>NC_052505.1:86491284-86825900 GCF_014356525.2 Nilaparvata lugens
CATTGAAAAAATATATATATATCACTGTAGAATAAAAAACCTTCAATCATGAATATTGTTTTTACTTTTCGTTTCAACATTTGTATGATTTGGAAAATTCTATTGGAAGTTGAAAGAAATCGAATGAACGAATATTATCAGTGGAGTAATTTAGAAAAACCTGGAACAACGGTTCAGTGGCATCATAGTATTATAGTAATGTTTTCTATAATAAACTCATGCTTACAGTGAGAAATGTAAAATAATGATATGAAATCATGATGTACATGATGATTGATTATTATTGTTAATGATCGATGATTGATTCATACAATAAGTACATAGTCAGAATGATAGGGAGAGAAAAAATAAGGTAACATTGTGATATTCCTCTTCCAAATTTAGATAAGGTTACAAATAGTCCGAAATAGGTTAAGTCTTGTAGTTCTTCATAATTAATTAAACATTTAATTTCGAACAAAAACAGTAAATCTGAGGAGCACTTGCTGTATTACAGTATCACCACACATTGTGATAAATTTTTCCTGGACATGAGGAGATTGCATTTTACAACACCAAATTTTCCCCGGTGTAAAGCAGCACGGGTTGTTGTTACATTCTTTATTCATTCATACAATAAATACATAATGGAAATGATAGGGAGAGAAAAAAAAGGTAACCTTATGCTATTCCTCTCCCAAATTTAGATAATCTATATAATTATATAAAAGCGAAATGGCACTCACTCACTCACTGACTGACTGACTGACTCACTCACTCGCAGAACTAAAAATCTACCGGACCAAAAACGTTCAAATTTGGTAGGTATGTTCAGTTGGCCCTTTAGAGGCGCACTAAGAAATCTTTTGGCAATATTTTAACTCTAAGGGTTGTTTTTAAGGGTTTAAAGTTCGTCTTTTAGCATGTATATTCTTCTCCCAATCTCTTAATTATAATTGAAATTTCCATATCATATGTTACTATAGAGCTATAATCTAGATAGAGTACCTCTTCGAAACAGTTGTTAACTGGCAACTAAATTAATAATTTTGTCAGGTTGGCATTAAGTTGAGTTGACTTTGTTAGGTTGGCATTAAGTTGAGTTGACTTTGTTAGGTTGGCACCAAGTTGAAGATTTAAATGCATTTATTGCGGAAAAATTGATTGGGCACTGCTACTTCAATCCTGGGAATATTATATTACTAGCCGTCAGGCTCGCTTCGCTCGCCATATCCGTTTAGCCAGACGTTTAGTCTGGACCCCCGACTGGATTGTCCTAACATATGATAAAAATGCTCAAATGAAAAATGCAGGCGAGCGAAGCGATTCTGCTGATCTCATTCTTGGACGATCCAGTCGGGGGTCCAGGGGGCGGAGCCCCCTGGCTAGACGGATATGGCGAGCGAAGCAAGCCTGACGGCTAGTGTTACATATAGTCCAAGAAATGTTAAGTCTTGTAGTTGTTCACTTCAAAAAATATTTTCAGTCCTTAATTATTTCCTGGTTACCTGTTAGTTTTCAATAAGTATTATCTGACTAACGCAGTAGAAAGTCAACTTCTTCTTTCTTTTATTGCACCTATTGTTGTATTGACTCCTCCTCTAAACACGGACTTGTTCCATATTAGGGGAGTAATTTTCAGGGGAACATATTGTAAAATGTATACTTTCTGAAAATAAAATGAATTGAAAATGAATTTAAAAAAATGAATTGAAACTGAATTGAAATTGAATTTAATCATTTTACGAGAAGAATTGGAACCCAGTTGGAAAATGTACTAACCATTTAGAGACTACTAGTTCTGGAAAGCTAATGGGATAATATTCTAATCAGTATTCAGTCCCATAAAGGAAAAAGTACTAACATTCAGGAGCTACTTTAGTTCTGGATTGCAACTGGGATATTTCGAATTAGCAATTAAATTTGAGTGTCTGAATAAATCAGTTTGTATATTTTATTGTTTAGGTCATCATTTCAGATTCTGCATTTTGATTTGTAAACTAACTGATCCTGATCCTGATCCCTATTAATGATAATCAGATTGGAGAGCGTTCGTTAGAATGGACATGATTGGAGCCACTTCCTAACCATATTCTGCTTCTGCGAAATTGAGCAAACGAAATTTAAATACTCCAATTATGGACAGTGCAGAAACAAGGATTAGCATTAGGAGTGTTTATAAAATACATATTGAATACATTATTATTTGCATATATGATGAGGTGAAGAAAGGGGACAGCAGACAGCACCTGTAATCATCAGTCTGGCCAACTGGTCGGCCTTACAAAGTCAATGGCCCAAAACAGGTAGGACCAACCTACCGTTACAGATTATATCGTTCCTCGGAGCCTATTTCTCTCCATTAAAAACTAAATTATTACTATTAGCCGAATGAAACCGCCAGATTGAGTTTAATGCTCACGGTAACACTGAAAGTGAAAAACAAACTCAATCAACGAAAACTATAGGTTGTTACACTAGGTCAAGTTTTATGTCTCGGTTTGAAGAGTTGATGAACTCACAGGCCTATCAATTTCAATCGTTTCTACGTATTGAGAGAGATTATCCAGAGGCAATGAATCGCAAATATAGTAATGCAATAAAAGCAATAATGTTGCAATAAAGTGAAAGGTTAGACATACTCTAAGGAAATTTCGCTAGACTGGAGAGAGTGAAACTACTACTCTTTCCCAAAGTAATGTTCGAGTGATTCATCAATTCGATTTGAAATTGTGGTTAATTTATTCTGTTCAGTTCTCTCAGCTACTGGATAATTCAATTTGTCAAACTTGGCTTTCGTCTCGCCATGCCCGATGACAGGTCTACCAAGTAAAAAATTGAATGACTATTGACTGGCCAAGCATGGAAAGAGTAATCAATTAGATAAAGGTTCATGGTGAAAAAATATGATCAGTGCAACCGGAAGTTGCATTCTAAGAAAGTGCAATCTATCAGATACATAACTATTCACAATTTTTCCTGTCGATGTCTCTACACCTTGCTAAAAATTTCACTAGTTCTTGAAAAAAATGCGGCAAAAGTATTATAACTTTAATAAGAATACTATCATAGATAAACAATAGCGTAAGTAGATATCCCATGGGATAGGGCGTTTATGTCGCAACTTTTACTGTTAACTCAAGCCGATTATTGTCGATTCATACTGTTTTGTTGGGGTGAGAGAGTATGAACGGCACAATATGAGAGACTACCAGCGTCACACAGCTTCACCCTTCACGGGAAAGAACTACGTGGACTATCGGCTTGAGATGAGTAAAAGTTGCGATATAAACGCCCTATACCATGGGATATCTACTTATGCCGTTGTTTCTCTATGATACTATATTCTAATAAGATAGGAGAAAAGAATACTATATTAGTAGCCTAATATTTCATATCTGGTAGCCTAATAAACGAGAGCACAGACAACCACAATCAGTTTATATCTGTGATAAGAGCATGGTGCTGGAGACAAAAAATGCAATGGTATCTTTTCTCTAAAATTGTGCTTATTATTCTAATCTGAGCATTTGGAAACTCTCCTGTCTTGAAACTCTTTATGGAAATAAACCTTATAATAAAAACTGTTGAAAAAATATTGATTGAGTCGTTCTATTCACGAAGTGAGAATAGAAGTTCCCAAAGCTAACTGCCTCTAATCACCGGTCGCTACTTATCAATGCATCCAATAATAATAATTATTATCAATCATCATTATTATCCTTCACATTTCAAGCAGAAAGCCTATGAGCATCAATTTGAATATTGATTGATCACTTTCACTTATAACGTTCCCACAGCCTGCAGAGTAATCAAATTAACGGATATGGACGTGCAGCGTTCGGTACGATCATTGGAAAAAGACTGTTCAAATACAAAAGCCGGGCTCTGTATGCTCAGCTGTCAGATGATGTTCAAGTGTTTACATTAGTTA
Source organism: Nilaparvata lugens (assembly GCF_014356525.2). NCBI lineage: Eukaryota > Metazoa > Arthropoda > Insecta > Hemiptera > Delphacidae > Nilaparvata > Nilaparvata lugens. The sequence goes on from NC_052505.1 coordinate 86,495,198, forward strand.
TTATCAAGATACGCTCACAGATTGTTTAAAATACTCCGAGGATCATACGCCAGACAAACTCATCAAGGGGCCTGTGAACTTTGGCAGCTCATGATCTCACCGTATTCTTTACTATTTATATATTATTATGTACACTATAGATATACTGTGGCAGATGTTAACCAACCGTGCGGACCAGTTCCTATGACCCGGCCGTCATAACAATCACCATAATCATAATCATTTTATTCCTCCTCTTCTTCTTCATCATCATCATCTCTTCCTCAGTCGGTAAACAACTTTCATCCAAGGAAAAAGTGCCGGCACAGTTTTATTCGAAAAAAGTGCCACTTCCCTCAGATTTCATTTCTCTCCCGTTCGAAAGAAAGGCGACTAATGCTTTTTCCAGTAGAAAAGACTGGCTTTTCAATTAACTTGCAACAGTTTATTTCAAATCGACTGGATAAATCATCGAGAACGAAGGTGCACTCAACACGCGAGCGATTCACACTTTTTGCCGGAAGCGTTAAGTCGTTTAAAGCTTCATCCGGCACACTTCCTTGAGTTTAATCACAAAAATAAAGCGGTAAATGTCGTTTTTCAAAATATGAATGATACTTTGAAGCTCGAGGCCTTGTGAAATCTGTCTCATGATGTATACGTATTTCATCCTTCTTTCCACCCAATCTTGGTTTCTAGAGAAGACTGATAAGATTGAGATTTTAATATCAAAGTTTCACTTCGGAACTAGAGTTTTTGAGATATAATGATTACCCACTTCATTTTTGAAAGTCAAAACTTGCTAGAAGGCCTGAACTAGGAGCATGATCAGAATAATAAAAAAGAGCTGAACTAGGATCATTGGATAGGATTACCTCCTTGCGTGAGAGATGATAAAAGGTCAACGCATAGTGGAGAGGTAAAGGTAGCATATAAGGTATCTGAGAATGTTGAAAATAATGCATGTATCTAAAAAGTGTATCCACTCTCTTCTTCCTTCTACGCTACCTTCGACGCTCCACTATGTTCTGACTTCTTTCTGATACATTAGAATACATGCATTACTTTTCAACACCCTCAGTTACCTTCTATATTAAAACTGAACTCTAACTATACTTCAAGACCCTGTCATCTCCATCAAAGATATTTTGAATGATGATGGTACTAATCTAGAGATCAAAAATTGGACTTATGGTAATGGTACAATTCCAGAAATTAACTAACATCTGTTCCCACTGGAAAATCAACAGTAGCAGCAGAAGCATTAATTTGTATTTTCTTAAAATATTAATTACGATGAACATGAAATTATGCACTTTATTAATTTAGCGATTACTTTTAAATAGGTGTGTGAACCCATCTATTTTTGAAGAAATAAGGAAAGCAAATTTATCTCAGAGGCTCAACACTATGAAAGGTAATATCATAGGTAGACAGACATTGCATCGACCCTCCTACCTTCTTCGTATATTAGAAACTAAGATATACCTATAGGTATATCAAGGTATGAAAAAGCTGTTCAGATATGAAAGGTATCAACAGGCTGTTCAGTTTCAGACCAGCAAAATCTTGACGTGAACAGGATAACTACTTCACGGTCGAATAAATAATACACTGATTGTTATGTGCATAAAAATTGCTACTAATCAATATTTCCTATCTGTTATGTTTGTTTTAGTTGTTATGCGATATGCTGAAAATATATGCTTATTTTTTATTTTTCAATTAAACTTCAAATATACATTCAACAGGAAGAGCAATCAATATTAACTACCACAAGAGTTTTCTCCAGATTATAAACTGCTATAGATGATATCACAGAGAATGCTTGTATCTGTGATGATATCAAGAGAAAAGGCGAAGTAAAACTAACCAAATTAGATCTGCTAGGAAGGGATTTCTAGCTATGTGGGTCACAGCTAAGTACACGATCTCAATAGGGCTACTGATATACAATCATCGACAGAAACGAGCGCTCTTATCAGTAGTATCGCTCATTTTCGCATCAGCAGTTATCTACGTTCCTTGCGGACGTGATAAATTTCTATAAATGAAATAAATTGATCCATTATCCGGCAAGAAGTAATCCATTTATCGTTTTTGCCTCAAGGTGATGTCCTATTTCTGTGACGCCCTTCCTCACGCTGGGTGCAATCAACTAGTGATCGCGGTTCACGAAATGTGGGTTAGTGCACTTAATCGATGTTATGGACTCCATCAGGACGTTCTATATAGTACACTCACCAGATAAAGGTCACATTCGTGTATCTTGGCAGGAAAAGATTGGTTTTCATACGTCCGCTCTGAAAGTTTCCAGCTCGTTTATTGCGATCATTCACATTCAAAGATTGATACGAGGGAGTTATCAGAGAAATTTGCGAGATTTCTAACGGTATCAACATTAGCAGAGGGGTACTCAGCCGGAATAATTGAGTCATTATGTTTAGGCGTCAACCATAAATTAATAATTCTTCTATTTACAAGAAGCCTTGCAGAATTAAGTACCATTATTATAAAACGGACCTTATTTAGATGCCATGCGAGATGAACATCATTATGGGGTTGGAAAAGGAAAGTAGGAGCTATTTAGTAGAAATGTTGAGTGCTGGGAAAATGATTGAGATTCATATGAAAAGAAATTATGATACTTACATAGAACTCAAAATTGATGAAGTACTTTACTGTTTTCAAACCGGAATTCTATATTTATTTCTTAATAGATTATGATCAAGATATACGCCGTTTGGTTTATTTTCAATAATTACATCGTCCTACTCATGGACTCATCTAGGAAGTCATTGACTTCATTCTGAGCCCAAAACTACCTACTTCAATGAAGGATAAGTGAAAAAATGTGAAGAGGTCTACTGATTGTAAAGTTAGTTGAGCAACAATTTCTCAAATTAAAAAAAAATACAAAAATACAAATGAATTAATGAAAGACATAAATACTCTGTATTTAACATCAATTCTAAAAGTTGAGACTAGTTTGGGAGCGGTTTGAATCAGTGGTCGCGCTGATAAGCTTAGATAAGTTAAGAATCATGCGCTTGCTACTCCCGTTGGAAGGGTGACCGTTTGAGCCAACTCCTCTGAATATGATTCATGAGTTGTAAAATCGCTTCCCGGTGGTTAGGAATCTACCTAAAACTGTAGGTCCACTCATCTCTCATAATCATCCGCCTCTTCACCCACGCACAAGCCTAGAGCTCATGTGGTCTTCACCCTCAGAAAAAAAAACTTTCCGACATTCGGATCGAATTATACCCCAAAAATGTCAGGAATATTATGTGGATATTTTGTATGGCCACATTTTGTAAGACTATTAAATGATAAGAAGGTATTTTCTTTATAATTATACTCCTAATAATATGAGTAGTTAAGTATAAGTATAAGTATACTCAAGAAGACAAGTGGGGAAATGAAACGGTTACTTCTACTAGTAAGTAGGTACCTAATTGCTCTAAGGTTGATGACTCCCAAATTGCAACAAAGCTGTCTTACAGCAATAACCGTGCAAAAGGCTAATCGATAATAGCTTCAACGTTTTTCCGTTTCTTTTTGGTGTAGATAGTTTAGAACAACTGTTGTATTGCTCCCGAACGTTTTTGTGAGTACAATTTCTAGTTACGAACAACATGGAAGAACACTGTCTACCCAGTGAGTATAGAATGTAACATAGAATCGTACATTCATACTCACTGTGTCTACCATGTGGAAAAAAATTAGTTAAGTCCAAGTGTTTTACACACTAGCGGACACCTTTCCACGATATTCATCTGAATATTTTCATTGTCTAAATTGGAATTTTATATCAATGCCATAAATTAGGAACTAAAGAGACCAATATACGTCCCCAAATTTGACCAGGAATGACAAGAAGAGAGAAAGGAAGTTATGAAAAGTATTGTAGTGCTTCAACCAGAGAGTACGTATAGAATGTAACTTCTATCAGAGGGGAGTAAGTAATATTTATTTGAATAAAAAAAAATGAATAAAATGTTTATTTCCACCAAAAAAAAAAACCAAAACTACAACATCAATAACACAAAATATTAGATAAATTACTTACAACATTACATACAATAGTTAGTTACAAAAAAATCTTATGTGTCCTCTACTTGTTTAGATTTTTCTGTGTGGAAATTGACCTACTCCACTATGGCGTACCATGTTCTAGAGAAGACTCCTTAGTATGAGAAGATTTACTTAGTATTACTTATTTTATCTGTGGTTATTACTTATTTTATCTGTGCTTCTATACTCTGTGGCTTCAACGCATCCATCAAGAATGGATAGTATATAATGTAATAAAAACCCATAGTATTGTTATTGCCAAACTTTTATTGATCAAAAATCGAAATTAGGTAGTTTTATTAAAAATCACTGGGACACAAAAAATCTTATGCAATTACGCAATAAAAGTTGAATGACCCATGAAGAAACAGAAAACACATTTGCAAAAAAAGCCCGTCCAAGACTACGCCTCATAAACAATTGTTCAATTTTGGCGATTTTTTTGTTTATGAGACCTCGTCTCATAAACATCTGTAGTGCGGGTATGGGCTATGGGCGGGGTTGAAGGGGTGGCTTTGGAGGGTTACGAGTAAGTTATGGCCAGCATACTATTTTGGGAAAATGCTACCAATCCCTAGCTCAGACACGAATGCATCGTCAAAATAGTGGGCTACATTTTCGTATTCTTCTTATTTTGATGGCCTTCAAGGACTAAGGCATACAAGTACCGTATTTGTCTGTTCCGACTCACAATTTAATAATTATACCTATAACCAGAGACATGAAATATAGCTCCTTTGCTCCAGGAGTAAAGGACCTCCTTTGCTCCTTATGCTCTTTTGCTTTCCTTATGCTCTTTACCTCCTTCTTTATGCTCCTTTATCTATGCTATAACTTATAATGAAGATAACTGTTGTTTTACTCACATTGAATTATTATGTACCTATAACATATAACTGAAAATTGTTGTTTATCTTTTTATCTCTCTTGTAATGATAAAATGACATCTCTTTCTCATTGCGGTTCATATAACATAGTATTGTTGTGAAATTATTATATTTCATATTTTAAAGATAGGTAACAGAAAGATTTTATAGATAAGTTAGGTAACAGATTCCTAACAGAAATAATTTTGCATTTGTATGATGAAGAATTTATAAGCTAACTAATCAGTATATGGTATTAACTGAAAAACACTCGAATCTTTTCAAGTCTGTTAAAATAAATCATGGTATCGTAGGCCTACCATCAACCTGAAATTATTTATTTTTAATTATTGTAGAATTATAACAATTATTCATTTGAAATTTGATACCTAAGTACTTTTTTAAATGTGAAAAGGTATTCAGTCCCAAGAAAGTTTGTAGTCCACCTTTTCAGGAAAGTTTGTAAGAAGCATAAAGTTTGAAACAACATCAGATTGAAATGCTGCAATAAGCTTCCTCGATCTAGATATTATAGAATCTTGAATGGTTGAAGCCCACAAATTGAAACATGGAAATTATAATGTAACGTGTTGTCAATGTATAGGTGCTGTCTATAGAGGCCTCAATATTTATTAATATTAATAAATTAATAGAAACAAAATCATTGATCATTCTTAACTATGAATGATTGGGAAAGTAACAACAGGCTTAGTCCCAGTTGCACAAAAGCCGGTTAAATTTTAATCGTAGTTAATTTCACAAGAACCAATCATTAAATGCATTTTTGAAAGACGTCTTCTCTGATTGGTTTTGTGGAATTAAATACTGTTAACACTTGACCGGCTTTTGTGCAACCGGCACTCAAAGTCGAAAACTGTTCCTTTCCCAAACTTGGATGGAAATTGTACAAAAATAGGTTATGTTTATAAATGTCCTAAGCTTTGTTCAATTTTGGGTCCAAAATTGAAACTTGAACTAGGAATTTAGGTAAGTTGAAAACCAAACTAAATAAAAATATTTCACTAAATCATCACTGATAACTGGAATATTGGTACCTACTGCATTAGGCTAATTATTAAAAATATTAAAACTTGAAAAGAAACAGACATACTTCTGAGATTTTGTCAAAGACATGTTATTTGATATTTAAATTCTCTAGGAACAAGATAATATAATGATTATACTCACAGTGTTATCAATTTATTGTCAATACGGCAGATTACATGACGAGGATGCCTGTGTTATCACTTGAAACTCACTTTTACTCCACCGGCATGGAATCAAAGTACATTCTTTCGAGTAAACTCAATGATGCACAATCCTTTCTTATTTCTCACAGCTGCTAGTTTGACACTTCACTTTGACAAAAAAAATCTGCTTAAATAACAATAATATAGACGATATGAAGTTTTATCTACGGCAACAAACTAACAAACAAGATTCAACAAGTTGATTTCGGTAAATCAGTTTCCGATACTTAAACTGCGAGCCAAAACAACAAACTGGAAGATTTAAAATGGAACGACGCTGCATCACGGTATGCACTCTGGAAACTATCTTACAGACAGGAAACTCATTCTGCAACAGAATCTCTTATCATGTCAGGCTTGAAATCTCTATAATGTTGTTATCTATTAAAAATTAATAGTTTATTTTTTTCCTTGGAAGATACGGTAGAGTATGGTTAGGGAACTCGATAAATTTTGCTACATTTTTTGTTGTGTAATGCAATTTAAAAATTCAATTAAAAAAACAGATAATACATTAATTTTAAATTCTTGTGAATAGGCTATGGTACTTATTTTTTAATTATTTTTCTTTCAGTTGACCTTGAATAAGGAATGTATTTTACAATTCTTGTCTGGAAGAATACACTCTAGACCTCTTGAACTCTTCAAAAGTTTAATCAAATTTTATTCAAAATATTAGGCCTATTTTATTGGAAAGTTGGAAACAAATGGAGTCAAAAATTAGAATTAAATCATTGAGGAGCTAGAAAAGAAAGTGAAATTGGTAAAAACTGAGGAAGAGAAACCAAAGTTTATAACGGGGTCGAAGGAAGACAGCCTAAATAAAACTTCTAATGGCAACTTTAATCGTGATGTTTAAAAATGTCCATGCTCAATACCATGTAATATTCCTTTCCACCACTGATCTAGATCTGAAAGGATTCAAGGATATAACTTAATTAACATGGTTGTTTTTTTTCAAGTCAGATAATCAATCAGAAGGATGTGATTGATTTGATTGTTTTTTTCTCTAAAAAATAGAAGGCTAATACATAATAACAGAGAAAAACTAATAACGCTATTTAATAGAAGAACTATGTCTGCAATCCATTTTTTTCAGTTTAGGACAAAAAATATTGCTAAACCGTATAAAATTAGCCAAATTTGTGCTAGATTGCTATTAGAATGATATTAGTAAAAATGTAAATATAATAATATTCATTATGATTAGAAGTTTGGAGTTTGCTTTTATATGGGTATGATAAATACATTTTTCAAATAAAAATAACCTACCGTACTCATATACGAATTTGAGTATAGGTAGTCTAAAAACATTGTAGGCCTACTGTATGCGTTGTTGAGGAGCAAGTAGTTTTTCAAATTATTGATTGATAAAATTTCTGTCCAGCGATAATTCATTTCAAATTATTTGTAGTTCATAGTCTGGAGTCTGATAAATAATAAATTAAACATATTTCTTGAGAGAAGCGATGAAGAAATACAGATCAGGAACAATTCTTCGACAATGCAGGATACACATCACCGTGATACAGATGAATTTGCGTATCTTCACGCCAGAGCGGTGCTTTCAGCAAGCAAACAGCTGATAAGCTTGACAAAAGATGCATTCCATCCGTGGTGTGTATGTTAGGGGGAAAGAGGATAGGGTAGTAGGACCAAGAGGAAGGGTGAGGAGAAGAAAGGAATCTGTAGATGAAAGGAAGGTTGTTATTATTTTTATCCTGGCAGAGTAGAATATTCCAGACTCTAAACTTCATCCACACACAAAAAAATGGAAGATGCCTTTCATCCAGTTGCTAGCATTTATTCATAACTAGCTGGCCCGGCGAACTTCGTTCCGCCAAAAAGTCAATGTATCTCATGTCGTACTTGACTTTATTTGGTGAATCATGGAATTTATCTGACAATCAATATTTCCATTTACATCTAAATACGGAGTTCCTATGTACTTAATCATGCAGCATTTATTATTCCGAAAACATATTCTTCTCAATCAATTGGTAGTAATATCTATCAGTAAAGTGTTGAATTGAAAAAAAATAGATAGGTTAAATCAGTGTTCCAAGTTTCAACGATGAATTCAATGTTTTCATAGTTGTTGATTGCCAATAGATGATCCAGGGTCCATCGTATGCTTATGCATCGTATGTGATATACGATGAATCACACAGAATTCCTTATTCTTTCCATCTTCCATTTTAGGATGAATATCAGCTAAGCTAAATTAAAAAAAAAAAGAATTATTCTGTCATTCTTCAGTAATTAATAATGATGCAATATGAACAACTCTCTTTCATGAGGTGAATCATTTTTCCCAACATTTTCCAGTTTCTCAATGATAGGGGCCTGATAATTTTGTATAGGTCTTCTATTGGTAGCTGGTACCAATCAACTACACTTCAACTCCAAACTACCGTAGGAAAACTACACTTCAACTCTAAACTACCGTAGTTTAGAAGATGCAAAATCTTATTATCACAACTCATGATCTTGAATCATGATCATCTTCCCGTTCTACGTTAGCCGCTTGGCCGGCAAGTACGGAAACATATGTCTGTAAAATGGATTAATAAATTGAGGAGCTAGATGGAATAGGGGCGTAAACCAAGTTCTGCCCTTTTTCCGTTAAATGCTTTTTTGGAATCTACGTAGTTTAGTTGGTATACCTGCAAAGTTTCACTCTTATATCTTCTTTCTCGAGATCATGACGTTGATTTTTAGGAGGCTATGTTTGTCAGCAGTTCTAGTTTCCACAGTCTGTGATCAGAGCTTTCAGCTTAGGCTTTTGGATTGGTTGTAAACAGAAATGCTTCATGATTATTATGCTCTAATACGTTATACTTTGCTTTTGAAATCTTAGAATCAACTTTGAGTAATAGAAAGTATTGGAACTTGTTTTTTTTTATTCTATTAAACCTACGTCTTTACCGATATCTGAGTGATGACCAAAAGGCATATTTTTTGATAATATATTCGCAAAGTCTCAGGCAGCTACCACTTAGGTTATTGATATTAAGATGTATATAACTTTTTTTCTTATCTCATAAAGGCCTGTTTCGAACAAATTTGCAAAGTCCAGCAGACTAATACCATTTAGGTAGTTATAACTTTTCTGTTTGTTATCATTTATTATTTATTTTTGAAAAATAAATTCAATAAATATCATCATTATTAGGTTTTTATCTATTAAAAATCATCCATTCAATTTTTTTATTATTTTACAGCTGAAATATAATGCAAAGTCTCAAATGACTGAAACTGCCCTTCTTCCATTCAATGTGACTTGAACGGAAAAAGGTCAGTATTGAGCTGTTGAATGGAATAAGGGCAGTTACAAGCATATTTTAAACATTCAATATAGATTAACTGTAGCTGTATACTTCGAATTTTTATATTCCAATCGATTCATAAGATATCAAACTACCATATGATACTAGTTCCAAGTATTTAGAAAAAAACCTCTCTATTTTGAAACTGGTTGAAAACTTCAAGGCCCATTTTCTCGAAATCCCAATTTCTGGGTTACGCCCCTATTCCATTAAACTCCTCAATTACTATTATTAGCCCCCCTTCTAAAATCTCCAGACAGAAACCAACCCCAATATCCACACAACATATTCCCAAAGTTTCATGCCGTTCTGTCAAGTAGTTTTCAAGTGTATAGGGAACAAACATACACACATACATTCGATTTTATATATAAATATATAGCGAATAACAAAATATGGACCTTACTAGTATTATAATACAGCTTTAATTCATCCTATTCTCACAATTATAATTATTGAGAATGATATTTTATGTATCAATATAATTATAAATAAATTATTATTGTGAGAAATGAATGATTCTTTCGGGATGAATTGACCTGCTATTTATTCAAATAATAAACTTCCATGCAATCATTAAAACAAAGTAGGCTTCCCCGAAGCTTTCGGCATTTCTCACAGTTCTACATTCCAGGATTCAAAAACGAATAAATGCCGTAGTTTTATTTTTATTTCAGAAAAAATGAAAATTTTATGGGGTTTTCCACTTAAGGGAGCAGTTTTTCTGCTAGTATCCTACTCAATTATAGATTTTACAATAAATTAACTAGTGAGCCCCCTGGGCTGAAGAGCTCGATAATGAACGGACTATAATAAAATTATTCTGATTTTGAAATCCGCAACTTGAAGGCTCTTCTGGGGGAATTTTTGAAAAACTTGATATTCAATCAGCTGTTCTACTGTACTTCTATTGAAATCCCCGGTTAGAATCAATTTACAATATTCCATATTAAAAATTATTGACCGAGCGAAGTGAGGTCTAAGATTCAAGTCGACGGTTTGGCATTTCTCTTAATGTTTAAATGTTGCGCATTTACGGCGAAACGCGGTAATAGATTTTTATGAAATTTGACAGGTATGTTCCTTTTTTAATTGCGCGTCGACGTATATACAAGTTTTTTTTTGGAAATTTAGCATTTCAAGGATAATATAAAAGGAAAAAGGAGCCTCCTTCATACGCCAATATTAGAGTAAAAATCAGACTATAGAATTATTCATCATAAATCAGCTGACAATCAGGTACTTGTGGATGAGAATCCTGCGTGAGGTCATAGAACTACTAGTGACTTTTGTCTATGTTCTTTCCTCTCGTGATTATCGAGTCCATCTATAGCATACGCAATGCATAGTAACCATATATCGAGACCCTATCCCTTTATTTGCCTGAAAAAGGTCAAAAATGAGTGAAATTGTTGTTTCACAAACTTGATCTGTAAAGAAGAATACTTATGTGTTCAATACTTAAGGCTGATTGATCAAAGCATTCGAAAGTTATTGTAGAACATACACACAAACAAACAGACGGAAACCGATTCAGGCCTTGAGTAAAAAGTAGGAGCTCGCTAACGCTCGTTCAAATACTGTATAATTTTGAATGACCACGCTAAGCTTCTTCTGAGTAAAGTGGTGACATGGTGAATGAAAAAGACTAAGAAATTGTCTAAAAACCACAGATTTATTGATACTTAGAAAGACCGGTTCGGTTATTACACTATTGTCAATCTCTGATAAACATGACCATTGACAATGGTGTAATAACCGAAACCGGTCTTTCAAGTATCAATAAATCTGTGGTTTTTTGACAATTTCTTAGTCTTTTTCATTCAATATGAATAATTACCACAATATCAACTTCTCAACTACACAAAAAGTGGTGACATGGTGTTTAAAAATCTCAACGCATACCTATATAGAAGAAAAACTATTACAGACCATCCGAGAGAATGGTCCTCAAGGCAATATTTCCTGCAAATTTGTCCTATTCGGGTTATGAGGTTACTTGGTAACCGCAAAGCAATGACTTCGGACAATATTCTCATTGAAGTCTCCTTCACGACTTCAATTTATTTTTCTTTACGTGGTGATTGTCGTTGCTGATGCATCATTCTGTCGCCGCCTCGAAAGCCACCAGAGCGCATTGAAAGCTCATCTTCTTTGTGGCTTCAATTAATCACGTCCAGGCAGGGAACTACGTTCGGCCTCTGAAGAATCATGACAATATTTTTCCATGCTAACGACCCATGCTTTAGATTTGGGACAATTTCCTTTGTACTTTTTATGGTCGAGCTTAGGATTAATAAAAATGTGTGTGAATTTGCTACTTTCACTGAATAAATCTAATATGATTGTAATGGCATCTGTGAGGAGAAATGAAATAAAGTCTTGCGGAATAGTGTAGTTTTAGAGATTATAGAAAACTAGCCGTCAGGCTCGCTTCGCTCGCCATATCCGTCTAGCCCCCTGGACCCCCGACTGGATCGTCCAAGAATGAGATTAGCAGGCTCGCTTCGCTCGCATGCATTTTTCATTTGAGCATTTTTATCATATGTTAGGACAATCCAGTCGGGGGTCCAGACTAAACGTCTGGCTAAACGGATATGGCGAGCGAAGCGAGCCTGACGGCAAGTAATATAATATTCCCAGGATTGAAGTAGCAGTGCCCAATCAATTTTTCCGCGATAAAAGCATTCAAATCTTCAACTTGATGCCAACCTAACAAAGTCAACTCAACTTAATGCCAACCTGACAAAATTATTAATTTAGTTGCCAGTTAACAACTGTTTCGAAGAGGTACTCTATCTAGATTATAGTTCTATAGTAACATATGATATGGATATATATATAATTATAATTATACAATTATACATTATAATTAAGAGATTGGGAGAAGAAGAATATACATGCTAAAAGACAAACTTTAAACCCTTAAAAACAACCCTTGGAGTTGAAATATTGCCAAAAGATTTCTTAGTGCGCCTCTAAAGGGCCAACTGAACATACCTACCAAATTTGAACGTTTTTGGTCCGGTAGATTTATAGTTCTGCGAGTGAGTGAGTGAGTGAGTCAGTCAGTCAGTCAGTCAGTCAGTCAGTCAGTGAGTGCCATTTCGCTTTTATATTTATAGATAAGTTACGATCTTAACATCATTATCAATCTCTATTAGCTACTCTAGCACCAGTAGAGACTAGAGAATAATAATTGAAAAATCTGAACTATTTTATCAAATATTTCAAATGAATGAGTTATGTAATTTAAGTCGTAGTTCTTGAATTTACAGAAAAACTGGTTTCGATCTTAGCAACATTATCAATCTATAGTAGCCACTCTAGTTAAGACCTTAGCACCATTATCAATCTTTAGCAGACACTCTAGGATAATTTTACTGGAGATGTATAATGGTGTAACCATCAGCCATATTGATAATGACATCAGTGAGGGAAATTGAAATGAATTCTTGAGGAGTAGTGTAGTTCTTGAGTTTATGGGAAAACTAATTACGATCTTAATACCATTATCAATCTCTAGTAACTGTAACCACTCCAGCACAAGTTAACTGAAGATGTTTAATATTGTGTAACAGTCAGCGAGACTGATAATGACGTAAGTGAGGAAAATTGAAATAAATTATTAAGTAGTGTAGCTCTTGCAGTACTTTAGTTCATATAAAATTAGTTACGACCTTAACATCATCATCAATTTCTATTAGCTACTCTAGCACAAGTAGAGAGACTAGAGAATGATAATGGTGTAAACTGTAAAAAATCGGAACTATGTTATCAAATATTTAAAATAAATGAGTATTTTTAATTTGTGACAGTTTCATTTTATTGAATAAATTAATCCAAAAGGAAATACATGAAACAGGTTACAAACATTGTTTGTGGAAAACTGTTGCAAGAAATGCAAACAAGTGATTAATTCCTATACATTCGTCAGCTATAGTGAGGTCCACGTTATAATGGCAGTGGAGAAAGATAGGAGAACAACGTTGCCGATCCTCTGTCTTGTCAATGCCTCCTATAGACGGTAGCTGATACAGGTTTATTGGTGTAGTATTAGCTGCTAATTCTCGTTTAAAAATAATCAATTATATTTTATTGAGCAAGAAATTATATTTTTATATTTTTCAATAATTCAATAACGAATTTTCACAATTAAGATGACATATTTTGTTTATTAATTATTAATTCTACATTGTTAAAAGACGATCTGGCAACAGAGCAAAGCGAGAAAGAGATAGCGCTATCCGCTTTGTTGAATGATAGACAAGGATAGCAATACCATTGCTAACCAAACACTGCCATTATAAAGTGGGACCTCACTATACACCCAAGGCGTTTCGTTGAAGAAACCCCTCATCCCGTAATAGCATTTTATTCCATATCAACAGGTTTCATCTGCAATTGAAGGTTCATTTTCATTAAATCATTGAACCGCAGGCAGAGACGAACAAGTGAACAAACCAAAACAGAAAGTGGGAGGGAAAGCTAGGACGCCTTTCAGCCGAGAGAAACATTGTTAACCACGTGACAAATCGATCGATATGCAACGGAATAATCTGCAATCCACCGTTGACTACATCCTTCTTAATCGAGGTCCTGTGACTGATTTCAAAAGGCGATCACTTTCTCTGCACATCTTTCTCAGTTATGAAAAGTACAACAGCCTTTTGCTCCAATATCTATCAAGAATGCATAGATTTTCTCAAATGAAAACTCGTAATATTGCTACACTCTTATTTATAAAAAACATTTCTCAAGGTGCGTACAGAACAAGTAAGTCGCGGTGAAGATCGATACCACTAAGCAGCTGAGCAATGATGGAGTCTATATATATATATATATATATATATATATATATATATATATATATAACAGCGAAATGGCACTCACTCACTGACTGACTGACTCACTCACTCACTCGCAGAACTAAGAATCTACCGGACTAAAAACGTTAAAATTTGGTAGGTATGTTCAGTTGGCCCTTTAGAGGCGCACTAAGAACGGATTTGGAAAATTTTCCAAAGATACGCCCAAAATTAGCGTTCTTCCAGTTTTTTTTTTTTTTTTGCTTTATCTCAGTCTTATCGAGAACAAATGAACAGAAATTGTTCAAAATTAGTACAGAAGCTGAGATAGGGAGTAATAATGTTGGGTTAGAAAGAATTTGAAATAACGCCAAAGATACGCCCAAAATCTGCGTTTTTCCAGCGTTTTTTTTGCGCTTTCACAGCTTTATCGAGAAAAAATGAACAGAAAATGTTCAAATTTACTACAGAAGCTCAGCTGGGGTGTAATAATGTTGTGTTAGAAGGAATTTGAAATAACGACAAAGATACGCCCAAAATTAGCGGGTTTTTGCGTTTTCTCAGTTCTTTCATCAAGTAATATACAGAAAATGTTCAAATTTGGTACAGAGGTTTAGCTAGGGTCTAGAAATTTTGTGATGAGGTGACTTTAATATTTCATCAAAGATACGCCCAAAATCAGCGTTTTTCTCAGCTTCTCTGCGTTTTCTCACCTTTTTCAATGAAGCATGCTCAAATGAAAAATGCAGCCCGCTGATCTCATTTTTGGACGATCCAGTCGGGGGGGTCCAGGGGGCTACGCCCCCTGGCTAGACGGATATGGCGAGCGAGGCGAGCCTGACGGCTAGTCATTGATATAGCTGTAGAAGGACGCTAGCGAGCTGAAATGTATATATCGACCTGAGAGACCTTTCTGTTCATACCCTGATATTCCAAATAGGCATTAACACTCTAACCGAAACATGGTCAGAACTGACCTAAACCAAAACATCCGGTCTCACAGACTGGGTCTTGCTTAAAGTGTTATATTTGATATATTTTCTACTACATATGAATTTAAATATTTTTCATTGGTAAATTGCAATTATTGTAAAGTATAATATAGATTTTAGTTGCAAATTAAGTGATGGAAGAATAGAAAAAAAATTGGAAACATTGATATGTGATAAATGTATGATGTTGGATGTAAGAACACACACAATACAAAAATCCGTGTAAGATATACTATCAGTTACTACTCAGAACAATAATCATGGAGAAATATTTTATCAATATAGGCTTTATAGCTAAACTGAAAGGTAATCATTGAAAATAATAATGTTTTTCATTGTTACCAAGAAACTTGTTTGAGCAAACGTTTTCAGCCTCCATTTATTTTATTAGCAAGAAAAGTTAATAAATATCTATAGTGGTCGGAATCATCTATTCCGACAAGTGAATGTTTATTTTGTGACACTTCATTGTGAAGCATTCTATTGATACAAGATCCAAAGGCTGGGGCTTGTATGGTTGATAACTCATCCATTGTCATCAATTTTCCTAAACCAACGTTTTCTAAAATTAATTACAAAAATTAGTTTTCCAAATAAAACATGTCAATAAATACCGAAATAATGAAGAAAAAACATTAGAAAAAAAATTGAACGCTCAAAATATCTGTTAGTCGAAACATCCGGTATTCTAGACCGGTAAAAAATGAACGTTATCTGAAAGATCCAGTAGCTGAGACCGGTACGTTTTCAATAGATTGATGTTTACTTGATAACCGTGAGTTGGGGACTGACGAGCATTGTTGAAGAATGTTGAGGAATAGTGGGGGAGAAGGTATTAGAGCGGGCAGCAGTTTCTGATTCACAATTTTGCCACTATAAAAAAAATAATTTTGCCTCTGGTCTCACAGACCGGTGTTTCGGTTAAAGTGTTTACCTATTTTGGACTATGTGTAACCTTATCTAAATTTGATTGATTGATTGATTGATTGATTGATTGAGTACTTTATTTATGTAGATTACAATATATACTGGCTTATACACTTATATACAATAGCTTACAATACAGCAAAATTATAGATGAATTTACATAATATAGACTAAGAAAATAATTATTGAACTGTATATGATATGAAAAAGCAGTTTGTAATATAATAACTATAGATAATAATCATATTGTTATGCATCTACATAAATTGGCGGAGCTTTGGACATATCAATGTCCATTCTTCGGAAAGAATATTAAAAATATCCTCCCCACTAACTCTCTACCAAAACGTTAATTTCGTTATTTAAACTAAGGATTTATTTATTAATGGAAATATTGTAAAGTTTTAATCAATATGAATATTAAAGAGAAAAAAAAACAGAAAATTGATAGAGTAAAATAATTATATAGGTAGATAAGATCAAATAATTGATTAATAAAATGAAGTAGGCTGAAAGTAGATCAGGGTTATCAACTTTCAGTAATATACAGCATTATGCAGTGGATAATTGAAATAACATGAGTTTATATAATATATATATATATATATACAATTCGTTCTATAACATGGTTTAAAGGTTTGTATTTGTGGGATGGGTGGGGGATGGATGTCATGTGATCGTTCTAGGGCCGGACAGTTTCAGTCATTTGTTCCAAAAGATGTTTTTTTAAAGTTAGGATGAAGCTCGCTCGGCTCTCGATGGACCTGATAGAAACAGGAAGTGCATTCCATGCACGACAGGCACTGACTAAGAAGGATTTTGTGAAAATAGTAGTTCGATGATTGGGTATCCTTAAAGTACTTTCTCCGGTTCTAGTATGTGAAGCATCTATCCTCCTACCTTCAGAGACAAATTTGAAATCATCTTTAAAATAGTTCGGATTACCGTATATCAAGATATCTCTAACAAGCTTGACTATTCGAAAAAGCCTCTGATCGGGAAGCTTTAATGTTGAACTAGCAATGTGGGCTGGGGTGATATGATCATGGCGTTGGAGAGAGTAGACGAAACGTAGACAATAATTTTGGCAACGCTGTAGTTTATCATTCAGAGTGACTTGCATATCGTTAAGAACAGAATTACAATACATTAAATGTGGGAAGATGAGAGATTGAACCAATAATAATTTAATGTTTCTAGGGAGGATATCGTGCATTTTCTTCAATGCATGCATGGCTGAGAATACCTTTTTACAAGTTTTGTTCACTTGTTCTGACCAGTCAAGAGTATTATTCATAATAATGCCTAAATTTTTAACTGAGCTACAGTAAGGAATGTCATTACCGTCTACACTAATTTTGTGAATCGATTCAAGGTCAATATTGTTTATAAGACGAGAATATCCAATTATAATGGGTTGTGTTTTGATGGGATTAAGCTTAAGGCCATTTTTCTTTGTCCATTCCACTATCGAATTGATATCCTGATTCATTATTCCAACTGTTTCATTAATTTTTGTTATGGGACAGCTTAAATAGATTTGAAGGTCGTCTGCATAAGTATGGAAACTGGAGAATTTGATAATGGAAGAAAGGTCATTAGCATACAAAGTGAAGAGGAGAGGGCCTAAAATTGAACCTTGTGGTACTCCATGCATAACGTTTTTCCAAGTTGACTTTTTGTCACCGACAGATACACATTGTTTCCTACCTAATAGATAGGATTTAAACCAAACTAACGAGTTGTGACTGAAACCAAGAATAGCCAACTTATTCAGAAGGACTGTATGATCAACAGTATCGAATGCTTTAGAAAAATCAAATAGGGTGAGGATGGTGCATTTTCTTTGGTCCATAGCTAACCTTATATCATCAGTGACACGAAGCAGAGCTGTCTCAGTTGAATGGAATTTTCTAAAGCCTGATTGAAAGTTATGAAGCTTACTATTGTTGTCTAGAAATTTTACAACTTGAGCATGAATGAGTCTTTCTAGCACTTTGGACAATGCAGGTAAAATACTGATTGGTCTAAAATCCTCAACTTTATTGGGTGATGGAACTTTATTTAGAGGGCGAACCAGAGCAAACTTCCAGTTTTCAGGGAAAATGCCTTCTTCAAGTGACTTGTTGAAAATGTATGTAATGGTTGGTAAAACAGCAAATAACATCTTCTTGATAAATTTAATAGGAATTTTGTCTACACCCATAGCATTACTATGAATACGTTGAATTGCTCTGAAAGTGTCTTCTTCTGAGATTGGATGGAAATGAAATTGATCAGTGATTGGTAAATCTAAGTTTGTAACCTGCTCTTCAAGATCATCAATGTGATTAGCAATGACAACTTCGTCGCGTTGGTTAGAGTGTGAAACGAAATGGTCATTTATATTATTCAATGGTAAGTCAATTTGTGGATTCGATTTCTCTTTGCCAAGCCCGAATTCTTTTATTCCCTGCCAAAGTGATTTAGAGTCTTGTCTATTGTTTGTCATAAACGAATTCAAGTACCTAATCTTTGAGTTCCGTAATTCCTGTTTAACCCTATTTCTAAGGCTCCTATACTCTATCAAACTGTCCAAGTCAAATGTCTTTTTAAATTTTCTATGTGCTTTGTCTCTACGTCCCATCATCTTAAGTATGTCTTCAGTCATCCACGGTACTCGTCGTTTTCTATTAATCCTCCTTGTCACATAAGGTGCATGTTTGTCATACAAAGTCAAAGTCCAATTCTCGAAAGTCTTGACCATGTCATCAACTGAGGGTAATGCTTCAATTTGATGCCATGGAGTCTGAGCCACATCAGTCAGGAAGGCGGCTTCATCAAAGTTTTTGAAGTCTCTATAAGTGATAATTTTCTGTTCTGGCTTGGGTATCTTATGGGAAAGTACACAGTAGATCAAATCATGTCTAGAAATAGCTGGGACTGAGATTTGGCCTGCTTGAACAACCTCATTGGGATCACTAACAATGAGAAGGTCAATGAGTGTGTCTGATTCATTAGTATGATGAGTTGGATCGAGAGGTAAAATAGTCATGTTTAGGCATTGGAAAATTGTAGTCAGTTGAAAGTAGTCAAAGTTACGATTTGTCATGTTCAAGTCGGTGTTCATATCCCCCATAACTAGTATACGGTTATAACAAGGCATAAGAGAAAGCAAGGCACTTTCGAAATCTGTGAAATGACCTATTTTTGGTGGGCGATAACAGATACCAACGAGTAATTTATCAGTACTAGATAAGGATAATTCAAGTAGCATAAACTCTGGTCTGGAACAATACTCTTGTTTAGATGTGATTAAAACTTTTGTTTTGATACCTTCTTTCACATAAATTGCTACACCCCCACAAGCTTTATTTAATCTATCATTCCGGAAAAGATTATATCCAGGCAATGCAACAAAATTTGATGAAATACTAGGCTTCAAAAATGATTCGGAAATTCCGATTATATTGAAGTCCTGAAAACGGAAGATTGCTCTGAGTTCATCAATGTGGCAACTGAGGGATTGTACGTTAAGGTGAGCAGCCTTGAAAAGTTTTTTGAAAGAGTGGAGCTTATTTGCTAGAAACATACCTGCGTCATTATTACTATTATTGAAATAATCATACCTACTTGAGGGCGAGCGAGCTGACGTGTCAGTGAGAGGCATCATGGAAGCAGCAGACCAATCGTGAACCGACCTCAGAACAACACATGACGGGGAAAATGGGGATGAAACTGATAAAACTTAACCTAAATGAAAAAGTCTCTTGATTCGAGTGCATTCAGCATGCCTTGACAGTTCGGCTCCCTTCACTATTTAAAGCACTAGTTCAAAACAAAATTCACTAAACACAATAAGATGTAGATGTGTGGAGTTCCGGTGATGAATAATCCTAATGGTGAATAAGACGAAGATTGAGGAAGAACTGGTAGTGGGAGATCTGGTCCAAGTGGAGATAGAGCGAGTAGGTATCCAGTAGTGGAAGAATCGGGTCCAAGTGGAGGTAAGCGAGAAGGAATCCAGTAGTGGAAGATCGAGTCCAAGTGGAGACAGAGAGAGATGGAATCCAGTGGTGGAAAATCGAGTCCAAGTGGAGATAGAGAGAGATGGAATCCAGTAGTGGAAGATCGTGTTCATGGTGGAGATAGAGCGAAATGGGATCCAGTAAAAACTGAAAAAGAGAAGAAAAAGCCAGCAGAAAAACGAAAAATCTTTGAAGAAAGTTATCAATTGAGAAAAGATACATAATACAACTGATAATGAATAATATCCCCATAAAATTGAAGAGGAATAGTATGATTCAATGTGGGAAAGAATCGAATATTATATGGATAAATATATGGATATTATAATATAATATATGGATACTAGTAGAAGGTAATCAGATAGAAAGAGAAAAGGTAGGAAGATAAATAGATATAGAAAGAGAAATAACATTTGAACATGCTGGATAGCTAGTGAAAAAATCACAGGGAAAATAATGATAACAATGGGGAAGAAAAGAAGAGAAAGAAGGAATGTGCACAAATTGAGAAGAACTTATGAAACTGAACTATAGAATAAGAAATAGAACATCGTATTGTGATCTTGAATTAATCAAGGAGAGAAGAAGAAGAAGAAAAGAAGAAGAAGAAGAAAAGAAAAAGAAAGAGAAGAAGAAGAAGAAGAAGACGAAGAAGAAGAAGAAGAATAGAAAAGAATAATAATCATCATCGCAAACAACAATATTCAAGTAATCATTATAAATATAAGATCAAGAAGAGAAATTAGAAAGAAAAATAAGAAGTAGAGGAGACGATGGAGAAAGTGCTAGATTATTTTAGATGAGTTTTAAATAGGATTGAACGGTGAAGTGTGAAAAATATTATATAGTATTAGAAGTATAATTAACTATTGGGAGTTGCAATAACAATAAAAGTAGTAAATTGAGAACTGTAATATTTTAGTGATGAATGTCTAAGATAACATTAAATGAAACACAGCCCCTATATAAGCATATGAACAGACTACCCACCCCTCCGTTCTATCAATAATTCTTCACACATTTGCTTCTATTGCTCGAGCTGTGGCAACAGTAGGAGATATCATTATGTACACCTAATATAGAAGAGATTACTATCTTTACCTATAGATTACATCCATATCTATAACGTATGTTAATCATCCAATTTATTTGAAATTCAGCATTTCGAAAATTATTAATTATGGAATAATTTTGGTAAGAGATGTAATAATTATTAGTAAGAATAGAGATAATGATTCTCTAAGTACCCTCTGGAGTATAGTAGTTGATGCATTGAACGTAGTTTTGGGAATTAATATCAAGATAAATTATTAATCAGTATTAACAAATGTGGATCTCCTTAGTTTGAAATAATTGCCTCATACATAATCATAAATAGCAGTGGAAAGATTCATTTATAGAACAGAAAGCCAGCTCATGAAAAATGCCAAGGTATATCTATTGTGAAATGTTTTTATACGAATTTCCTATTTTGTAGTGAAGGGCACCTTAGTAATCGAATCCTGAAATGATTTAATTTACCTTTATTTTTTGAAGGTCGGTCATCCTCTCGACTGTGTGGACCCTCTTGGATCCTCCCTCGCCGATAGAGATCTTGATCCTCCCGTCCGATGACCAGACATTCCTATGCCCATGACGGTCGGCCGCAGCGTTGAGGATCTTGAGGCGCTCCGCAGTCAGATCCTCGCGAATGGTGACGCCGGAACCCTTCAGCTTCCTCTTAGCGTCGAAGATCATCTTCCTGGTCCGGTAGCTGCAGAGTCGAACTATGATGGGTCGGTCCTTGGGTTTAGCTTGCCCTTGTTGAGGTGGTTGACGCCTTCCAACGCGATGCGAGCGGTTGACATCCGCCAAAGTCACGGGCACGTTCAGCTTCTTGTTAAAGACATCGAGCGCCAGCAGGTCCGTGTCTTCTTTGTCACTCTCCGGGATCCCAAAAATACGTATAGAATGTCGGCGCCCATATTGCTCGAGGTCGTCGACCTTCAGGTGACAAGACACCTCCAGCTCACGAATTCTATCGTGCAGCTGTTTGTTCTCCTCCTTCAATGCCTGAAGTTCCTCGAAAATAGATTTCACAGCCATTGATACAGCACTGTGGACAGACTCTTCGATTTGCTGTCGAATAATGAGGAGGGTCTCTTCGGACAATGCTCCAGAAATAGCTGGCTTCGGAGCATTGACCTCATTCTTCGGTGTGCCTCTATTCGGTCGAACCATCGTGTACCGTTAGGTGGATTTACACTTTTATAGGCGAGAAGGTGAACTGAAGATTTAGGAATGTTTTTTCAAGATAAATAAAAAGAGTGTGAGTTAATCAAAAATATAATTTCACTATTGAATTAAGCTCGAGAAACTGAATAACTAGATGTATAATTTGAAGTGAATTGAACTGTATAACCCTACGAAATATCTGTTAGAAGACGGAGCCGAACTGACACACGTTTACTCACTCGAAATAAAAGATAGAGAGAGGAGAGAGAGGACGAGAGAAGACCGAGAGAGAGACTGGGATGAGAGGCAGGATGGGGTGGAAGAGAGAAGTTGCAAGGAGCAGAGAGAGAATGGGTCGCTACAATTGGCTAACTCGGAACTCGCTGACTCAATGTTAAATCTGCCATATGAAACTTAACTGCGCTGATCGGCATTGACTAACTGTGGAAGTGGTTGTTTATGCATCGACCGGAATTCGTTGACTGAGAATTCACTGACTCTCCCTCTTTTCAACAGCAGTCGACAGAAATGGCTAAGTCCGGAACTGGCTAACTCAGGATCCACTGATTACTACGTCATCGTCTGTTTCGTCTGCTACTCATTCCCTCGCACTCGGTCCTGTTCACTCTTTCACACTGGGACGGATAACAGATTGCGGCACACTAAGCTCGTATATTTTTTGGTAGCTTATTTCGGTATATAAATGATTGGATCTTATGTAAAACTTTCTGATAAATCCAATAAAACTAGTAAGAGGTTAGTAACTTTGATGGTTATTGAAATAACAGGCATAATATTATGCCGAAAACCATTATTTTCTCCCGTTAAGAGTTGTTCAACTTGATTATTTGATTGTTGAACCAAGTATTTGTATTGGATGAAACTTAAATAATGAATATAACATTTTCAATCACCCAATAATAGTTTGAAATGCTGCAATACTTCCATACCTCAGGAATCAGGATTGAAAGGAGGCAAAAAAGAAAAAAATACTATAAATTTTGAAGAATCAGTGTTTTGATTAAGCCTCCTTTATACTATTTAACTGTTATAAAACAATTTTATATCACAAAAGTTACAAAAAATTATATAACTTTGTTATAAAATAAAAAATAAACATTTTCAAACAAATAAATATAATATTGTCATATAACATTACTGACTCAGAGTCTCAGTCAAGATGACTTATGGACTCAATGTAGTCTCTCATAAGAGTATCTAGTATACCCATATCCGTTCACAGTAGAATTTTTAGTATGGCATAATTTTCCGAAAATGAATTGCTACAAGAATAGAACTTTCCACTATGCATTTATGCAATCCAACACCTGAAAAGTGAATGTAGCCTATGCAATCATAAGGGGAAATTTGTTTGAAAATGATCTGTATATAACAGAGTTTTCAGCATTCAAAAATACAAACTAATCTAGTGAAGGTCGATTCCCTGCCTACTCCCCCCCCCCACAAAAAAAAACTCGTTACATCATAAAACAACAGACGATGCAAACTATAACACATTTGTGTAATTCAATACTAGTCCAGTCAACGAAAGATTATAGAAGGAAACGTTTGGAATACAATTTTTGACCCCACAACACTTTTAAGGATAGTAAGTAGGTAAACATTACAAAAGTCCTCACTCCTACCCCCTGTGTTAAGTGGGTGGGGGTTATTTAAAAGTTCCATATTCTGTTTTTTTTTTTGCATATATCTTAAACAAATTCGTCTCTCGGAAATTTTTGTCAATTACAAAATTAAAGTTTCATCCTTAACATTCTTCCATATATCTCATAGTTTTCTAGATTTGAGCTCTTGAAGGAGTCACATTTTTGAAGAAACCCTTCCGGCTCAGATTTTTTCATCTTTTTGGCCTTATAACTTTTCCACGATTGAATGAAAAAATCTGTGCCAATCATGAGCCTATAGAGCACCTTATTCTCTTCAATCTCATGAATCTTTTCATTATTTTACGCATCTCCCCACGATTGTTGCAGCCATTATAGTGTTGAGTGTAAAAACTTCAGTTCAACAACAATAGATCTTTCTATTCTGTTTCTGAGAATCTAGCCCACTCCTCTGCCTTCAACATATCAGCAAAATCGATGGCAGAAGTTGGAAGTCTCGGAAAATTCAATTTTCTACATTTCCGCATCGATGATTCGATTGTTCCAAAGGCCAAACTTTGGGCTACTTCACTGGAAACTCTGAAATTGAAAGATTTTATGGTAGAGTTGGTGGACCCTTGAGTTTCTTAGTTGTATTGAATAGATTTTAAACTATAAACGTTCCTTAATGTTTACATTATACAGAGTGAGTCATATGTATGGGAACCCTCCAATAAGTTGGAGACAGTTGTAGATATAATACTGTAACTTTCAAGATAAATTATTGGTCAAATACTCTACCTTTTTACGCACAACTGAATTTCAACCCCTCATAAGGGGGTGACTTAGGGTTTGTAACTCGAATATTTTAAATGTAAACACCCATTGTGTGGAGAAGGAGAAGAGGAAGGAGAAGAAGAAGGAGAAGGAGAAGAAGAAGAAGGAGAAGAAGAAGAAGAAGAAGAAGAAGAAGAAGGAGAAGAAGAAGAAGGAGAAGAAGAAGAAGAAGAAAAATAAGAAGAGGAAAAAGAAGAAGAAACAGAAGAAGAAGAAGAAGAAGAAGAGGAAGGAGTAGTAGAATAAAGAGAAGAATAAAAATGAAAAGAAAATGAAGAAAGAGGAAGAAGCGGAAGAAAAAGAAGAGTTTAATAAAGTCGCACGTTCGTGCGACCCGGGATAACCTAGTGAAATACAGTATTAACTATTAACACATTGATTACACTCAATAAAAAATAATAGATTCCATGAGAAACAGGTTGAAAGCCAAACATAACCGAAAACTAACTTAACGCTTATGAGTACCCAGAACCCAACTGTAAAATCCAAGTTTTAGAAATAATATTATTCTGAAACTAATACAATAGTCATGACTCTATGTAACAAAACAAAATAATAGAAGAAATTACAAATTTATTCATATCATAATAAGTCACAAGTTGATAATTTCAGATCCTGGAATGAGAAAATCCAATTTTTGAGTTGTATTGAAAACAAATTCAGGCTATTCGCTGATTAAATATGGAGTGGTAATTGATTCAAATACTTTGGAACAATACAATTTTTGAAATTTCCGTTCATAGATTTATTAACTTTAGGCAAACATTATTTGCATTGTAGGTCCCGTTTGATTATTAATATATAGTTAATTAAAGTATTGAATTTTATTGATAAACTTACTTATTGCACTCCTCGTCAAAAATCCTTTTCAGCTGTGTTGATTCACGTTCGGCCCGCTGAAATATTGCTTCTCGTAGCACATGCTTAGCTTCTAGCAGAGGATCTGGGCTGTGATTATGGCAAGGGAAATTTTCATTATTTGTAATGTTTTTACTTCTATGTTCAACCCAAATCCTAGCTCTACACGTGTTTAAGTAGCAACGGTAATGTGTTTTCACCCTTGATATGCTAATATACTGGTAATAGAAACCATCGTTGCAAGTGAAAAGTGTCGCACCACGACGTACCCCGGGAATCTCCCTTAATGCCATTAGGTACTGTATAGAAAATAATTATTACATGTGACCTCTGAACCGAACTAAACACACTACTTCCTCCACTACTGAATTAGGATACAATACTAATTACAAAAAACACTACTTAGATTATCCTCCACATTAGCATAAATGGGAGAACCGTGTTAGGTGAAAATTGTCATCACGCCATCAGAACCATTCAAGCAAGGACACTCTAGATGAACTGGCCGTGCTCTTCCCCTACCACTTTGGGTAATGGTAGGTCACAAGACTTGTCGGACTGTGTCCCGGGGATTCCCGTATTCCCCCACTGAAATAGATACGTTGAAACCTCCATTTAATAATTGATACTACCCCAATTGAATTTTTGAGCTCCGTATGAACTAAAATAGCATCGACTCGCTCAGTTCCAAGCGTTAGCTCATGTGGGTAATGCATCGGTGATTATGTGCAGTGCAGTTAATCATGCCTTATATATGCTGTGTACCAGGCTTTAGAAGCAATTATGATAGATTATCTAAGGTATCAGTATTTTCGTTCCCCAAGGACTTAAATGGGGCTGAAATATGGCTTCCAGCTATACACAAAAGTAATATTGTGGATTGACTAAATCTATGTCAAGCCCGAAATAACATATTATAAAGGTAGAAAATTCGAAGGTTTAGCTGTTCAATCAAATGAAAATTCATGCAATTTAGCAACAACTATACAAACATTCATGGTATCCTCTCTGTTATGTTGTAGGCTTATCTCCTTGTAAAAATTTAACAGGAGATCAGTTATATGATCTCACTCTACAAATCTTAGAGTTGTTGACTGAATCAGGATGCAACGTTTTTAGTATAATTTCTGATAACAATCGTATTAACAGGTCAATGTTCAAAAAGTTATGTAGAGGAGCTCTGAAATCTAAGTTTGTCAATATATAAAGAGCTCCAAGTGATTTCATTTTATTCAGAATTTTATAATCTGAAAAAAGGCGAGAGCAAATTTAACTGTCCGACGACTGGATTTGGCGGAAATAAGCTGAAAACTAGAAAGTAAGCCGAAAATACGAGGTGTTTGGGCCATTCTGTATCTAGCATAAGGAAATTTTGCATGCAAAAATTGGTTCTGGACTTCTCTTATGTATCCAAACAATATATTGAAAAATCAGAACTAGATTATTATATTGAAAGCACATACCCTTTGTCATGTCTATTATTGCTTGTCTATATAATATTGATTGGACTAATTATTAAACATAACATTTTTGGTTCTGAAAAACATATGTGTAATTTGATTCACTATCAATAATTTCAACATCGATAATACCTACACCAGATACTGAACTCTACCTCAAATGGATATAAAGGTATTTCCACACATGCCGAACCGAAGCTCGAACAGCGTAGCGAATCGTACAATCCGCCCTGCAGCGAACATTAGCCATATTATGTTTCATAGTTTTTAAACTCAGCTGTTAAACGACAGCCGCGAAGTTCTCCGAACCGTTCGACGTCCCTCTAGCCGCTCTCTTAACCATTCTCCATGCCGTTCGCCGAACGCTGAACTTTTCAGCCAATCAGAGCCCTCGATTAAAATTCGCCGTGCAGCTAGCGGTCCAATTTTGGCTATCCATCACAATTGGAAAACATGAGAATTCTTTCGCGAATATTAATACAGTACAGGCCTCCTCTGATAATCTATATTTTGAACAATTCATTGTCATGAATAATACATTAGGAATCGATAAATAATGTTTAATGCAAATATAATCATTTCTGAAAAATTAATGATTGGATAAATTTCAATATAAAAATATTTTTGACCAAGAACCAAGTATCATGACAATTATTTTCTTTTAAAATTATAATCACTTTGTTATGTTTAAACTAATAATATTAATTTCACCAACTAATTAAGTTCACTGGAATAGATTCTGTAATTTCAATATCCTATATATTTTAATAAATACTACAGCATATAATAACTCACAAAAAGTGACACCTTTATAAATATTTTCCAATTGCCATCGATTTTTGTTGGTAAGAACCTTGATCATTGTTATTTCAAGAAAAAGTGGGTAGAGTTGAATAATTTCCCCCAAAAGGTGTCTGGTTTAGTCTATGTTTTGGCAACCAAAAAAACGTACTCACGTGGATAGGATCTTCTCAGGCTCACCAATCTATACTATAATAAAGTAAAGAGCTGGCTTATATTAGTACAGGATAGGAAAATTATGTTTGACGCACGTCTGAACTACTGGACTGATCAACTTGAAATTTTGCATATAGATACTTAATTAACCGAGGATGGTTATAGGCCTGTTTTAAATTCTTCAAATTTTCATTACGTCAAGTTTTAAAATAGACCCTTGCCGAGCACGGGTTACATGCTAGTCAATAATAAAGTTTTGATCAAGGAATAAAGGAGTGTTATTTCCATCGATTTGCAACATTCAGAACAGTACTGAACTGTACTCTGCACGACACTCCACAGCGTTTTCGGCCAACTGTACAGTGCGTCAGTCAGTTTATCAGTGACTTGATTTGATGTCTTAAATGAGGAAGAGGCTGAACAAATTGAATAAAACATATCGTAGAGATTTACAATTTATTGATGAAAATATAAACACATCGAAGAATGCGTTTTTGCATTGCGGGTACTAGTCCAGGCAGTGAATGCTCAAAAAAGTTTATAGAAGGAAAAGTTAGGAAGACAATTTTTGACCCCGCGGATCTCTTTAGGGTAGTAAGGTGGTGAACATATCGAAAGTCCCCATCTCTACCCACTTTGCTGAGGGGGTGGTGGTGGTGGTTCAAAAGTACAATTTTTTGGTTTCTTGCATATAACTCGAAAACTATACATCTTACGGACATGACTATACAATAAAACATTGAAGCTTACATAATTTCCTACAATATTCATTCCACGACTTTTTCTATACCTTCCATACTTTGAATAAAAAAAATTCAAAAATTTGATGAAAACCTGTTATTCCAACAATTACATACTTTCAAGACCGGATTTCTCGAAAACTGTTGGAAATATCACAAAACTCCACTCAACAGGAATTGTAGAGAATCTATCAAACTTAATTTAGAGCAGTTATCTTGGTTGAACGCATTGTTGCAAAGATATAAGCGTGGAAGCAAAAAGCTAAAGAATGCAACATTTAAATCACCCTCATCACTTCAAAAAATGGGGTAGGGATGGGGACTTCTGATATGTTCTCCTCCTAACTAGTATCAACAACGCTGCAAAGTCAAAAATTGTGTTCAAAACTCTCCTTCAAAATTCATTTGTCAATTGGTCAATTGTTGCAAAACTGGAAATTTCATATTCAACACTAGATAAAGCTGCTGCAAAAGTCGTAGGGAAATGCGTAAAAGTGTGGAATTATACATCAAATTGAAGAGAATTTGATGCTCTATGAGCTCACAATTAGCATGGATTTTCTCCATGGGTTTCAAAATTTTCATTTTGAATGTTGCATTCTTTTAAAGCTGCTACATTTTTCTCATCAAATACCTTAACAAATAGTTTGACATTTTGCCTTTCAAGGGAACTTGGGAAGAGAACTTTTCTGTCGAGTGGAGGTGCTAATTTGATAACACTATTCGCTTCTGAGTAATGAAACGTTTTCAAGTGAGAAAAGCTTGCAGTGAGGATACTATCATGGTTAGCAGAATCTGGTATGTGAAAGGTTTGTTTTGAGTCAGTCTGATTCAACCAGTTGTTACGAATACATTTCAAGATATGTACTGAATCAAATAGTAGAAAATATACTATGTGAGGGATCAATCTATATGTAATGTGTTCTGAGTCACAAAAACGAGTGAAATTTCAACAAAATAATCAATTTTAATGAATTTTAGTTTTCAATCAACAATATCTTCTGATTGCTACAATTCAAATGTATAATCCAAAATCCCTGTGGGCGTGATTTTGTGCGCTCTCCGGTCTCAGGTTGAAGAGCACAAAATTACGCCAAGAGGGATTTTGAATTGTACATTTAAATTGTGACAATTAGAGGATATTGAAAATTTTGCATGAAATATTGGTTCTAGACTCTAGAATTCTCCTATGTATCCAAACGATTTATTGAAAAATCAAACTAAAATATATATTGCAAACACCAATGTATATACCGGTAGTGACTGGACTATAATGTTTTAAAGGGTAAAGGGTAGATTAGCGAGTTTCGATTTTTCTTCTAAATTGCCTTTTTTGTATTATTCAGAATACATAGTTATAATCGTATAATGGTGCTACATTTTGATGAATAACATACTTTTGCACTTTTGAGATTGTTATTTGAGAATATTATATTCTTCCAATAAAACATGTGTTTCAACCAGCAAGGAAAACCGGGAAGAACGTGAAATATACGGGGAATGTACGGGAATTTCCTGAGCCTGATTCAGTAGACACTCTGTATAGAGATTAGGTTAGAATTTTGTCAATAACTTCCCAGGTAGCACACCTACGTGTTTCCAACGTTGAAATTTGGTTGTTGAGGTCGAATAACCGTTAGCGGTTGAATTTTTCAACGTTTTAAATACAACGTTGTTTTCAACGGTTGATCTCTCGTTAAAAACACGTTGAAAACGAGCTTCCAATTCCACCACTCACAGCGCTACAGTATGTAGTCCTTACAAAAACGGATCTAGCAACTTTCGTCAACGACCGATCGACGCCATTTCATGGTTAGAATTATTTTCATCACGTTGATGAAAGCTGTGAACTCTTTTAGAAGTGTCTACCCATTCCACTTTGACTTGGTAAGTTTCTTTAATTTATTATTTTTATTTAAAAAATGAGATTGTTTGGTGATTTATTGTCTAAACTTGAAAACAAATATTGTGTGTTATTTAGCCTACACTTGTTTACATTCGAGGTTAGGGTTAGGTATATTTGTTAAATTAGTGGGCTCTAATTTAATATATTAAAAATTAATATAATACAATAAGCTTGGTTTTAAGTAATGTACATGTAGCCTACTACTTAACTTCCAAATAAATTACAATTACTTTGATTTCTACACAAATATTTTCATTATGCTATCTATGTATTGTTTTTGTCACAGGACTGCTTGTGTTGAGAAATTGAATGAAACTTAATAATATAATGAAAAATATAAATTTTTAAAACATAACCCAATTTAACCTGCAAAAAATGGAAGTCTGTTGCTATGGCACTAATAAATTGTCTATGTAGGCTAACATCAAAGTGATTGCTTTTAACAAGTTCAGTACCGGTAATTAACTCGGTGATCCAAGAAATTGGAAACGGGTGCCCGGAGTTCACCTCATAAATATTAACATTTTCCAAATATTGTCATTCCATGGTGATGAAATTTATCTTGAACTTGTTCATTTTAAAATTTAATTTCCAATTAATTTATGAATGTTCACAACTCATATGTCAAGGATATTTTTGATTAATTTCATTGTGATTTTAACTTTTGGTCTAGGTTTACAAAATTTAGTAGGCCAATAAAAAATGGTTAAAATATTGGCATACAACTGTTTTGTTTTTCATAAAACTAAGTATGTACCTACAGTAACTATTACATTTTACTCATAAATCTAAAAATAACTTTTTTACCGTTTTTAATAGAGCCTTATTTGTTTAGTTCTATAGGCCTAATGAAAGAGGAGTATTTCAAGTTAAAATTCGTCTATGCTACAAAATTTGGAAACCCAATATTCTTACTTTATTCTTAGTCAATTTGAATGTTTGAACGAATATCTAAAAAACAGTCATCACCTCGCCTTGTGATTCAAAATATCAATGTGTATAACAAAATATTAGATGTGCACTTGAGAAAAATTTTTGTACTTGTCCCTTTATCCCTTTTGTCCCTTTTAACCATGCAACACCTGTATCAAATAATAACTCCTATGTGGTGGCAAAATTTCATCTGCCTTCATATTTATAGAATTTCTCATTAAAATTTATATTACCTTATGTTTCAGATTCTATCAAACAATCTTGTGGGTCGACTGTGGGCATTAAGACCCAAATTGAAGACGCTATTAAGGATTGGCTAAAATATGCGAGGTCAGAGTATTTTCAGTGGAGAAAAAAAACAATCTAATTTTGTCGGTAATTAAAAATATCAAGGTATAAAATAAAATATTTAAACACATTAATATTTATGTTTATATTTATATTTATTTTACACAAATATTTAATAAAATATTAAAGTATTATGAAATGAAAGTGGAAAGTTATTTTGAAAGTTCCTTTCTATTGAAACACTGTAATAAAATATTTGTTTGGCTATTACATAAATCACAAACAATCATCATACCTGAAAACTAAAATGTAGGGGGGTTTATACGATGCCAATTGGCAAGACAATAATATTGTCTTCTGAAATGTACAGCTGGTGTAAATTATCAATTGAATCTTTTAATTCTAAAACCATCATCTAGGCAAGGCTAAATAAAAACTAATTGACAACATCAGCTGACGGTTTAAGAAGACAATTATTATTGTTTTGCCAATTGGCATAGTTTAAACCTGGCATTAATGTCAAGTAAAAATTTAGATGATCTATATTATTTGCTAGAAAGAGTTGAGCTATTTTTACTCACCACAGATGAAATTATCATACTAAAAATTCAAGATTTTTAAACAACTGCTGAATTCTTGAAATAATAGTTTTAAGTTAGGTATGTTTCTTGCAGACATAAAATGTTTTTGAGCTTTGCAGAGTATATTAAATTACCATGGTAATTTGGTTGTAATCACACCAGATTTTTTAAACAAACTTTTATCATATTATTTTTGTAGATCAAAATTGAAGTAATATGGAAATAGAAAGAAAAATGAAAATTTCAGTACCCTTTTGAATGATTTAAATAATAGTGATTAAATAATTCAAAAAGGGTACTGAGATTTTTATTTTTCTTTCTAGTTCTATAAAAAGTAGCCCTATACAGAAAAGAGATGAAGTAATATGGTTTTTATTGTGTGTTTTTAATGTCACCTTACCATGTACCGCATTGCACGGTAATATTTCTGTTACATGAAATCATATGTAAATAAATGGAAATATGATTTCGTATTTTCATCTCTTTTCAAATGATTTTAGAAATATTACCATGTAATTGATAAGGTACCGGTTCAAAAGTATGGCTAATTCAACGTCTATTTATAGTTGAAAATAATGGTTGTCACGACGTGTTTCAACGTCTATTTATAGTTGAAAATAATGGTTGTCACGACGTGCTTTCAACGTCTATTTATAGTTGAAAATAATGGTTGTCACGACGTGTTTCAACGTCTATTTATAGTTGAAAATAATGGTTGTCACGACGTGCTTTCAACGTCTATTTATAGTTGAAAATAATGGTTGTTACAATGTTTTTTCAACTATTATTCAACGTTGAAAATAACGTGGAAACGGCGGACATTTTTTCGTGTTTTCAACGTTGAATTTCAACGTCTTTTCAACGTTAAGGTATTACGTGTTTGTAACGTTATTTCAACGTTTCTGTGCTACCTGGGTTCGGTCCAAACGCGGCTCAAGTCAACTCGCTAACGCTCATTCAATAAATGTAATTGAATTAAAAATATCTGAATAATAGTTACAGAACAGAGTTAAAACGAATATATAATAGTAACAACAATGTTATTATCATATTAATTCTATTGATGTAATATTATACAATATTAATTCGAATTCAAATTCATTAAAATAGTTCTATTATTATTGTTTTAAATGTCATAATAATAATAATAATAATATAATAACTTTTGTACTAATAATAACAACAATGATATTATCATTAGTACAAAGCTATGCCAAAGTTATAAAATCAGAATAATTTGTTATTATGACAAAACAATAATAATAGAATGAATAGACGACTCATATAATAGAACAGGAACCCCAGCAATAATAAGAATTCAATCATGGCAATATATTCAATACCCTCTAGAATATTATATAAAGAAATGATAATTTGGCCGGAGGATAATGATGACAAGGAGGAGGAGGAGGAGGTGAAGGAGTAGGAGGAGGAGGAGTAGGAGTAGGAGAAGGAGCTTGTGGTTGTAGAGGGGTTGGTGGAGGTGGATGAGGATGATGAGACGATGACGAAAGGAGAAAGGTGAAAACGATGACGTCATAATCAGTGAGTTGCCAGTTAGCGACTTCCAAAGTTAGCCATTTCCAATTCTCCACAATTCTCTGGCCAGAAACAGCGGGTTCCAGAGTTAGCCAATCCTGTCTGTGACAGAATCAGTGAGTTCCTAGCCAGTCACTTCTACAACCACAGTTAGCCAAATTCCAGTTAGCGAATTCCGCGTTCCCGTATGAATCAATCAATAAAGACAAGTAACTGCAGATTTTGTAGTGAGTCTGTATATATATTGCGTTTTATAATATTAAAGCACGCCAATTGTTTAGCTCACAAACTTTGGTTTGTGCTATGTTTTATCTTATCGAACACCATGTATTATCTACGAGGATATCCTGGTTAAAATTTGAGTGGGAGGACGATTCAACGACCATTGAAACCGTTTTCGCTGAGGATAAGGATGATGACGAACCATTTATTTGCGTGTTGTGAATAAAAGTGGTGATGAAAAGATGAGAAATCAATGAACATGCAGTTTTTCAACCACCGGAAAGTGTTTTTGAAGCTATTATCACTTCTTGTTAGCGGAGCTGGTCTCAAGCAACCATCCCTACAACGGGAAACCAAGGACCTTATTATTGACGAAGCCTATTGCTTACATTTTTGTAATGTTGTTTTATGGCCAATAAAATTCTTGATTCTTGATTCTTGATTCTTGATTCTTGATTCTTGATTCTTGATTCTTGATTCTTGAAGGAGAATCTGTGTACGACAAGAGACTGATATGGCGAGGACAACCAAACAATAGACAACCAAAATATCACTGCATACATGATTTATATGACAGTAGGCCTACAGTAGTATGTAGCAAATCTCACAACGTCACTCAACGTTACGATCCATGAAAAAACATCAAATTTATCTTGATAAATAATAAGCAATTTTAATAGCATATTGTATAATCTTGTCGTCCTAATTCGCCGTAGTCTCTCACATAAACAATGAGAATGGATGTTGAACTGTGGCTTAAGTGAACGAAATGGTCTGATTAAAGTCAGTTTAACAGTAGCTCATAATCGGCCTTATATAAGCTGGCTCTCGTGATATCAATTAAAATTATAACAGAGACGTGTAACGTGCTCTGCTGCATTCGGCTTCGTGAGAAAAACTATGAATATATGTTTAAATTTCAGTAGAGTGTGTTATGTGACTCTCAAGCGTATGTTAGTATTGCTCCATTGATGGAAGTGATTCTATTATATAAGTCGAAGTTGACCGGGAGTCAGTAGTAGCCTAAAATTATTTAATATTTTTATCACTAGCAGCAGCAGGTAACCCGTGCCCCGCAAGGGTCTAATTAAAAACTTGACAAACTGAAAACTTGACCTACTGAAATCTTGAAGAATTTAAAATAGGCCTATAACCATCCTCGATAAATTGAGAATCTATATGCAAAGTTTCAAGTTCATCAGTCCAGTAGTTCAGACGTGATGATTCGCGTCATTCGTGAATTTCCTATCCCGTACGAGTATAAGCCAATTCTTTCCTTTATTATACCTATTATAGATGTCCTAATAAAAGTTTATGTGAATTAAACGAGCTAGTAGGCCTACTCCAATAACAGCACTCATTTATGTGATCTAGAAGATACTAAAAAGAGAGAAGATCTAAGAGTTAATAAGAGTATGATATACTGGAGTATAGGTGGTAGAGTACATAGTATACGCAAAGCCTGAACTCTGTTCTTGACAGAATTATTTTTACTAATAATATACTAAAAAGAGAGAAGATCTTAGAGGTAAGAGATAAGAAGACTATGGTATACTAGAGTATAGGTAGAGTACATATTACTCAAAGCATGAAGTCTCTTCTTGACAGACTTATTTTCAATAATCGTGAAAAGTTGTTGAATGCAGAAAGAAAATCTCAAGGAAATCCAGACAAATATTTCAATAGAAGGCTTCCTTCCTTACAATGATAATATAATAGACATTAATAATCTTCAATTGGAAGTACAATTACTTGAGTGAGCGATTGTGTTGTTTTCTATTGACATTATTTCTCATAAAATTGCAACGATCAGTCTAGAGGAGATTTATATTTCCGCATTAAAAGAAATTTTTAGGAAGTGAAAGCAATACTTTTCAAGTTAATTTGGCTTCACCGCAAAACTGCTGTGAAATGCTCATCGACTCCAATGTGGTTTTATTGCAATTCATTTTATCCGTTTGAATTGTTGGAAAGGAGGAAGTGTGACTAGACAGCTTCATTGTACTATCTCAAAACTTGTTATCGAGTTTGTTGAGTAATAACAAATTTTGTGTCACTCTCAATATCAGTCCGCCGCCTTCATGAAAACTGACAGCAATTCAAGATCAATTTAGAGATCATTGCTTTTAGTCCAGGCAACGAATGCTCAAATAACGGTATAGAGGGAAAAGTTTGGAACACAATTTTCAACTCCACAGCTCTTTTAAGGATAGTTAGAGGATTAACATATCAAAAGTCCTCACCCCTACCCCCTGTGCTAAAGGGGTGGGGGGGTTTGAAAGTACCATTTTTTCATTTTTCGCATATATCTCGGAAACTATGCATCTTATGAACATGAAAATGAAAATGAAATGAAAATGAAATGATTTATTCTCCTTTTCTTATACAAACAAAAAATTACAATATTTTATCTTAGAATTAACTGACAGCAATTGTTTATAGGCGCTGCCAGTATCATATATTATAATTACATATTTCGAATATTATATAGTTGCTATTTCAAAAAATCTAAGCAAAGTATTTTCGGCCATTGCGGTACAAATGTGCATATAATGTGCAAGAACAGCTATAAAAATTTATTTAGAAAAACAAAGCAGAAGCGCAGTGTTGAATTTTGTAATATTAAAACAATACTATAACTTAATAAGAAAATATGAGCTAAGTGGAAATATAAATCACAAAGTACAAAAAGTTTGGGAATTTATGGAGTATAAATACATGGCATTGTACCGGTAGCTGAAACAGTGTATGATTTTCAGGATAGAATTGAAAAAAAGTTTTCTATATCTTGATATTGGAATAGCCAGTCTTTAATTATTGTTGAGAATTCTTTCCAAGTTCTAGTTCTTCTACCAGCATGTGGTATAGCGTTGAAGAGTTTTGGGCCTAGGTATACAAAAGATTAGAAAAGAAGCTAAAATTTATTCTTGGTAGTCTTGATACCAGGTCAAGTCTTCTTCTTTCAGAAAAGCTGGGCCTGAAAAATCCATCGTTTCCACTTCGCATAAAGAAAATTCTTAAGACTTTGAAAACAAAAAGATGGCGAATTGGGAGAATACGTAATCTCTTGTATAAAGGAAACGAATTCTCTCTTCGATTTTTGAATAGTATTAGTCTGATGAAATGTTTTTGCAATTTGTGTAGTGGACTAAAGTGCACTTTTGCAGCTCCACCCAACATACAATGCCGTATTCTAATTTTGAATTTATAAGGCATAATATACTGTGCGTAGTGTGTTTGTATCACACAGCTCTCTCAAGTGATAGAATTTACAAAGATAGGTATTGATACTTTTCTTGAGATTAGATATATGTGTTTTCCAATTTAAGGCTGAATCAATAAAAATACCAAGGTATTTAATCTCTTCGACTGCTCTATAGGAGGACATTGGCATAATAAGTCATATGTACAGCATTTAGATGGAAAATAATAGGTTGATTGTGAATTTTTGGTGCGCGCAAAGAGAAATTAATAAATTTGGTTTTTTTTCGACATTGATTGCTAATCTATTTCTAAGATACCATTGTTGAAGAAATTTACAGTCATGGTTTACTCTATTGTACAGTTCCTCCCATGATTTCCCTGAACTAACTAATACCGTGTCATCTGCATAACAAAAATATTTTTCCATTTAAATTGGCATCACATAGGTCGTTCACAAAAATTATAAAGAGAATAGCTGAAAGAACTGATCCCTGTGAAGTCCTGAAGTTACTGTTGAAAAAGAACTACAGGTATTATTAATTTTTGTACATTGAACTCTATCATTTAAAAAAGATTTAAACCATTGTAGGGCCACGCCCCTTACCCCTGTAGATTCTAACTTATTTAATAGAAGACCATGCTCACCGTATCAAAAGCTTTTTCTACATCTAAAATAAAGCATTTACATTCAACCATCGTTTACATTATTATATATAATTCTCATAAAGTCGACTAGTGCACGCTCAGTATCAAAACCTTCACGGAAGCTGTATTGGTTTTTACTAAAAAATTCATATCTATTCAGGAATTTCAATAATCTTGTTTTCATCAGTTTCTCTAATATTTTAGAAAAGAACATCTATAGTTCTTGCAAAATTGAAGCTTACAAAATTACCAACAAGTTTTGTCTTCTACATTTTTTCCATATCTCTCATAGTTTATGAGATATCCACCGTTGAAGGTGAGATATTTTTTTAAAAACACTTCTGCCTTCAAGTTTTTCATCTTTTCTGCCTTATAATTTTTGAACGATTGAAGAACAGAATCCGTGCTGATTATGAGCTGATGGAGCATCAAATTATCTTCAATTTGATGTATATTCTCATTATTTTACGCATTTCCCCACGACTGTTGCAGCAATTTCAGTGTAGAGAGTGCAATTTTCTGTTCAGCAACAATAGATCAGTTGAGAATGAAATTTGAAGGGAATGTTTGGAACACAATTTTTGACTTTGCAGCTTTGTTGAGACTAGTTTGGAGGTGAGCATATCAAAAATCCCAACCCTTACATCATGTTCTGAAGGGATGAGGGTGGTTTGAAAGTTGCGTTTTCCACTTATTACTTACATGCTTATATCTTGGAAACAATGGGTTATACTGACATAATCAACTACATAAAAATAAAGCTTAATAAATTTCCTACAAGTTTTGTTTGATAGAGGTTTAGATAAATCCTATATTTTTCGAGATAGTCGTGTTCTAAAGTGATGCATTTTCGAAAAACCAGATTTTCTTCCATTTTTTCGCTCTTTCAAGTCTTATAACTTTTCAACAATTGATGAAACAAGAATTTGCTAATTACGAGATTGTAGAGCATTAAATTATCTTTCATTTCATGTATAATTCGACTATTTCACGCATTCCCATACGACTGCTGCACCAGTTTTAGTTTTGAGTGTCAAATCTTAAGATTTGCAACAAGTGAATTTTTCCGAATATCCCACCATTCTGTCATCATAAATTGCCACAGTGCGCTTCGGTACGAACATTCATATTGATTACCTATTGGAAAGTCTGCCGAACTAAACACAGGGGTTGTTTCTAACCTTTCTACCAAACAAAGACACTCAAAACTGAAACTGGTGCAGCAGTCGTATGGGAATGCGTGAAATAGTCGAATTGTACATGGAATGAAAGATAATTTAATGCTCTACAATCTCGTAATTAGCCCATTCTTGTTTCATGCAGAAGACAAAACTTGTTGGTAATTTTGTAAGCTTCAATTTTGCAAGAACTATAGATGTTCATAAGATGCGTAGTTTCCGAGATATATGCGAAAAATGAAAAAATGGTACTTTCAAACCACCCCCACCCGTTCAGCACAGGGTGTAGACTGTAGGGGTAAGGACTTTTGATATGTTAATCCTCTAACTATCCTGTGGAGTTGAAAATTGTGCTCCAAACTTTTCCCTCTATAATCTTTCGTTGACTGGACTAAGATTAATATTGGACCAAATATTGTGTTGAAAGGGTAGCTCAAGTTTTGTATAGAATAGAAGATCAAACTCCCACCCCTCCTGATGAGATTCTTCAATTAATAACAGAATAATTTCAATCATGCTATTTGATTGAGTGGAAATTATTTGATTATTAATGTAGCTCGGTAGTACGGTAACGTTCGTAGAGACTCGTGGATCGGTACTGGAACTTTTCTAAAGATAAATCTACATTAGGAAACTTAACAATGACATGTAAAGGTGCGTACAGATATACGCGCCGCGAACATGAGCAATTCACTTTTAATCAGCTGATGCCAAGCCTTCTATATCTGTATTTTACCGTTTCTGTAAAAATACAGATATAGTCAGCTGATTGAAAGTGAATTGCTCATGTTCGCGGCGCGTATATCTGTACGCAACTTAAGATTCTTTCTATATGATTTAAAGTTTCAAGGTGAACTTATATCATAATGTTACGAAACATTATCCCGTTTTTATTCTCCGCTACATTCTTGAGTTCAACCCATTCTGGGATGCAACTTAAGAACGGGATGCCATGTTAAAATTACCGCTGCAGGGTTGTAAATAGGAATAGAAACAGAGGGGTACGTTGAATAACCAACATTTCAACTGTAATTAATATAATAAATGAAATAATAAAATAGGACCTGATTTGTCACATTTGAAGATTGTAACTTTCAAATCATCGAAGTATCCTTGGATCTACTTATTATCTACATGGAATTTACTGTGTTTTTAAATCCATATATTCTTTTTATGAATTAACTGATGTGGTAGAGAAACACTGTTAAATTCATCTCACTTAAAATTCAGAAATTTAAAAGTTTCTCAATTTTATTTGTTTTCTATGAGGTTGAGGTGTTCTCAAGATTCTATTACTGTCAAGAACTATGTCTAGATTTTGAAATCTCATTCATGCACTTTTTTTAAAGAAATTTTTCAATTTTAAGGTTTTTTACAATTTCATAAACTTATACGTACAATCATTTGATTTGTATACTAAAGTATACTAAGTATGGAAGTCTTCCATCATTTTCAGAGACAAGGTTCAACATTGATATATCAAGCTGATTTTTGAATTATTATTATTATATTATCATTATTATTATTATTTCATCCACCGACCACCTGTAAAAAGGGTATAAGGATATGTCAATTTGTCATTAATCAAACAGCAACATGCTATCTATCTTCTTAAACCTCCATCTTGAGGTTTGTAAAAATCTTTATATTCCTCCACTGAGTAGGCACATATGGATAGCAGCTCTTTTTTCAATAAACATCTGAAAGCTTCACCTGACGTTTCTTTTATGTGAGATGGCAATAAGTTGTACATCCGGATACCTGAACTCCTTACCCCTCGCTCATACATAGTACTCCGGTATGCTTCATCTCTCAATTATTTCTGTATCTGGTCGAATATTGGTGAATATTTCTCCTGTATTAAATTCATTTATGTGTTTTTTTAAAAAGCAGATTGTTTTCAGAATATATAGGCTAGGGAGTGGGAGAATTCAAAGTTTATTGGTGGGAGAATATCAGTATTATTGGATAGTACCATACCAGATGAAGGGTAAAGAACATAAGGGTGAAGAACAGTTTAAAACATTCATGAGTTATGAATGATTATCATGCAGAATGTTAGTAGGTATCGGAATAAATTTTCACGTATTATTCTCTATCCGTCGAGATGAATTGATTCATTTACAAAAATTTTAACAACACTGCCAACAGAGAATTTATTGAAAGCATTCATTATCATTGTGGTTTGAATTTCCCGATTCAATTATCATTTAATTCAAAAGTGTTTTAGTCGTACTCACAGTTAGATGAGGTTGTCCCCGCTAAGGTCTGCTTCCAACTACGGAACCAGCAGCATTGCTAAGCTTTTGCTAACAAGATTTGCGGGCCGACTGAAGGGCTTCAATCAGAGTCGCTGACTGCTGACACAGGTCCCAGCCCACACAACAGGCTAAACACTTTCTTGAAAAATCGAAAAATGCAACAGTCTGTTTCGCAATAGATCAATACCGTATACAATAGATCTTCATGAATGCATTCTTGTCATAGAATAGAAGAAAATTACAAAAATACCATTATTTCTTTTCAATAACTTAATGTACAAATAGCAGTAGGTACGGTATTATAAAATATATGAAATCTTGAATGATAACGATATTGTCAAAACCACTGGTTCATATAAAACAATTTGAGATATTGGCAGTTGTTACACCATTATCAATCTTTAGTAAACTAATCATCTATAATCTCAGTTTACTAGACATTAATAATCTCTAATCTCAGTTTACTATAGATTAAAAATATCTAATCTCAGTTTACTAGAGGTTAGGAATCTCTAATCTCAGTTTACTAGTGATTGATAATGGTTTAGCAACCGAAACTAGTATCTCAACTTGTTTTAATAAACTAGGTAGTGGTTTTGACAATATCAAGTCGTTTTCGTTTGATATGGATATTTATCACAACACAGAAAATATGGAATCAAATACTAAATTTACTTGATTTACATTAGAGTATAGTCTTCAATATTGATGAAAAATCTAATTTGCAGATGATTAATACGCAAAATATTATAATACATTATATACTACGTTAATTAATACGTTAAAATACCGTATTAAAATATGGATTATTGTCCTCTGTTCATCAATCAAATAAATCCTTATTCGTTGATAATTTTCGATGTGATATGCAGAGTTTTAGAGTGATATCAATAACAAATATTGAGATTTTGAAATAGTAAGAATATATATTGTCGAAAAAGAAATGAAACAGATTTAACATTTGCAGCTCCTGCACTCAAGTAATAGAGACGTGATAATTATCATCATGCATTATTCTTTCTTTCACAGATTATAATTGACCGAGCGAAGTGAGGTCTAAGATTCAAGTCGACGGTTTGGCATTTCTCTTAATGTTTAAATGTTTATATGTTCATATGTTTTTATGTTGCGCATTTACGGCGAAACGCGGTAATAGATTTTCATGAAATTTGACAGGTATGTTCCTTTTATAATTGCGCGTCGACGTATATACAAGGTATTTGGAAATTTTGCATTTCAAGGAAAATATAAAAGGAAAAAGGAGCCTCCTTCATACGCCAATATTAGAGTAAAAATCAGACTATAGAATTATTTATCATAAATCAGCTAACAAGTGATTACACAGATGTGTAGAGAAGCCAGTCTAT
The DNA here is from genome assembly GCF_014356525.2 of Nilaparvata lugens. Taxonomy (NCBI): domain Eukaryota; kingdom Metazoa; phylum Arthropoda; class Insecta; order Hemiptera; family Delphacidae; genus Nilaparvata; species Nilaparvata lugens. Next base: position 86,538,227 of record NC_052505.1, read on the forward strand.
TGCTGTATTTCCATAAGGTGTATAGTTTCAATCAGGTACTTGTGGATGAGAATACTGCGTGAGGTCTACTGTTCACAGAACTACTAGTAATCTCTAATCTCAGTTCACTAGAGATTGATAATGGTTTAGCAACCGAAACTAGTATCTCAACTTGTTTTGATAAACTAGTGGTTTTGACAATAGCAATCGTTTCCATTTGATATGGATATCTATAGTGAGGTCCACGTTATAATGACAGTATTTGATCAACTTTGGTTTTGCTATCCTCGTCTATCATTTGACAAAGCCGGTGGTACTATCCTTTTCTAGGTCCACAACGATGACAATTATGTTTTTGACATTGTAGAAATATAATTAATTAATGCAGAGAATAGCGATTCTTCTATCTTCATCCACTGCCATTATAAGGTGGACCACACTATATCACAACACAAAAAAATGAAATCAAATGATAAATTTATTTGCTTTACATTAGAGTATAATAGTCTTCACTCTTCAATTATTGATGAAAAATCTAATTCGTAGATGATTAATACGCAAAATATGTTAAAATAATACCTTTGATTACGGATACCGGTACTTAGGTTTTGATTATTTAGGCATGTATTTGATTATAATAATCAAATACCTTTTATTATGGATACGCTACTCCTGTTTCTGTATGTGTCTGTGACTGTGTGTATGTGTGTGGAAAATGCTGGTCTTCTTCTTCTTTTTCGTCGCCTCAGATCCCTTTATTCATGTGTTTAACAAAACATAATTCAACTTACGTTCTTGCGTTAAAAATAAATACCAGTAGCGGTAAAATGACATGGTGAATCATATTATTAAACTAATGAGTTCTACAATAATATTGAGCAAGAAAAATGATAAAAAATGCAAAAGTTAAGGTACTACTGTAATGTTTTCACATGAAACGGTCAAGCTTGGACCTTAAGAAGTCCATTCTCAGAGAGGGTATCAAAGATACCCCCCCCTTCAGCACTTAACCGTAAAAAAAGAAATTTGAAAATTCAAACGAATTATTATGTCTAAGCGAAAAAAATTAAGACTGAAAATATCAATAAGTAAAAACCAAATCATAGAAACGATAAATCATTCAGAGTTAAATCAATTAACAGAAAAGATTAAATAATAATAAGGAAAAAAATAAAGAAAAAGTTAATTCCCAATAATTAGAAAATCGATATGATATAATAATTGGAATAATGAGGGAGTGAAAGTTATTATTAGAAAAAAGATTTGTAGATTTTAAGGGAAATTATTGTACAAAAGAGATTAGTTCATGTAAATAACAAGATAATATGATTATGAAAGTTCATGAAGAAATAATAATAATTCTAATTAGGGAATTATGAAGGGGAAATTATAATACAAAAGAGAGGGGAAGGGATATAGAATAAGGTTGCTAAGATCCACTCGAGGAAGAGTTAGAATAAGAAACAATCTTAAATGTAGCCTATACACATTTTCATGCTAAATTTACATGAATGAAATAAAAAAGAGAAAAACCATCATTTTACTTGGGAGTGGAGGGAAATGATTATAAAGGATAATGATAGGCATTAAGAGAGAGAGAGAGAGAGAGAGATTGATTGATTGAGTACTTTATTTATGTAGATTACAATATATACTGGCTTATACACTTGTATACAATAGCTTACAATACAGCAAAATTATAGATGAATTACATAATATAGACTAAGAAAATAATTATTAAACTGTATATGATATGAAAAAGTAATTGTAATATAATAACTATAGATAATTATATTGTTATGCATCTACATAAATTGGCGGAGCTTTGGACATATCAATGTCCATTCTTCGGAAAGAATATTAAAAATATCCTCCCCACTATCTCTCTACCAAGAGAGAGAGAGAGAGAGAGAGAGAGAGAGAAAGAAAGAGAGAGAGTGAGAGAGTAAGAGTGAATGAGGCTGTGTAGAGTACAGTATGCAGATGGAGAAGGAAGATGGATTGAAGTTGGTTGAAGAAGTCATTGATGCGTGTTCTTGGTTCGATTCTAGAGAGCGGAGCGAGACAATTGGCCGAGCATGAAGACACCGTCTATTGCAGTTGTCGTCATGGCTCACAATCATTTTGTCAGCCACCGAAGCTCCTCTCAAATCATACCCATCTCACAACGGAACTCACCGACAGCTGTTCTTCATTTGTTTTTCCATCCTTGTTCTATATTTATTGTTCCACAAATCGTGAAAGTCACAGCGCCGACAAAGTAGGTTAATAAAAACCGAGATATTGAGGCAAAATTACAAAATTTCAACCGGGAAATTTGGTAATCGGTTACAAATAATACTACAAGCACGTTGATTGAGGCTGCAATGATCAATGATTGGACCAGGAAATTAATTTTTGCGGTTTGTTAGAACTTAGAAGACGGTTTGGCAATAGCAATATTTGATTGCTACACGGTAGCCTACTATGTCTTTAAGATTGGAAAGGATAGGAAAATTCACGTTCAGAGAGATTAGAATTTTGGCGACATTATAGAGAGGTTGAGTAAAAACAATTGTTGCTATTTGCAGTTGCCTTTCACGCATTATTCTCTTTTGCTCAGTTTATAACAAAGAATTTTAAAATAATCAAGAATTGGAAACTGAGAGCATGCATGTTATATTATTGACCGAGCGAAGTGAGGTCTAAGATTCAAGTCGACGGTTTGGTATTTCTCTTAATGTTTATATGTTGTGCATTTACGGCGAAACGCGGTAGTAGATTTTCATGAAATTTGACAGGTATGTTCCTTTTTTAATTGCGCGTCGACGTATATACAAGGTTTTTGGAAATTTTGCATTTCAAGGATAATATAAAAGGAAAAAGGAACCTCCTTCATACGCCAATATTAGAGTAAAAATCATACTATAGAATTATTCATCATAAATCAGCTGTCTAGTGGACTATAATACTACCCGTTCAAAAATATCGAACATCTTGAAAATGTATCATTCCATTAACGTTAGTAGACAGTTGACTATAATACTACCCGTTCAAAAACATCCAACATCTTGAAAATTGTATCTTTCCATCAACGTTGTAGACAGTTGCAGCCAGACCTGATAACAGCCCTCACACTCACATTCCGGGACGACACGTCACGGTACGATATAGGACAGAAAGCTCTATGTTTATTTAGGATTTTTATAGACATTTTTAATTGATAAATTATTTATTAATTTTTGAGAAAACATAACAACAGGTCAATGTAACTCACTGAGAGCGAGGTCTACAGTTCACAGAACTACTAGTATATTTATGCTAACTATTAGATTTGTGATAAAGATCATTAATTTTAATAATCAATTCCAAAATTTACAAGAATGAAATAGGGCTCACTTCAAATCCACCTTCTGAACTTGAATTCAGGTGAGATCAACAGTTGGCAATTCGGAAACACTTCATTGGCTTCTTTTTAAAATAGACGTCTTAAAGTACACGCTTTCAACACGTGACAAATAGTATTGACCAGTGAATAAGCCACAAAAGAACGCTTCTCAAACATTCTTTGTTTTCAGTTTACATTGAGAATTGAAATACGCATAACATTCTTCTATAATTATGTTATAGTTCAATGGCACAAATTACAACATTTATTTGAAAATACCTTACTATAATGAACTTTTTCGTAAGAAGTCAACTTATCCGCTAAAAGTACAGGGAAATTTTTAACTAAGAATAAATGTTTTTATAACTCCCAAATTAAGCATTAATTTTTCTTGACAATTTTTATTGACCGAGCGAAGTGAGGTCTAAGATTCAAGTCGACGGTTTGGCATTTCTCAAATGTTTAAATGTTTATATGTTGCGTATTTACGGCGAAACGCGGAAATAGATTTTCATGAAATTTGACAGGTATGTTCCTTTTTTAATTGCGCGTCGACGTATATACAAGGTGTTTGAAAATTTTGCATTTCAAGGATAATATAAAAGGTAAAAGGAGCCTCCTTCATACGTCAATATTAGAGTAAAAATCAGACTATAGAATAAATTATTCATCATAAATCAGTTGACAAGTGATTACACAGATGTGTGGAGAAGCCAGTCTATTGCTGTATTTCCATAAGGTCTATATTTTCAATCAGGTACTTGTGGATGAGAATACTGCGTGAGGTCTACTGTTCACAGAACTACTAGTTAACTTTTTCACAGAGCTCGGATTTTCTGAACATGATGATATAGTCACAAAGATGTTACCATAGAAACTCAGGTTCATTTGTACAGTACACTACGCACTTTCATTCCATTACACTCACAACACCCACAAAAGCAACATCAAAATTTTCAAGATTCATTTTTCAAAATTTCAAGTATAAATCTTCAACATGACAAGCAAACACGACAAACAAAAATGCTGCGAAGAACAATCGGAAATAGTAAGGTTGATTCGAGATTTGTGTGCAACTATGGAAAAGTAAGTAGACTGGTGATGTAGAGGATGATCAATTTTCAACCCATTGATTTCGTTTTTATTAAGCTATCATTTCTAAAATTAGAGGATATTAGTTACTGTATATATATTTATTTTCAATTTAGAAATCAATAGTACAATATACAAAATTTGTTTATCAGAAGTAAAAAAAATTTTCTGAGCTTACACCAAAATTATTAACAAAATGTTTATTTTTCCGTCCTTATAGATTCTATTAGATTGAACATAACTTAGCATTATACATGATGTGCATATGTGTTTGTCAAGCTCCGTTTAATCTAATAGAATCTATAAGGACGTAAAATAAACATTTTGTTAACTTTTGTGTAAACGCAGCTTTAAACTTTCTTAATAGATGTTTCTCTTTCAAAATTAAAACAGCAAGTAGGCTGAATGATTGGCTGAATCCTAGATTATAACTTAATTTTATCTCAAATATTATTAAAGTATAATTTAAACTTATTATTTTTAATACTAGCTAAAATAGATCTATGGAATGCATTTTATTATTTGTAAAGACCGGGAAAAATAATTAAAGTAAAATTCTATTCGGTACCAGTAGCCCTAGCTTTTGTGTAGGTACCTACTGACTATATAATCTTTAAAATTTGGCAGATTTTATATTCATTTATTTATTTATTCATTTGTGGATACAATCACAAATCATATAAATATAATTCGGAAGAAACAACAGGCTTGGCCCAAAACTATTGCAGCAAAGAGCAAATTCTTAACGAAAATAATTGGATTAATATAATATAGGCTAAAGTGGATTTATCTTTCAAGTAGTGTAACAGAATTACGAAAAAATTGAATTATTAAAAATATACGTACAGTATTTACATTCTACCTGTGATCAAAAAATATTATTATATTTTATGATTTCTCTATATTTTAGTGTTCTTACACATATGAAATGCTGCAATCTGTAGTTATCAAATGCTTATAATTATACTTGTCTGATTATATTTATTAAAATCTGAAATGTAATTTATGATGATTATACAATAGACTAATATTAAATAATTGAAAATTTTGGTAAGAATTATTTTCATACTTATTTAAATCACATTTTTCATTCTAGTGAAGAGAACGAAAGCCGTGAGAGACAAGATTTTGGAAAGTACAAGTCACAGCAACCTGCATCCAATCCTTCCGATAATTGTGTTCTACAGTGCACTCCTTGCAGACAACTCAATTACAACACAGAAGGTCAGTTATAAGAAAAATAGTGAATTTACATACATGTGATTTTATGATTGAGTTGATGAATTAATACTTATATCAATTCTCTTCTACTTTTCTATTCAAAAATAGGAAGTCATACAGGTGCTATCGCGGAAATTTTCAAGAAAATATTTACTCAAGAGAGAAGATACCCAATATGTTTATTTCCTTCACATTATAACTGTTATATTGATCATTAATATAATACCAAGCAATTTGTAACTTTTCAAAATTTTCCAAAATTTGGTGCCTACGCCAACCTATTTGATAATAAATTACTAAATAATTACTTTAATGATTGAAACTTTACTTGAGATGAATTTTTAGTTCGAATTTAAATTCAATAATGATTCTAAAAATAACCTATTCCTTTATTCCTTGTAATTTGAAGTGACCACATAAAATCATTTATAGAAATTTGAAATTTAAAGTGACCACTTATAATATAAGTTATAGATAAAATAATTTTGAATAATCACTGACCGTTTCAAAGTTATGTAAATACTGTAAATCTAGAAACTGTTCTCATTCAATTATTAGTGTATTATATTTTCCCATTCAACTATATTAAGATTAACTAGCTTTATTATTCTCGCTCAACTGTTTTTAACTATTTCTATAAGCTATTGATTTTAGCTTTAATGACTTTTAGTTTTCTGATAATTTTGTACAGATTCTGGAAATTCATCACGGAAACAGCGGAGAAATGCATTGCCGAATCTGTGCTCCACCAGGGGACAGGTGAACACCAACCACTTGTATGTGAATCGTTGGGTCAGGCCAGATCCTAGCAAAGCGCCACTCATCACTTACCCAGAATATCCGAAACAATACAACAAAGAGGTAACTGAATGTGAACAAAACAAACAACTCAAAATTCAATTATTTAGCGAATATTTTAGATGGAGAACTGAACCTGGAGCTAAAAACTAGAGAATGTAAGTGACCTAGAAATAAAATAATTTCAACATTATTAAATAACAGTAAATTTACTAGAACCTAATCTATATAAATAAAAATCGAGCCTCAAATTTTGACATTCAATAACTTTTTTATGTGTGCACCGAATTTGTTGATTTTTTTTAGTTTTGTTCGTTATGTTCAGGACCAGGTTTATGGCCTATCAAATTTATAATCCGACTTCAGGACTCTTTCCTACGGTCCTTCAAATTTACATGTAATCCTTATAGGAGAAGATTTGTGAGCCGGCCACACACAGAAATAAAAATCAGCTGTTATAATCATTGCGTCATCCAACAGCCGTCGGTAGATATGTTCTTCTATTTTCTTTCTACTGACTCACAAAATTTTAATTCTTAATAATGCCGCGGGACAAACCACGTCCAAACTTGGGTCGTAGAACTCGATATGCTGTAAATTTAGAATATGCACAGGAAAATCATCAGCAATGATATCATTCAATTTCCAAGCAACTGCATTCAACTTTATCTAAAAATACAAACTGCTGCACAACTAACTAAGCACATAGGAAGTCCATATTGAAAACAAATACTGATTGTTGGATGATTTTCATAAAAATATAGTGCATCAGATTAAGCTAAGGCTAAGCACACCTGAGGAGGCGCGGCTTGGTGATACATAATGTTGATCTTATGGAGATTGTCTTATCACACCGTTCTACGCCATGCCCGATTCAGTGTGTGTGAGTTCTTCCATTCAAACCAATAAGCAAGAAGCACCTGGATGCAGAATGCCGCATCGCCTCCTCAGGTGTGCATCCAGCTAAAGTTTGTCATGAGATGCATGGCGGTACGAAGTTCGCCGGGCCAGCTAGTGAATAGATATAATGATTGAGTTAATATTGATTTTTGGACTATTACTATCAAATTTCTACATTATTAAATTGCAGTAAATCTACTAGAACCTAATGAATAAATAATTAATAAGTTAATATTAATTTTTGGATCACTCCACCAAAATTTGATATAAGAACGGATTTGGGCTCCAAGACTGTTGTTCCTTTCTCAATCATTCATAATGAGTATGATAACACATCCCTTTAATGAGGTAATGATATCATCCCAATTTGAAGAGCTTGGCAAATTTACGACAGAACTTGAGTTTGTGGCCTAGGCCCGACTTGACATTAAAAACTGGTGTGCCTTTTAAATACTTGCTACCATCGGACTCCCCGATATAGTATCTATGAGTGTATGAATGTATATATATAATTTTCTACATTATTTGGATACATTTTTCTCATATAATAAGCTTTGCTGCTCTTTTAGAACCAGTTTTTGAAAATGGATTCAATTCCATATTTTTTAGAATGTTTATTTACCACTTTGGAATGAATACGAATAAATATACAGAGTAGAGTCCTACTGAGAATAAGATATAAGATATGTTATCCAACATTGTGTTCATCAAGCCGAAAAATGGAACCACCAGTACGATCTGTACCACATTTTTCTGTAGCTTAATTGAGAAAATTTGTAGTTAAGAAAGACAGTCAACTTTTTTATACCAACCATTTTTAGATGTGAATATATTGTTCCATTCAATAGATATGATGCACTATCATTTACTTTCACTCCTACTACTTTTATTTAAAAAAATGTCGGAAAATTACAAGGGAAATTATTTTTTTAAATGAAGATTGTTGATTGGTTTCCGCATCGAGAACAACATTGTCACTCCGGGATCTCATTTTAGCGGTTTGTTATTACTTGATGCACCACAATTCTCATAGGTTTCTATTCAGTTGATACCATATTTATGGAAAACTGTTTTGCAGAAATATGAATTCTATAAGGCATCTACAGTGAGGTCCTCGTTATAATGGCAGTGTTTGATTAGCAATAGTATTTCTATCATTCAACAAAGCTGATTGCGCTATCTCTTTCTCGCTTTGCTCTGTTGCCAGATCGTCTTTTAACAATGTAGAATTAATAATAATTAATGAACAAAATGTTTCATCTTGAATATGAAAATTTATTATGAAATTATTGAAAAATATAATTTCTTGCTTAATAAAAGTTATTATTTTAAACCAGCGGCGCCATTTCACCAAACTGCAAGGGGGGGGGCAAAAACAAAGAGGTATGAGGGGGGGGGCAAGGAATACCCAAAAGATAGAGGGTCCTGGGTTTTCCCCATAAATGTTACATTCGAAGGCGTTATTATATGCTTCATTTTTTCCAGTTTTATACAAATGTGGTTGAAGTATCAATACAAACATATACATTATTAGTTATTGAATCATGAAATATTTATTAGAAGAGCCTAAAGAGAGGCCCCAATGTAGGATATAATACACTGAAACAGATTTCTTAAAAATCATGGAAACAGATAAATTTTTCTTTTACTATTACAATTTCAACAATTTCATTGGGGATCATATTCTAATTGGAAAATAATTTTCAGTTAGAAAGCTAAGTTCATTAAGCTGTTCCCATTATTTTCACCAACTCTGTACATACATTTTTGTTTGTCTGATTGTGTCCTTTCTTTTGACATCTTGCAACTTGTTAATTCTCACGTTGAAATTTATGCAATGACTCACTTATTGTGCCTTGATCGATAATTGTACTCATTCTATTTTTAAGCTTCAACTGTACAGGCAGTACTACATGGGCGAGAGGGAACAGCATTTTGCCCCTTCACCCAAGTCTGGAAGTTTTTAAATATAATTTTCAAAATTGATTACAAATTAGTATGATTGTTCTCATTGAGTTTCATAATGTATAAAAATTCATCAATTCATCAATACCACAGAGAACAATATATTCTTTATTACTCCGTACCCGAAGCCATACTTTCAAGACAATTTTGCTGCATTGTTGATACCGGTACTGTAGAAGGAATTACACTACTGCTGTTTAAACAAAGTATTAAATCAGTATGAGATTCTAAGGATTCGTGTAGATAGACCCTCATTTTCATTATTTATCTGATACTTGGAGGGATATTTATTTATCTGCTCCCCCTAAATGGCACCCTTGTTACAAGAATGAACAGTTAACATTACATTAATAAACGTGCTATAAGCTGCCGTTTATAGAAGACATTGACAAGACCGAAGATCGGCAACGTTGTTTTCCTATCTTTCTCCACTGCCATTGTAACGAGGACCTCACTATAGCGTTGATGAAAAATACTCATGAGTTTAAATATATATCTTGTTGGTAATATTTTTGGAAAACTGTTCTGCAGGAAGACGATTACTATAAGGCACCTAGCACCAAAAATGGACAGATTGTGGGTGGAGTTGTTTATGATAACTGCTTTTGCTCGAAAAGAAACGGGTTGCAGGACGATTGTCCCCTCACCAAGTGCATTACAAATCCTGGCTGCAAGGCTTTGCCTGAGCCTTGCTGTCCAAACTTGTATGAGGAGCGTCTGCGCCAGGCAAAGGTTTGTTATTAATTTTTGTTTCAGATAGAAATTGCTATTAAACAGTGAAGTAAACCCATTGATTATAAAAACTTCACATATACCTACAAAAAATTGGTTGAAGATAGATTCGCACCCAACAGTGACAGTGAAGATATTATTCGTATGTGTTCTTATGGGACTATTTACACTCAGCCAGGCCGAGTGAGTATGAATAATGCCATTAAAACATATGGGAATTATATTTTCACTGTTCACTGTCACTGTTGTGTGCAAATCCAACTTAAGTGGTGGAGTGGTAAAAGTCATTCTATTCCATTCATAATTTACCTTATTGTGGGCTTACCTATATATTCAAATGATCTTCCACATTGAAGAAGGTGCAGAATGTTTTTTTTGTAGGCTATATTTCATGATGAATTTATAAATATCTCTACATAATAGCTTTCAAAACAGAAACTACTGTCACACCACAAGAAATAGAAGCCTTCTTATCACGAACGTGGCTAGGAAGACAACATACCAACGACACTTCAACCACCTATAGTGAGGTCCACGTTATAATGACAGTGGATAAAGATAGAAGAATAGCGATGCCGATTCTCTGCATTAACTAATCATATTTCTACACTGTTAAAAACATAATTGGTACCGTTGTGGACCTAGAAAAGGATAGTACCACCGGCTTTGTCGAATGATAGACAAGGATAGCAAAACCAAAGTTGATCAAATACTGTCATTATAACGTGGACCTCACTATTGCACCAAAACAGAATAGAATAGAATTTTATTGGTCATAAAATATTCACATGAATACATGGACTTCACAACTTACTCCACAATTTACTTCCTGTACACATCAAGATAATAGAACACTCAAGAAAATTTAAATGCGCTGTTGAAAGTGGAAGACATAATATAGAAAACATAATTTCGAACAATATGTGAGCTCACTTACCCAATATATTTGCACCCCCACTCTAAATTTAATTTATTACTACCAGTCTCTACTACACCTGCTCTAGTACATGGGTATCCCATAATTGAGTAGGTTAATTTCCAAAAAAATCAATTTATTTATATTTGTAGTAAATTTCATAAAGGTATTGTATTTTTGAAAATTATGTACATTTTATTGATTAGATTGCTTGTTTGTATATTAATGGAGATCGTATTTAATATTATTATAATTTTCCATATATTGAACTTAACATCGTATCATCTTTAACTTATAACTAAATAAGTGGTAACAGACAGTAAATATTTTAGACATTTGTAAAATGATAACAGAACAGCGAACACTATAACAATTTGTTTGTTTTTTTCTCAACAGCGGGCTTGTGAAGATGGTCGATATGGAACGCTAACTACTATGTATTGCCCAGAATATTAGAAAAGTAAATAATAATAATTATTTGTACCGTTGGTCGATAAAAATGTGGATCGTCAAGTTCATTATTGTACTACTGTCGAAGATAATATGAGAGGAACAAACAAGTATTTCCTTCAGTTATTGGCGCATTTGATGTCAAAGTATAAGCAATAAAACAATGTCACCTGTACTCACATAAATAAAATACTATTCATGATTATTCATTGACTTTTATTTTATTTAAATTAGGTTATCTAAGTTATATTTTTCAAAAAGTAATGAATTATAATTATAAGTTTATGGAATTAATTAGAAAAATAAGTTAATAAATTAATGTGTAATAATAATATTTGAATGGCTTTTATTGGTTGGGGGTCCCTGACCCAGACGGAAGTTCCACCTCGCCTGAATAAATCATTTAAGCCATCAATGAGCCTTACGACTGTCATACTTCAGCCGGAGCCGACAATTTAATGTGCCCAACCGATAACACGGGAGTGACCTGGTCGAAAACTTGTGGTGATGAGCGGGTTTGAACAATACCTACTATTACTTAAGTAATAGTAGGAACTGGTTTGAACCGGGTATCTCTAGGCTGCTACCAATACCTACTATTACTAAGGTAATAGTAGGTATTGCTGCTACGCAAGCACTCTATCCACTACTCCTTTTCCAATTGTATTTGAGAAAGTATCAATATTGTATTTGAGAATAGTCACTTGTAATTGAGAGAATGTCAGATGTAGATGAGAATAGTGAATTGTATTTGGGAAGTCATCACATGTAATTGAGAATAGTGAATTGTATTTGAGAAATCGTCAAATGTAAATCAAACAAATGTAAATGAGAAGATATCAGTTGAAAATGAGAAAATTTTTCAATTGACATGTCGTGACTCTTCTGTAACCTACAGTACAGGTTTGATTTGAGCAGGAAAGGATACACAGTATTCCAATTACTACCATAGGCTTTGCATGGGGGCAAATTAATATTTTCAATGGTGAAAGTATTTCCCCTGCACTGTTTACGAATGATTGATGAGTATCATTTCTATGTATGTATTGACAACGCGACTTTTTTTCTCGAAAAAACATATTTTGTGAAATATTGCAATCGATTAAGATCGAATTCTCCATGTTTTACGTTGCAATTGAACTTTATCATCAATCAATAATTGAATCTCTTGTTCATACAATTCGGCAATTATTCAATGGATTTTGAAGCTTCAAAATATTTTTTTCAAAAATTAAACGTTTTATTAGAATATTAAATATATTCTCATATTATTTTATATGAGTACAGTTACAGTTATAAAAAATCTGGTGTGGCGCACTCACACAAATTTCCTTGCCGTTATGAAAGTTGATCACCTGACGCTAGTGTTCTCGCGCATCTCAAGTCTACTATTCAAAGATTTGAGCCAGCTGGTGACAGGGCAATAACGCTGGAGACACACGAGGTCTGCTATCTCTTCATAGTGAATCATTTAATAGAATCAACAGTTGCCAACAGTTTGCAATCGGATAATCACATTTTCTCGAATTTCGAGCTTATTTTTAATTTTAGGTGAAAATGTTACTGAACATTAATTGTAGAGATTCTCATGCTCAATCTTTTCCACTTGAAATTTTTCGTTTAAAAATTATCTGAAGCCTGATAATTGAGAATCTAAAATCAAACTTTGCATAGATGGGGCGGAGCTCCTGGAATTTTTACAGATATGGGACTTGTGGCAGTTGATAGAGCTTATCGATGACTATTTCAGGTATAACTTTAATCAAAATCGTTGGAGCCGTTTTCGAGAAAATAGCGAAAACCCAGTTTTTGACAACATTTTCGCCATTTTAGCCGCCATCTTGAATCGCATTTGATCGAAATTGTACGTGTCGGATCCTTATATTGTAAGGACCTTACGTTCCAAATTTCAAGTCATTCCGTTAATTGGGAGATGAGATATCGTGTACACAGACGCACATACACTTATACACACACATACAGACCAATACCCAAAAACCACTTTTTTGGACTCAGGGGACCTTGAAACGTATAGAAATTTAGAAATTGGGGTACCTACCTTAATTTTTCTCGGAAAGCAATACTTTCCTTACCTATGGTAATAGGGCAAGGAAAGTAAAAATATAAGTACTGGAATTACTGGTTTTTTAAATCATTTCCCAATAATTACAAGTTACAACTGACAAGTTCTCGATTTCAAATCCTATATTCTCAAATTGAAATGATATGTTCTCAAATAAAATTCACTATTCTCATTTACATCTGACGTTTTCTCAAATACAAATAACTATTCTCAATTACATTTTTGATACTTTCTCAAATACAGTTAGAAAAGGTGTAGACCACAATTGTTGATTAGAGCACTCTAGTGTGCTACTACATCGTTGATAAATTCAAGTTATGAATATGAATTTCGTCCAAAGACCTTAAAGATATCTTTTTAAGGTTTTTGATTTCGTCAATTTAATTTCACATGACCTAAAGCTAAGATAAACAGTAATACACAATTAATCAATTGCTAATCGGTAAATTAAAGTTGTAAGAATATTGTAATCTATGTTCTAACTTAATAAAAAAGTTGTTTTTTTACGTATGTATCATCAAATAGCAGAAAAATATAATAGCCGTTTTTAGAAGGTAAAACCTAGTTACATACGGTACTAGGAAACATGTTGCGCGTTTCTTGTTGTCTACGACACATGTCTGAAAATCAATCCCTGTCTACGGACCAGCTGCGAGACCAAAAATTGCAGGTCTATGGCCCTCTATCAGAAATGGGAGTCTTCATGCAACTTTAGAAATTTCAATGACAAATTCTTTACCTTGTCCAAATTGGTACATTGTATTGTAGACGCTAGACAAGACGAAAAATCATGTTACCGTATGTCTTTAGACTGCGGTCTTTCTATACCGTCCCGTCTATTGAGGTCCACGTTATAATGGCAGTGGATAAAGATAGAAGAATAGCGATGCCGATTCTCTGCATTAATCAATTATATTTCTACACTGTTAAAAACATAATTTGCATCGTTGTGGACCTGGAAAAGGATAGTACCACCGGCTTTGTCGAATGATAGACAAGGATAGCAAAACCAAAGTAGATCAAATACTGTCATTATAACGTGGACCTCACTATATAGACATTCACACAATTAGTCTCCTAGTGTGTACTAAGCTTGAATACCAACGCAGACAGCAATTGATCGACGTATGCAAGAAGGAAAACAAAAACCCTTCCCAGGGGTTATCAAAACATTTCTGCAACGCACACAGAAACAACCGTCTGTCTGCTAATGTCTGAATGCAGACGTTTGATTTTTCCTCATGTAGTTGCGTTTGCGGCTCAATATAATTTTAATTACGATTGTTCATAATTATACATCTTAGCAGATTTCAATAATTTTTATCAACTAGAGATGTGAATGTTTAAGAGAAAAGAAAACGTTGGAAATATAATCAGCTAGAATAAAGCCCGGTTGCACAAAAGCTGTTTAAATTTTAACAGAGATTAACTTCACGAGAACCAATCAGAGAAGTCCTTTTTGATAAGACGGCTTCTCTGATTGGTTCTCGTGGAATTAATTACAATGAAAATTTAACTGGCTTTTGTGCAACCGGCACTAAAAGTTGAAATGTGTAAACTCAGCTGAAAGTTTAAAAAATTTCAATATGTTTTACCACCTGTCATCTGTATCTCCAAGTCCTGTAGCATTTGTTATAAAAAACAATATTGTTTACACTTTCAACTTCACAACATCACACTACATTAAAACAGATACAATTTTATACAAACCTTCCCAAATTTTCAGGTTTTTGAATAACATAGCAATATCCATTGAGAAAATGAGTAATAAATCTTGTCATGATCAGAGTCCCATATCACACACTGAAGTAACGTGTCATGCTCTGGGAGAAAAACGTCAAAACCTCATCAATAAGCTGAAGATGTTCCTTGATACTGCCGATGAAAGGTTAGAAACTTTTTTTGTGCAATATAATTGATTATTTTTCTACGTTACTCTAAAATGGTATTGTAATAAATACTATTGCTACGTGATGTTTTAATATTGTAAATTGTGTATAAGACCAGCAAACTTCTACATTATACCGTATTCCAGAAAGCAATAATAGAGATATTTTTTGGTTTAATGAAACGTTTTATTCAGTAAATGTTAAGCTGCGTTTGAACCAAAGTTATTAACAAAATGTTTATTTTTCTGTTCTTATATAGATTCTATTAGGTTGAACGAAACTTGACAAACACATTTATGCTCATCATGTGCATGATAAGTTATATGGTTAATCTAATAGAATCTATAGACGAAGAAATTAACATTTTGTTAATAAATTTGGTGTAAACGCAGCTTTATGTATAGTAGTATTTGACAATCAAGACATATTTTTAATAAAAATAACGTTTCTTGATAATTGATTACAAGATTACTATTTCACATCATGGTAAATTTTCAAGTATAACAATATTACTGAATTTAATTCAAGCAATTCAAACTAATCTCTAACTCATTGTTTGTTTTTCAAAAAAAATCAATTATCTAAGTATCATTTTATTTTTGATTGATAAGACTGATCTTGATTAGACTAAGATCTTGATTGTAACCCGTTACATTCATTCTATATAATGACATATTAACATATTTTTTAGACCCTGTCTTGTTAAGGACGGTCGACAAACTTCAAGAAGGAAACCCATGATAAAATACCCAGGTTATGTGGACTACAATCATCCTGCATTCAAAAACCAAAAACTTGAAGACTGCCTCCACCCTTCGCAACCAAAAATAATGGACAATAATTACTGCAAAAATGGAAACCATCATGAAGATGTTGATCAGGTATGGTTTCAAAGAAAATCTCAAACTTTTAAAAAATAATATCCAGTAGTTGATTTTTTGTGTAAAACTCATTTAGAATTCAAGTTACACGGACAAGTTGCACAAAAATAATTGTATACATTATTGCGTTTATTTTATAGTCTCTAATTCGAAAAGGTTCTCTTTCTGACTGCTATGGAGAGTCAACCTAGCAGAAAGTATACTCGTAATTTGAGTAAAACAAAAAGAAAATAGCTGTTAACTCTGCTGTCAATATTTGCAGTAGCTGAAATCTTCCGGGTTATTTACAGCATTTAATTGGTATTTTCGTTTGATAATAATTATTAAAAAGAAAATGGCTCAAATTTTAATTTTAACCTATTTATGAATATTTATACAAGCCTATGAGCTTATGTGGGGATCACCCTCAGTATTATTATTATTTTCATTTTTACAATAATATAAGTAGATAAAGCTGAGTCGAAACAGAGAAAAACATTATCCTTGCACTTTGAAAAATTTTTTCAAATTTCAGATTGATTCACTTTTTCCTTACAAATAATTTTCGTTCTTTATCCCAAAATTTTTAAAACTTTCCAAAAACCTTTAAAATCGTTCATTTCTAATCCAATGATTCTTTCTCGTCTAGTTATATTTTTCCAAACTCTTGTTTCCTAATAAATTGAAACTTGCCTAAAACTTTTTCAATTTCATTATCTGGCCGTTTCACAACTAATCCATTATCAAAGATTTTCGACTTATCTATTTTTGCCATTCTCACACTTAATGATTGGAGGTGGACCACTGCACCAGACTTGTATACAAGTCACTAAAATAATTCAAATAATATACAATCCAGGCAATGGATTTTAGAATATCTAAAACACTTGATTAAGGGCCGAAACACACGAGGCGTTTGCTCAGACTAGTCAGGAAAGGAAGCTTTCCGATTGGCTGATTGAGTTGGTGTATCGAGAATCAGCCAATCGGGAATCTTCTCCTGTCCTGTCATGCCGTGCCGACTCGTCTGAAAACACCTTGTGTGTTCCGGCCCTAATCAATAATACAATTTATAAAATAGAATATTATAGTAACCTTTTTTGAAATTAATATAAAATAATTGATTAAAAACACAAATTATAACAACTAGTACAATGATTATTTGAAATTTATTATTTTCAACCTGAAGACGATGTGGAACATCGAAACTAGTTGTTATAATTTGTGATTTTAATCTATTATTTTATATTATTTCCAAAAAGGTACTATAATTCTATTTTATGAATAAAAAAAGTAGCCCTGAATACATACATTTTAAGAAAATAATTATAAAATATAAATTCAAAGATATCTGTGCAGTCAAATAATTGAAGCTACTGACAGCATAACATTGATACCATTTTTTTATACACAGTACTATATGTTAAACGCTAAATTATTAATATTTATAAATTTACTGACGGATTTTATTTTTCTTTCATTTTTAGGAAACCTCATCGTGTTGCCAAGAAAACTTTCAAAACATGAAACAAGAAAGTCGCGATATAGATATGTATGAAGCTAGTCAAACAGAACACACCTCTTGCAACGAGAGGGTTTTTCATTGAGCGTTTCGATCTCTAAAACTAAATAAAACTAGTCGTAAAGATAACGTGAAATATTAACGAGATTTATTTTTTGTTTGGGTGGCTATCTATTGACATAATATGCAAGTAGTATATGCATTTGATACCGATCGAATCATTGTTGATATTTGATCTATTAATCTGATGCATAAATCTTGATAATCATTGATGGCTTCATTAATGTTGACTTTTAGAGCATCCAAACAGGTTTCTCAATATAAGGAAACATTCTAAATTTCTTAATTTAATGAAACATTACAAATGATAATCATTGATGGCTCCATTAATGTTGACTTTTAGAGCATCCAAACAGGTTTCTCAATATAAGGAAACATTCTAAATTTCTTAATTTAATGAAACGTTACTAATTTAATAATTCAATGAAACATCCTAAATTTCCCATGTAGATGGGAAATGTTTTTCTACATTTCTCATGTTTCGAGGAAACATGAGTGGTAGTAGTGTAAGGAGCTGAAACCTAAAACCTAATGCTGAATCACACCAACTTAGAACTCCAGGGTTGGGGGACTACTGACTGACGCCGTAAATTCAGTGGTCCATTGCTTTATGGATAGGATACTCATACAGCAGTCGTATTAAGGATAGGATAATACCATAGAGAAACAATAGCGTAAGTAGATATCCCATGGTATAGGGCGTTTATGTCGCAACTTTTACTGTTATCTCAAGTCGATTACTGTCGATTATTGTAGATTTTTACTGTTTTGACAGGGTAAGAGTGTATGAACGGCACAATATGAGAGACTACCAGCGTCATAAAGCTTCACAGGAAAGAACTACGTGGATTATCAGCTTGAGATAACAGTAAAAGTTGCGACATAAACGCCCTATGCCATGGGATATCTATGTATGCTATTGTTTCTCTATGATAATACTCATACAGCAGTTAATTCACAAAAAGTGGCATCAGTGCTTCAAAGAGTTATTGGGTAACGTGATTCAGCTTCAGTCCTTGCTCTTCACAGTATCACTTCTGTTAATTATGACATATTTTTAATTGGACAATTCAATAAACTATGAAATTAATGTAAAAAATAAAATTTATGTCGTTATGTAGAAAATAGTTTGTCATTTAAAAACTGAGCATCCTTTTTGAGACACTCTTTTATAACAATTAGTCCTTAGTGTCTCAATTTCAACAGTGAAAATATTTCAATGGATTAAATTGTGACTTGAATAAAGTCACTAGTAATTTTTGTAATATCACGTAGCATATTATGTACCACATAAGATGTGTAAATTCTACACAAATGAATAGACAAACTAAATTTTCATCAACAACCATCAATTTATTATAAACTCATATTATGCAGTAAAAAATTGAAGATTCACAAAAACTACATGATTTCTTTATATTTGACATTATAATTACAATACCAATCTTTGAACGGAAAGCAATCAATTGAACACAACATGTAAACTATTCTCAAGATAATATTAATATTTTATAAAACATTTCCATTCTTATTTAATATATACTAACTTACCAAACTATTCACATTTGTGTTAAGCAAGCAGCTCATTTAAGTATATTCATTACAAAAAAATATATATCCAAAGAATAGAGAAATTAAGAATAATTCATTAGTAAGAAACGTATAAATATAAACTAAAAAATCACAAAAACAAATTCAATATTTTTATAAAAAGGTTAATAAATATCCATAATTTTTTTATGAAATCTAATACTGTAGCTTGTTTAGCGGAAAGAAGACGAATTGGATAATATACAGTAGTAATTACTTGAAAATCAATAATAATATACTACTACTATGTACTTTATAAAATATCTATAAAAATATCTATCTATACTCTTTATAATAATGTTTCACTACCATCATGAATGATAATTATTCCAACAATTTTCAAAATATACCTATTAGATCATTTTGAGAGATTTATCAATCATGAGAAATCACACGCATACGATGGCTAACAACTTACATACAAACAAGGCAAGGTGTGTTAGCATTCACTCCTAAGCTTTATTGACATTATATCTGCAGAATCTTCACTCAATAATATATTAAGGCAATATATGATAGAGTGAATCCGAGCCTTATAAACTAAGTTCTAAGTTTGGATGATTACTAACTAATACCATATATCTGAATATACACATTTTCTATTGTCAAATAAAAATCATAATTCTATGAATTAATGAGAATATTATTTACAAAACGATGGACGGAAAAAGTGACTAATTTTTAAGGGGTAATTGCTCAGTACATGATCTAGTCTGCTCAAACACTCCAGAAGTCAGTTGGATTAAAGTAGTAAATTCAATAGACAACCCAATTTTTTGTGCTTTCAAGTTTGACGAAAATCAAGTAAAGGTGTTTGATATACCTTGATAACTATTTTACAAGTTTATCCATCTATTATCCAAGGTTTGCCTCATCTACGCTACTATAAAATCGAAAATATTTCATATATTCATAGCTACACATTATCAGTATTCATGAAAAATATTTAATTGAAATATTGTAGATGAAATCTGATTATAGTATAATGTATAGTAAAAATTAACATATAATTTATAGAAAAGCTAAATAATTATTATTTCATGTTCAAGAAAATATTGAGGAAATAATTCCGATTGGTTAACGTTTTATAACTTTGTCGTGCTTAAGTAACTAGATGAGTTCGAATAAATGCCTGACTATACAAAAAACATCCAAACATAGAAAAGTTTGCAATCTCTATGTGTTGAATGTTAGATTGAGTTTATGGTAGGCTTTGAGTGTTCTTTAAAGTATATAAGTACATTGGGTGCATGCACCACATATAAAACATGTTCAGTAATAAAGTATAAAAAAATTGATACAGAAAGAGGTCGGAGTACTGTATATATTTTAAACTACTGTACAGAAAGAGTACTACTGATAATTAATCCTACTCTGATATATATTCAAAAATATGTCAGTGTGATACATATCAGTACCCTAGCTTAGAAGCAGTAAGTGAAAGTTTAATCGAGATTTACTGAACTAAGATATATAAAGTAAATAAATTATTGTCATTGCTGCTTGAATCAGTGATAAATCAATATAAATTGTTGAAATTCAACAATACCTCTTCAACACATAGATAAACAATTAATATATTGTAATTGCCAAATTATCAATTCTATTGACAATGTAAATATAAACAGCAGTATTCGACTGAACTCAATTCAATAGATTTAAGCACATATTTAAAGGACGGAGATGCGAGTAGAGACTGAAAGAAAATATTAGGATTCTTTTGAGATCAGAAAATTAAAAATAATTTTAAAAAATAAACATAGAATTTGTTCAATAAGTCAAAAAATATCAAATAATATACCATTATTAAATAATACTGTAGAAAGAGTCAAAATAAAACTCACCGTTACAATAATTAAACAGTAATATATCATTTGAATGGAAGTAAATTAAAAGATTTGATATTTTTTAGAAATACTACAATACTATAAAAGATGCAGGTTTAGTTAATGTAGCAATACATTTACAAAGAGAAATTTTTTTATGAGGTTGAATATTGCGATTGCAACATGGTAAATTACTGTATTATTGATAATTTGATTACAATATTGCACATCAAGTGTCTTGAAAAAATGAGATTCAATCCTCAGTTCTTTTCTATGAGATTCAACGATCATAAACTATATTCCACAGATTTCAATATTGCATTCATCAAGAATAACTCATTATTGGTTTCAAAAC
Source organism: Nilaparvata lugens (assembly GCF_014356525.2). Lineage (NCBI taxonomy): Eukaryota > Metazoa > Arthropoda > Insecta > Hemiptera > Delphacidae > Nilaparvata > Nilaparvata lugens. The sequence goes on from NC_052505.1 coordinate 86,559,832, forward strand.
TAAAATATTGCATAATATTTCTGGATAGCATAGAAATTGTATCAATATATTGAGCCTTATTGGAAGTAAAATCGAGTCCGCAATCAAAATGAAAATTATCAATCTGGGGATCACTCATCATACTGAAAATGGCTTATAATTTATTACAAAGCGCTTGGGCTACATAATATAACAGTTTTTGTACATTAATGGAATGGGAACAACATATGAAACCAACCCATTTCCAAGGCAATACCGTACTAATTTGTTGGCTGTCACTAATGAAAATATTTACAATAATTGGAAGTGAAAAATGATAAACATTAAGATTAACATTAGGACCCAGACCACCATCAGGATTGTTAGATTCCAAATTTCAATCAAGTTTAGATACTAAGTTATCAAATTTCTAACTATTATTACTGCAATTTGTATTACAAGAGTCTGAGCAACTAACTATCGGTTTGAAACTTCAACCATAAGTGGAAGATAATAAAAGTAGATATTGTAGGCTAATAGTTGAAACTTCAATCATGAGAAGATGACAATAAAAGTAAATATTGTAATAGGTCATGTTAGTAAACATGGGTCTTGCTTCCAAACTTCAATGAGTAGGATACAAAATAATTATACAGTGAAATATAATAATAATTATGATATAACGATTATTATAACATCATAATAATTACATTGTAATGTTACAATGATATTATTATTATACAAAGTTTACAATATAAAATTTTGTATTTCAATAAAAATTTAATACTTTTTGTTGGCTTGGGATCTGTGTAACTGTTAATTAACTGTGTAACTGTTGAATTCTAGTTACACACACATCGATTTTTGTTCCGAAGTGAAAAGTGTAAATTTAAAGTATTGTGCTGACTATAACCTTAGTGTCGGGTTTCCCATCAGGGAACTTTGGACTATATACGGCGAGGTGGAACTACCCTTGGGTCGCCCCACCATTCAAAGCCATACGCTAATAATAATAATAGATTTTTGGACGTTCAATTTTTTGCCGTCCTTATGAATTCTTCCAGATTAAACGGAACTTGCAACACATAGCAAACACATTATGGCCCGGTTACACAAAAGCCGGTTAAATTTTAACTATGATTCATTTCACGAGAACCAATCAGAGAAGCCAAAGGCCTTTTAGAAAAGATGGCTTCTCTGAATGGTTCTAATTAAATTAATCACGGTTACAATTTAACAGGCTTTTGTGCAGCCGGCACTATGCGTGTTTAAACTAACTCAAGTTATGTTTAATCTAATAGAATTTGAAAGAACGGTAAAAACATCGTACGTCCAAAAATCGATTTGTGTGTAACTAGAATATTACTGATATCAGAAAATGACAAATATATTATATGTTGTTTCACATACTACGATACTATGAACCTAGTCATGATAGTTAAATAAAGTTGAGCAACAACCCCTTGTCTATGATATAATTGGCAGATCATCAGTCATTGTCCGATGGGAAAATTTCGAATAGAATTGAATAGATCTACTGATCACTTGGCGCACAGAGGCAGGTAACAGCATAGCATAGCAGCACCGGTCGCTCTAATGGTGTGGCGGTCACAACGGCCCAAGAGGCGATGAGTCTCGATGCCAGCTGAAGAGACCACGTGACCAGAGGAGGGAGGAGAGGGCCACCGACAGAACCAAGATGGCGGCCGGCGCGCGAAGCAGAGAGCCCACATTGTAGATGGGACAGTAGGGGCACTGACTGCTGCCACATACCTCACAGATGTTCAGAACGTACGTCGTCAGCGAGTCGAATATTGTTTCGTTGAAACGCTCTACAAAAACACCAAAACCATGTTGTTTTCCATCACGAAACACTCATCAATATTCACAGTTACACATCACAAATGAAATTATCTTTGTTACACATCACAAATGAAATGATTTTTTGTTACATATCACAAATGAAATGATTTTTTGTTCCACATTACAAATGAAATGTTTTTTTGTTCCACATCACAAATGACATGATTTTTTGTTCCACATCACAAATGAAATGATTTTTTGTTCCACATCACAAATGAAATGATTTTTTGTTCCACATCAAATGTGATCTGTGTTACATTTACATTTTTTATATTAATTTACATTTTTCAATATTCACTGTGAAACTTTAGTCGTGTTTCTAATGTGAATGTGTGTAAATAAATGTGTGTAAAGGTGCTTACAGATTTACGCGCCACGAACATGAGCAATTCACTTTTCATCAGCTGATGCCAAGCTTTTTATATCTGTATCTTACAGTTTCTGTAAAAATACAGATATAGTCATCTGATTAAAAGTGAATTGCTCATGTTCGCGGCGCGTATATCTGTACGCACCTTTACTCATCACATTTACACATATTCACATTAGAATAGGTTGTTTTTTAATGTGAATGTGTGTTACACATTACATTTACACAAATTCACATTACAAACACGACTTGTGTTTCACAGTGAATATTGAAAAATGTAAATTAATATTTATAGTTAAAAACACGACTAAACACGACTTGTGTTTTACAGTGAATATTGAAAACATGAAATATCTTCATTTTTCTTAAAATTAAAAACATTTTTGGAGTGGAAACACTTACTTTTTAGCAGTGACGTTTCGATCTGTTTTTGGTCATCTTCAGACTGAAGGAAGTGACTTTATTTTACTATTGAGAATTGACATTTACTGTGAAACAAATCATATTTGTAGGTAAAATAAAAGCCATATTCCAATTTGTTACCTAGGCTAATAAAAATACTGAGCAAAAAGATCCAAATATTGCCTCAAGGCCTAAAAGTAAATCCATTTTCGTGCGTAGATTAAACCATACAGGAAATATAGCATAAGAAGATATCCCATGGTAAAAGGCGTTTATGTTCCAAATTTCATTATTAACTCAAGCTGATAGTCCAAGTAGCTATTTTTCGTGAAGCTATGTGACGTTGTAAGTCTCTTATATTGTGCCGTTCTTGAGGTGCGTACAGATATACGCGCCGCGAACATGAGCAATTCACTTCTAATCAGCTGATGCCAAGCTTTTTATATATGTATCTTACCGTTTCTGTAAAAATACAGATATAATCAGCTGATTAAAAGTGAATTGCTCATGTTCGCGGCGCGTATATCTGTACGCACCTTTACACTTCTCATCCGGCCAAGACAGTAATACAAGAAGTAGTCGACAGGACAGTAATCGGTTTGAAATTTGGAACATGATGACCTAAACTCATACCATGCATGCTATCTTTTCTCTATGATTGAACGTACTAAGGGACTATGGGAACTATGTTATGTTATGTTTGGAGGGACGGATTCAAGGATCCAAAGGTTCAGAGAACCCCACACGTCAACCGGAGCTTATTGTGTTCCCAAGTACGTTAGTTGGGCAAACCAATACCTGTGTCCTTTACAAGATCCAGACGTTTTTCCCTATACTAACATCCCATTTATCACCTGGTTACTTGCAGCCAAACAGAGCCGTTCTCCTTGCCACTAGTCTGTCGCAATCCAGTGTGATATGCTTGGCAGTCTCTTCAGACTAATAGTTACTCGTAACCTAAGGGAATTCTTCTCCTGGCCTTCTTTGTAGGTCCTTCCGCTGAGGAAGGAGTCACCAAATTGCCTCTAGGGCACCCGGCCACCCTCGACTCAGCCTCTTGACCCACATTTGTGCCTGGAGTTTCACCCATCTCTGGTCTCTCAAGTTTTTTTCTTTTTGCCCCTTCGAAACATTGCAGGGTCAAAAGCCTCACCTTTCCCACGAAGTTTTGCCTAAATGGCCGCCCTTCTTAGAGCAGTGGTGAGGTTTTGGTTTCCCCACCCGCAAACTCGTAACCTACGTGAGTTCCACTCTTGGCCTTTTTTGTGGATCCTTCCGCTGACGAAGGGGTTACCAAATTGTCTCTAGGGCACCCGGCGCCTGGCCACCCTCAACTCACTCTCTTGACCCACATTTGTGCCTAGAGTTTCACCCATCTCTGGTTTCTTGGGTTTTTTCATTTTTTCTTATAAACAAGTGATTTACATTGGTATCGCAAGACCTGTCTACGGAAGATGAAATAAACAACATCAAATATGCTCAACCGTCTTCACCACTTTGAATCTCCAAGTCACTGCTTATGCTTATCCTATCCCTTTCAAAGTGTAATATTGTTGACTTGATATTTTATTGGATGTAGAAAAATAATATCATATTGTAAATAAATAGAAATAGCTGAAGGTGTACTCACCAGGTGCATAATAGTCGTAAACTCTGATTGGCAAGAACCGAGACATGTTGGCCACAGGATACCAGCGCTCGATTGTGAAGTTTATGCACACGTCTCTGTCGTCAAGCTATCAAAACAAGAATAATTCTTAATTGTTTTGTTTTTAAATTGAAAAGATTATACTAAAATTGATATTGGAGATTAATAGAACAGACATTGGGTATCCGTAATATCCGTAAATCCGTAGAGGTAGAACATCTGAAGGATCTGTCAATAAAAGCTATAGGAATAAATAAATAATAATAGAAGAGAAAGGTAGAAGTTGAAAAATAGAACTGAAATAAATCAATGTCTAACTTCGAACCTATCCTCCACAACAGGTACCAAAATATTCATAATTTTGTTCGGTATTTCCAACTGAAAGATTGACTGTATCAAGATTAACCAAATAGAGAATTCAAAAATTGTATTACTCTGTTTAATTGATTGTCAATCCTTAAAAACACTGTTGAACAGGCCACTCACGATCGTTCCTACAAGCCAACACGCCACTCCCAATTTGCTAACGGTGAAGTCCATATGAGCTCTAGCCTCTAGGCTTGTGCGTGGGTAATAAGAGATGAGAGGACCTACTGTTTTAGGTGGATTCCGAACCACCGGGAAGCGATTTTTCAACTTATGAATCATATTCAAAGGGGTTGGCTCGAGTGATTCGAGTAGCAGGCCCACGGTTCTCAACTTATCAGTGCGACCACTTAGTCAAACGGTTTCTCTATATTTATACCTATCTATCTATATTCTAATCCAATACATCCATCTAATATCCAAATCATAACTTTCTTGCAGTTCACAAAATTATTCAACGTATGCAGGTGATATTTATCATTAGTTGGATTGAGAATTTTCAATAATTATTTTGAGTTTATAAATTTATCCTGTTTTTTGAAAACATTGAAACCGACTGAAAATTTTAGTTTTGAATGAAAAAGACTAAGAAATTGTCAAAAAACCACTGATTTATTGATAATTAGAAAGACCGGTTTCGGTTATTACACCATTGTCAATCTCTGATAAACCGTTTATCAGAGATCGACAATGGTGTAATAACCGAAACCGGTCTTTCTAATTATCAATAAATCAGTGGTTTTTTGACAATTTCTTAGTCTTTTTCATTCAATATGAATAATTACCACAATATCAACTTCTCAACTACACAAAAAGTGAAAATTTTAGTATTCTTTACGCTTACACTTTCTTCATTTGTAAAAATTACACTAGAAATGTGAATAACCTTAATACAGTAGTCATGGGCACTTACATAGTCGAAGTAGAAAAGCACTTTCCGCTCGGCAAAGCGAGCACGTTGCAAGTTGCGAACATTCTTCGATCTGATGTAGGCGTCCAGCTTCTGCTGCTGAATGATGTATCCGGTTGGAATGGTCACATCAAGCACTGCCATTCCCGAACGAACCGATTCATTGTAATTTGTCCACCTGTACAACAGAATTGTAATAGAATTAATTGAATAGATCAGAGTACAGTCAGGGAAGAATATAAAAAATCTGGTGTGGCGCACTCACACAACTTTCCTTGCCGTTATGAAAATTGATCACCTGACGCTAGTGTTCCCGCGCAACTCAAGTCAACAAAGATCTGAGCCAGCTGGTGACAGGACAATAAAGCTGGATACACACGAGATCTGCTATCTCTTCATAGTGAATGATTCAATAGAATCAACAGTGTTGCCAACAGTCTGCAATTGAATAATCACATTTTCTCAAATTTCAAGCTAATTATCAAATTTAGTTGAAAATGTTACTGAACATTAATTGAAGAGATTTTCATGCCCACTCGAAATTTTTTGTTTAAATTATATCTGAGACCTGATAATTGGAAATCTAAAATCAAACTTTGCATAGATGGGGCGGAGCTCCTGAAATTTTTACAGATATGGGACTTGTGGCAGTTGATATAGCTTAACATTGACTATTTTAGGTATGAATTTGATCAAAATGGTTGGAGCCATTTTCGAGAAAATCTCGAAAAACTCTGTTTTTGACAGCATTTTCGCCATTTTAGCCGCCAACTTGAATTGCATTTGATCGAAATTGTTCGTGTCGGATCCTTATAGTGTAAGGACCTTAAGTTCCAAATTTCAAGTCATTAAGTTAATTGGGAGATGAGATATCGTGTACACAGACACACATACACTCATACACACACACACATACAGACCAATACCCAAAAGCCACTTTTTTGGACTCAGGGGACCTTGAAACATATGGAAATTTAGAAATTGGGGTACCTTAATTTTTTCCGGAAAGCAATACTTTCCTTACCTATGGTAATAGGACAAGGAAAGTAAAAGCTGGTTTAATTTATCAAACATTGAATCATCAATTATATGTTCATGCCGTCACAAATAAATGTGGACTACCTCTTATGATGCCCACTAAATCATAATAGAATTTATTGAGATGTTCAGAGTAGGTAAAAATCTAAAAAGTAGTCTCAATTGATTGAATGATTTATCAAATACTAGTAGTTCTGTGAACAGTAGACCTCGCGCAATTATAAACCACAGCCTATACTGTCCATCAGAGTAAATCCTGTCTGTATGTTATGTTGTGTCGGCGAGATATCGGTGTGAAAACGGCTAATGGCTGTTGGGGTTGGTGTATCAAAAATGCTAACATCAAAAGCTAATCTCCTTCAAGACATACTGGCAACAGGTCAGCCCGAGTTCAAAGCAGATAACGGTCGAGAGACAATACTATGCTATTTTAGTTATTAATTGCATGCAATTACTAGTCCACACAGCAGCTGATTTCCTAAAAAGTTACATTTATTTAGATATTAATTGCATGCGCTATTACATGCAATTAATAATCCACTCGACAGCTGATTTATGATGAATAATTCTATAGTCTGATTTTTACGGTAATATTGGCATTAGAAGGAGACTCCTTTTCCTTTTGTATTATCCTTAAAATTCAAAATTTCAAAAAACCCTATACCTTACCCCGTCGACGCGAAATTCAAAAAGGAACATACATGTCAAATTTCATGAAAATCTATTGCTGCGTTTCGCCGTAAATGCGGAACATGAATATAAACATATAAACAAAAAAAAAATTGAACATAAAGAGAAATGCAAAACCGTCGACTTGAATTGTAGACCTCACTTCGTTCGGTCAATTATTCTATCAATGATATTTTTATGCTGTCTCAAATAAATGAATGTAGACTATTGACACCCCTCTTCTGATGCGGATAAGAAATCAAACCAATAATAAATAAAGCGGAAATAAATATAAACACATGATTGAGGCAATGTTAGTTTATCAGAGTTCCAATAATAACAACTCAACTAACTACAGTTGAAAGGAGTGAAGTGATCAAAGTATTTTTTACAATGACAGCTCAATACCTCAAGACATATGATCGAAAAGTTTTTACAATAAATTAATAATTAATCTTCAAATTTTCAAAAAATTTTTTCTTGAAAAATCTTAAAATTTAAATTTGCAAAACTTCAAGTTTCTTATAGAAATAGCGGTAGCATTGTGTGTTAGCAAAACTTCAAATTTTACAATGTAACACTGAAAAAATAATTTGAAAAGCATAAACAAATTTGAATCAAATCATTCATTTATCGACAATCACAAATCATTATATTATACAATAATATAATTGGTAGGAGGCAACAGGCTCAGCTGAAAACTGGCTTTCTCCCAAATTTTGATGGATAAAAGTTTCGAAGAAAGAATTACGTTACATTTTATCTTTTCACTTCCTTGTCCAATTTTTAGTCGAAAATAACGACTAAACTGGAAATGTTGAACATTGATGTTTGAAAACAAAAATATTTCCTAATTATTATTATTTAACGAAAATCCTAAATAAATGCTGTAAAATCACCCCGAAGACCTCTGCTACTGCAGACATTGACAACAGGGTTAACAGCTAGATGGAAATTCGATGAGAACCACTATCCAAAAAAATATTTCACTCAAATCTCGAATAATTGCCAATTTTGATGGGACAGTAATAATAATTTGTGTAACAGTACCAGTAACTTAGTGGTTTTTCACAGTGAATGTTCAAGTTTGCAATGAAATATGGAAAAACTGCATTTGAAGAGAAGAAACCAACTGAATGAGATGATTGATGAGATAGTAAGCCCTGAAATTGATCAGTTGCGACCTGAAAACTCTGACGCCAGACCTGAACCAGCCAGGTCACTCGATATTATTATTTTTATAATATTATTATATAATTTTTAAAATTTTCCACTAAAAAGGAATTTGTCATTCTTGTTTTGTTTATTATTCTTCATTTTTTGTTTGTAAGATTTCTTTTCATAAGTGTATTTTTCATTTTTGTTTGTTATATTTTCTGTAATAAACTCCCTTCTTCTGGGGGTACTAGGACGAAGGAAAAAGGAAAAAAAGGAAAGGAAAATTTAGTAGGCTACCTTTGGCATGATTTGTAGGTGATGTGCGACTGATTCCTGCCGTGGAAGACAGCATGCGTGCGCAGTGAGAAAGCGCGCACTGGTGGCTGAGTCTGGAACTTGGGGATGTCCACGTTGTATTGCACCGACATCTGCAGGATCGCGTATCCGGCACCATTCGCCTGCACCTTCACTGTGCCCCACGCTTCTGGGATCTAAACAACAAAACATTCGACTTTAAAACAAATACCATTTTTTCCTTGCCATTGAAGCTTTGAAGCATGGGATAAGGTATGTTTATTTATTTTATTATTCAGAATTACACAACTTACAGAAAAGTACGACAGGCTTATAAGCCCAAAGCGGTTCCAATTCTAATTTATACAACAGTCCAAATTTAGCTAGGTATTATGTGTCACTTCAACATTCTCCAGTTACACACTCAATTTACAATTCAAAACAGACAAAAATCATTTTTAAATTAGAAAAATACTTCTAAATTGAATTAAATCAATTACAAATATTCAGAAAATTCCAAACTTTGAAAAAACTATAAAATTTTGAGACCGAAAAGACAAACACACTGTATGTTGAAGTAATCTTTGAGCAACATCAAAATGAAGATTAAATCAAGTCACATGTTATAGTTGTTGAATTTATTCGTATCGGTAAGTTTACAAAAATCATAATCATTCATTATCAACTTTTATTCAGCCCATGATACAATAAATGTAACATTGGCTTAGTCGTCGACAATACATCAATTGCAAATATAACATTATTTTTTATTTATTCATCACATTGTGTACAAATATCATACTTAACATGAGGAAAGGCACAACAGGCTCATGCCCAAAACTGTCCCATTTCCAATTTATACTATACTGTCCAAATCAAAATGTTGGTTATGTCACTTTCACTTTTCAAAATACAATTTACGCTCTTCAATACTCAGAACAACGAGCAAATTTATATTGGAGCACAATATAACTATACTAACATAAATGAGAATATAACTGGACTGACATGAGTTTAAATCGATGAACGTTACAACACAGTCTAATTTCACATTACATGATGTTCGTCAAATATAACATAACAAAGAGTTCAAGTCTACAGTATAAAAATCATTAATAGAATGGAAAGGATTCAACAGTAGCCAGGCCCCAATCACTGACTTGAATTTCACATAACTCAGTTTCCGGATATTCAAGGGAAGGGCATTAAGAATTAAGAAATCTGATCAGTCAGACATGAGGAACTACAAGATTATTACGTGCTCTTGTAGCTTGATTATGCACTTGGTCACTTGTACTATATCCATCCTAATTTGTCTTGACAGTCAGCAAACTAAGAACAGTCGTTATCCTATACTATTAAACGAGCAATTTCTGTTTATATGTTTATATATCTGTATGTGACAGGATTTCGAAAACGGCTCTAACGATTTTCACGAAATTTTGAACAAAGTAGGTTTATATTATGAAAATTCGATTGCACTAGGTCTCAACTCTGGGATAACTCGCTGAAGGACATTAAAAGGATAAATACGTCCTTGGAAAAACAGATGGAAATTGTGTCGTCTGTCGATACCGTACGATAATGGAAGTGAGTGAACGAGTGTATGTGTGGGATCATTCAGCTGATCTCACGAGAAGAAAAATATTTTCGTTTATTTTCCTTTTTTTAGAAAACATGTTTAATTCAGAAAGTCCAAAATAGTTTCTAGATGCTGTTAGTGTAGAAAAGTGCATAGTGTTTGTACATAGATGATGTGTTTGTTTTTTGAAGTGTGAATAAATTGTTATTTTGATGAGTGATAGTAGCTTAACCTAGATTTTGATTTGGACTGTAGTATAAATCTGAAAAGGTCAGTTTTGGGCATAAGCCAGTTGTGCCTCCTCATCAAAAAAAATCAAATCAAATCAAATTTATTTTGTCAAATTGAAAACAATACAATGAAGGCCATAGCCTTCCTGAGAAAATGAATAAATAAATATAAACTATAAATTCAATCTTTTGTTACAAATTTTCTATGCTTTTACACTCCAGAGCAAAGCTCGGTCCCCCGATATTTTTATTCTAATAAAGGATTGTAGTGATGTTATTTTAGTGCATCATTTAAGTCCTTCATCTTCTCTCAGGAAATCGCCGCCATTTTGCAACAAACTATCCCCTCGAGGAGAAGCTGTTTTCAGAAATTCAGGGAGATTGCACGTTAATTCCTAGATACATAAATTAGTATTGAATACCATTTAGTATTAGAGTCTAACCCTATTAAGTAGCCCGTCTTATTATGTAAGTATCAATGTTTCTTTGAATAATTCATTCATCAGGTGGTTCAATTTATGAAGTGACTCTATTCTATTTTAAATCGTGTGACCAATGATTGTAAATATTGAATAAGAATTGAGGAAATGGGAGCACTAACCTCAATTCTTTGTAGTTGAGCAATGTTCTTGTTGTTGACAAAGAGGCGCCTAGTTTTGCCGGGTAGTGCAGTCGCCTCGACAGTCACTGACAGAGATGACACATCCCTGATGCGGGCGCGGTTTGTGTATTCGATCAGTGATTTCATCGCCCAAGCTGTGTCCTGAAAAAGGCAAACATTTGGAATTAATAGGATAACACATAGCCTACTTAATATCGTAATTGAGAGAAAAATCAATAGTTATTTGTGCAACTAGTGCGCAAAGTGACAGTTTGCTGCACCGAAAGAAACGTTTACGCCCGAGCCGTAGGCGAGGGCGGAATGGTTTCTTGAGTGCAGCAGAAGAACTTTGTGCACGTATTTCACATTAAGTTTTTCCTACAGTTACCATTGAATATGAAAAGTGGGTAATTATAGGTAAAATTGCCTGAAATGCATCAAATGTTTTTCTGTATAATTTTATTATTGATAAAAACCTTAATCCTAAAATCCTAAAGTCCTCGTTGCCCTTGGTTATAATATATATAATGAATAATAATTAGCGCGTTGTGCTTCGTTGCACCTCTGCTCACTATAGCAGCCACAGCAGTCACTGTTACCAACTTCATTTTGATTTTGCTGCACTGTTGCTCCATATAACCTACTAAGTATTTTGCGTTGCCATGTTGCAAATCTGAAGTGCAGAAAAATTTTTCCCGCACTAGAGCGGAAAAGTGATTCTTTGCGTTCTGTAATCAGTGCAGCAATGGCCACTTTTCAACGTAACTGTAGGAAAAGTATATTGTAGGTACAATTGGTAATCTGACTTATCATAATGACTTGTTATAATGGCAGTATTTGATTAATATTGGTGTTGCTATCCCTGTCTATCATATAAAAAAAACAGATGGCGCTATCCTTTTCTAGCTCAGCAACATTGTTATATCGTTTTTCAACAATGTAGAATATTATTGTAGTTAACAAAATTTTTAATCTCAATTATGAAAAGTTATTATTCAATTATTGAGGAATATTTTTTCTTGAATAGAATCTAATTGATTATTTTAAACAATAATAAACAGTTAATATTACATCAGATTATCCATCAGAACATTAACTCCATCAGTATGTTAACGTCGAGCGCTTAGCTCTAGGGACAAACTAATTCCGCTAGATCGCTCCAGCTGTACTATTCACTTGCTACCCGAGCATAGCAGGCGTAAAACCGTGCTTTAGAGGTACACATACCAGCGGCTATTATTGTGTCTATAAAAGAAGTTTAAGCATCAACTTTATTAATCAAGAACAGCGCTACAAGTTGCTATGAATTTGAAGTCTATAGAACGAACATTGAATGTGAAAAAGGAGTTAATAAAAATTTAATTTTTTTAAGATTTTCAAAAACAAACTTGACGTAATTGTGCTATATTGAAGAGCAGACTTGCATATTTGTCTCAAATTTTTCTGACCAGTAGTTTTTTTAGGGTATGTGTACCATCTGCCTCAAAAAGTGACTTTTGAAGCCCTATGTTAGCTAACAGAAGCTGATAAAAATATTTCAATTACATAGATTATGTCCTATGAACCTGTCCAATAGATTAGAAAAAGAAAAAAAAAATTATTGAATGCACAACCTTGACCACTAGAGTTGAGCCACATGACTATGGCGTCCATGTTTGCAATGTATACACACTGTCTCTAAATGGGATTAAGTCCCAGTCTCATGATGAAATATACATACATGATAATTGACACATTGTGTACGTTCTGGGAACACAATAAATTGTGACTTGTGGTAAAAATAATCCGCGTACCATGGAAAGCATTTTGACAGTAAATTTTACCAAATCCAGATACGGGTAAATAAATCCTGCCTCGCACTCTGACCGTGGTGCATTCAAAATGTATCACAATCAAAGAGCTGTCATTGGTCGATAGGATGAACCATCTGAGCATGTGCAAATAGCTTGGTTGGTCTACCATAGCAAAGCCACAGACTACATAACCAACAAAATGATGTTTGATAGCCATTTGTAGAATGATTTCTGCTTTATTAGAATATTTCAGAGTAATTAAATGGAAGTGAAGTAGTACACACAGAAGGGAAGTTTGTAAAGCAGCCTTTGTTCATTCACGCAGCTCTAGTACGAGAGATTCTACCTGGCTCTTTCTCGAAAACAGAGGTCTCGTTTATGCTCTTTCCTTCACTAATTACTCCCACTATCCAACAGCATTCTCCCTACTTTTGTGTCAGCATCCAATTGTGCGCAGCATGCTTACTCCTCCCCACTACTCTGTCCATGCTACAAGCTGTGGAAGGAGAAACCGGTTTTCCCTCTTCATGTTAAAAGTGTTATATCTCGGTCTATAGCAAACGACACACTTTGATGAAAATCAATTTCAAAAGTGCGCGCCAAAAGCTTGAGCAAAAGATTTTGTAGTGGCGTTCCATGGGCACAGAATAGGTACAGAATGGAAACTTGTAATCAAACGCCTATCTAACCAATGCTTTTTACATGACGCAAATACTAGACACGTCACGTGACCTTGGGAAGTCCCAATCCTGGTCTTCTGATTGGCTCGTGGCAGTGAACGAGATCAATTGAACCAACCATCAATACTATTACAATGCGGCACTTCCTAACAAGATGGCGGATTTTTGCGTCAGGGTACTAGCCAAGTTTCCATACTGTATGTATACTGTGTCATGAGTACAAGTAATTTCGCACCAGTCACGTGACTTGGAAAAAATTACCAGTGGAACTGGAACAGTTTACCACTTACTGTGATCGATCCCAGAACGAATCCATTGGTAATATTAAATTTGTAGTACCTGTGTAGACGCCCACCCGCCATCAGTCAACCGCTGAGAGTTGAGCCACTTGACGATGGAGTCGAGCATCACCTCCTGTCTGGCGACATACACGAGCAGCGCATAGGCGGTCGTCTCTATGTTGGTCGAGTCGTACTTGTAGGGCAAACGTGGCAGCAGGAACGGCTTCTGGTTCTCCATCTTCACTGGAGGGGCTGGCACCGACTCCTTTCCCCAGTACATCAGACCACCTGACCAACAATATTACAATCATTTATCCATTGAAAATTTTATCATTCGTCAATTATATTCAAATAATAATTAATTAAAAACTGTAGTACATAATAAAACAGTATCAGTAACTGAATGATACAGTATCATCGACTTAATGATACAGTATCAATAACTGATCGATACAGTATGAGTAACTGATTATGATTGTTTGTGATTTATACAATTAAATATTTATGTTGAAAAGTGTATGCTGACAATGCAGAAATTCTTTACATGCTGTAATTAATACTGTAAGCGAATGAAAATGCAAATAAATAATTTGAATTTGAACTGAAAGAGATACAGTATCAGTAGCTGAATGATACAGTATCAATAGCTGAATGATACAGTATCAATAACTAAATGATACAGTATCAATAACTGAATCATACAGTATCAGTAACTGAATCATACAGTATTATTCATCAATTAAAACCGTACTTCAACTTACGTCAAGTGCGTGGTTTGATCATTTTTGTTCCAAAGTCCAATGAAGAATAATAGTTCAATAAATAAATGGTGGTTTTTCAAAATTGTAAATAATTTTATCTCAACTAGTCAAAATTAACCTTTTTATAGCAGATACTAATATTGTTTATTTATTCATTTAGAAAAATTGCAACATATAGATGCTTACAGCTCATTTGCGCAAATCATCAGAGAGTATAATCTAGAATGGGATTTAATGAATTGTACAGTTTTTTGTATGATGTACAATGCATATTCATTGTACATTGTTGTGTGATAGGCGACTAATTTTCAACTAAAGTCCATGGGTCCGTGCAAATCTTAGTTATTCCTGAAGACGATAGGAGCGCATTGCTGCCGATTCTATCAAAATGGCCATCGCTTTCTTTTTCGCTCTTTCTCTCACATTAGCTCACAGGCGTTCTGGCTTCACTGGCAGCACTGTATTTCATAAACGCAAGTTAACTTTCGCGAAAAAGGAAGATTTTCCTTTTTCCTCGCGCAAGAAAATTTTCACCCCCAAAAATGTTACAATATTTTCCAAATTATGATTGACAGGTGTTTCAATTAGGCTACTTTGATTGATATGGCATCTGGAATGAGCTTTATTGTTACCTTCGTTGCGAGCATGTTTGATAAGTATCCCGAAGGCTGCCTCTGCAGTAGCAGCCTTACTCAGCATCAAGGCGTATGCCACAATGGCCACTTCATAGGGATCTCCGTGGGTGTCAAGCAGTTTCAGATTTCTCTCCAACCACTGAATCGCCCGGCCTTGCGCCAACGCCACCTGACTTCCTAAGCCCTGCAATATTCAACCAAATTTAGACAATCCACCAAATGAACGCAATACGTTGAATGAAAATGAAGAAAATAAAGCATAAATATATCTAATTGTATATATAGAGCGTTTATGTTTCCAAATTCCACTGTAATTCAGTGTAATTTAATGAAGAGTATGAATGAACGCGACATTAGATCTCAATTCAAGATAGATTTCTCCAAGAGTGTTTTCTACACAAAGGAATAGTACATTCAACATTACTCCATATGAATTGTAGAATGCTTTCTTTCCTGTGTCTTGTATTTGTTACTGTGGGCTGTGTCTTTTTGTTCGACCATTTAGAGCCGGTTTCCGAGCTCGGGATTTAGCTAAGTTCTAGACTTTAACCGGCTTTAAACTCTGGAGTCAGAAAATTGGCTTTCCGAGTCAGAGCGTTAACGTAGTCGAGGACTACGAATAGACCCTGGAGTTTAGAGATCACGTTAGACCCTGGAGTTTATAATTTCGCTTTCTGAGTGAAGGGCTTATAAGTTCAGGACATGAATTAGATTCTCGCCTCTTTCCGAGTCGAGGATTTATCAAAAATAGTTAAGTCCAGAACTTAAAACAGCGTGATTTTAAACCCTCGACTGGGGTAGGGTTTGAATTTAAGTTCTAGACTTAACCTTCTTCATAATATTATGCGTAAAAAACTAACCTTATTTATTTTACGACTGTGACAACATAACCTAGAAATGTTGAAGTAAAATAATACAATGATTGCCTTGGAATGGCCATCATCACATCTCCCAATGTGAATATTATTAATCAATGGCATATTCAACATACTAATAATAATAAATTATTATTCAAGTTTTTTTTTAAAAACAAATACCTACATTTTCCAACTCAATAGGAAGGTAGCATACTAACATTTTTATTCCAAAATCAATGACAAGGATCAATGACAAGGATCAATGATAAATAATAGCATAACGTAAAATGAAATGTTTATTTTTTTATTCATATATGTCAAAAGGTTAGGTTTTGCTTTGAATTTTTAGATCCACACAAAACAAAGAAATCGAAACATAGTTTCACAAAATAATTGTCACAAAACAGTTTGGAGAGCATTTGAATATCCC
Source organism: Nilaparvata lugens (assembly GCF_014356525.2). Classification (NCBI taxonomy): domain Eukaryota; kingdom Metazoa; phylum Arthropoda; class Insecta; order Hemiptera; family Delphacidae; genus Nilaparvata; species Nilaparvata lugens. Next base: position 86,576,358 of record NC_052505.1, read on the forward strand.
GCTGCAATCCGGTGTTTTGCTATAGGCCTGATGCCAACAATACAACAGCAAAATATTGAGAACTTCCCTCTTACTACGTTAAAGTTCTGGACTCAAATAAGAACTCAATAGACCCTGGAGTTTAGAACATAAACCCGTGACTCAGAAAGTTGATTTAGACCCGAGAGCTTATTTTAGTCCTGGACTCTGTAAGGTCCAGAACTTATAGATCCCGAGCTCGGAAACCGGCCCTTAGATTTTTTGACAAGTGCCTGATCTCACTGTTTAGGTGGCCAGTGGATGCTATTTAATCTATTTATCTATCTGTGAATAGGAAATGACATTGGGGTAATACGGCAAGGCGGAATATCCAAGAGGATCTCTCTGCCGATAAAAGTCATATCAATAAAAACTGTAACTCAAGACGATAGTAGTTTCTTTTCGTGAAGCTTTATGACGCTAGTGTCTCTCATACTGCGTTCTTACACTCTCACCCAGCCAAAACAGTAATCATAGACACTTATCGACAGTAACCGGCTTGAAATTTGGAAAATAAACGACCTATGCCATGGGATAGCTTCTTATGCTATCTTTTCTTTATGATACTCAACTACAACAATCCAAGTTAATACAATGAAGTAAGTTCAGTCAATAAGTACCGTCCTGTACTACAGCAATCTAAATTTAGACAATGGCGTGAATAAATGTAATACGTACTGAACTACAGCAATCTAAATTTAGACAAAAATAGTTTTGAATTGTTTTTTTTTCAACTCGATATTCACGAATAATGTTTTTAAATGTAGAAATGGTGCATTTCTAGAGTGTATGTATAATATAAGTAGGACAATATATGAATCGTTACTCGATCCTAGATTATTTAATAAACTTTAAACACTCGTTCCAAAAGACTCAATTATTATGTCTCTATCAGAATTTTATAAATGCAACTATTTATCGAATTATAGGCCAAGTGTTCAATGATGTACATAAATTGTTTGTTCAAAGCTAATATAAATGAAGATAATAATAATACCGAGTGACCTGGCTAGCTCAGGTCTGGTTCCCAGTTCCCAGGTCGCAACTGATCTATTTCAGGGCCTCTAACATGACCTAACGAATGAAGATGTAAATGTTACTTTAAAATATAATATTTTACGAGCTTACCCCGGTCAAATCTTTCACAGTATCCAGTGTTATAAGAACGTGCGCCGTCAAAGATATATTTCTGAAGCGTATGTGATCGTCAGGCCAGTTGAGAGAGTGATTCATCTTTCGGTCAGGCAGCCATGTTACTTCGTAGAAAGCGCCCTCCTGTGTTTGATGTTGCAACACCCAGTACACTGACTTCGCAATCAACTGTAACACGCAAATAATAATCAATTAATAAAGATTGAGATCATTGATTCATTGAAAATCATACCATGCATGGGTGGTATAGATTGCAACCCAAGAAGAAAATTAATAATTTCGATAATTTATTTATTTAGCGTAATGGCAGATACACATATAAAGCTCATGAATCTCCTAAGCTTACAGAAGTTCTCAAGTTCCCAAGATCTAATAAGTCACATATAAACCTCATAAGGCTCAAAGTATATCCTTTATTCTTTATTGATTCATACAATAAGTAATATCATCAAAATGATAGAGACAGAAAGAAAAATAAGGTAACCTTGTGCTATTCCTCTCCCTAATTAATATAAGGTTACACATAGTCAGAAAAAGGTCAAGTCTTGTAGTTCCTCACTTCACAAAATTTCACAGTCCTTAATTATTTTCAAAAATTAGATTTTTAAATTTAGATGCTTCAAAATCAAACATAGAAGAAATATTTCACTGTAGGGGTATTCACAATGTTGTTTTAGCCAGCTAAAGTGCTATACCATATTAGGTATGCTATTTTAGTATGGGATAATTCATCTCAACAAAATATGGACAGGGTGTTTAAGATTCAAAAGAAGGCACTCAGATGTATAGAGAAAGTGAATAGGTTAGACTCTTGTAGGCCTTTATTTAAAAAGCTTGGTCTATTAACTGTGCCATCTTTGTATGTATATGAAGTTGTAATGCATGTGAAAACGAGTGGTGTGATCCAGAATTCAGATGTTCATGAGTATAATACGCGAAACAGAGCAGATTATCATATAATGGGTCACAATAGTAGGTTATTTGAACAAAAACCAGATTATATTGGTAGGAAATTTTATAACAAGCTACCTCAAATCTTGAAAAGTAATGATGATTTGAAGATTTTCAAAAAACAAATTAAAAAATATTTAGTTGATAGAGCTTTTTATAGTGTACAAGAATTCCTTTCAAACCTAAACTAGGTTGAACTACTTAGTGTTAGAATTATTATGTAATAATATGACTTGTCTTATACTCCATGACTGGAGTCTTTAGGACGTAATCTTAAAAAAAAAAAAAAAAATTTGATAACTGTGGATTGTGAACACCCCATCTAAAACCATCTGCTATTAGCTAACTGCAGTTGCGATCCAAGCGGATAATTTGTGTAACTTGAAGTTAGTTTGAAACTTAGACCAATTATAGAATAGACACGCTGGGAAGTCTAGCCTCTGAAGCCAACATCTACTGCTATATCGCCCTATCGTGACGTCATCATTGCATAGAAAATTTTTAAATTGTGTCTATTTCAGATGAAAGTAAATGATTATTCATAAGAATGGTGAACTCCCGCTGCGCTCCCACTGAAATAGACGCAATCTGCTATGGAAAACAATGTAAACAAACTCCACAGAAAAGTTTTCTATCCGATGCTGACGTCACACGATGGAGCGATATGGCAGTAGATGTCGGCTTTATCCAAGGCGAATAGAGAAAGGAGGTGGGTCGGACTGAAAGCTCGCCCCACTACTTTTCTTCAGTGATGACGTAGCTGCAGTCCTCACAGCTCACTCGATATACTGCTATTACTATTGGTAGAAGACTCTACATTGATAAACGCTTATGTTTAATTGATTAGTACTGTTATAATAAATGTTATGTACTGTAGAACCTCGCTAAAGAATAAAAAATCTACATTCCATAATAAGTCAACAAATAGACATTCCTCCTAGAACGACGGCTAGCGGTCATTGACTTGACATAATTATAATGTTTCTGAATTCGTTGGTTGTTTATTGCGTTGCATCAACTCACAACAATTGATATATAATTATAGTATACATATATATAGTGTATAAATATTCAGTATATATCACTAATATCGATGCTCACAACATATTATACAAATTACACATAAACATAACTGTTTAGTTATTGTTTTCCAAGAACTCATAATAGACCTGTACAAACTTGAAAACTATATAGTCAGATGAGTTCAACTACACCTTCATATCTTTGTGGAGGAGCAGAATTATTGCAAAAGCACATTTTTTATTTGGAATTCATTAGTGTCTGAATCAGTGATATGAATATTCAATCTTTTAATACAATACAGAATTCACAATTTACTTTAAATATGTCACAAATTAATAAACTATTTACTATTAAATGGCCTAAATATATTATTATCATCCATAATTATTTATATTACAAAATATATCAGAAAACCTCTAGTAGGCCTATTAAAAAATAATAAAGCCTACCGTACCAATAATTTGAAATGTTTTTGACACATTATATTGTTTTTACATTGTACAGTAATTTATTGTTAAACGTCTTTTGAATATCACAATACAGTATTATTTTTGAGTTTACGTTGAACCTATGAAAGCCGAATTTAATTCATGTTAAACTTTATAATTCAAATTCTTTGTATTTCGTGATACACGTTTATTACAGAATAAATAGAGTTTAAGTAATTTCTTTGAGATCTTGCGCACTCTTGGTCAGGAGAACATAATTTTATCCGACCGCCAATTTGATAGAATTTGATAAGCATACAAATTTGTGCATATCAAAACGAGAATGAATTTTGATTGAAATCAAATAGCAAACGAGTTTGTGAAGATACATGAAGCATATGAGAAAATACAGTAGATAAATAATATTTAGATAGATCATTAAAACAAACTAGTAACGAAAGATATTTCTGGAAAATAGTAGCTACACTAGTTCATCTTAAAATAAGCCAACTTGAGACGATGTGGATGTAGTGAGGCTTTCAAATTGATTGATTTGAAGTAATGAATAATTGCGGCTAATTGAAGAGAGAATGTAGATACTTACATCAGGATCAATGTAGATATAGTTTTCCCATTCGTAAAAGCTGGCTTCCTGGAGGACTCGAGCACAAAACGCGGTTAGCCATACACTTGAAGACGACTGATTCCTGCAAACAAAATACAAAAATAAATTAATAATATTATAGGAGGAATCTCATTCAGAGCTGTTCAAATAATAATAATAATGATAATAATTTAAAATACTAATTGATGGAGAGATTATTACTATAGTGAAGTCCACGTTATAATGACAGTGGAGAAAGATAGGACAACAGCGTTGCAGATTCTCTGACTTGCCACTGCCTTCTATAGAGAATAGAAACTGAAACCCAATCCAAGAGAGGATATACTGGCTGAAACCTGTATTTCTGATGTAATATCAACTGTTTATTCTTATTTAAAATAATCAATTATTATATTTTATTCAAGAAAAAATATTTTTCAATTATCAAATAAAGAATTTTTATAATTGACATTTAATATTTTGTCAATTATAATTGTACGTTGTTAAAAATGATCTGGCAACGTTGCGGATCTAGAAAAGGATAGCGCTATCTGCTTTGTCGAATGATGGACAAAGATAGCAACACCAATGTTAATTGTACTCCTGTTATACTGCCATTATAAGTAGTTCCTCATTGCAGTACAGTTTATACTGACCCGTTTATATTAAACGTTTTTACTTACCTTGCCCTATTACCATAAGGTGCGTACAGATATACTCGCCTCCAACCCGATCCGCGCACGCTCCGCCCTCGCTCCGCAATCGCTCCGCACTCGCACCGATCATGAACGTTACGGGAGATGTTGGTTCTTCCCGCGATCCACTCTTGCTCCCCGGTCGATCATCAATCGATCTGCTCGAGTGACGTTCGATTACGGAGCACAGCGAAAGTCTGTACGCACCTTTAGGTAAGGAAAGTATTGCTTTCCGAAAAAAATTAAGGTACCCCAATTTCCAAATTTCTATAATGTTTCAAGGTCCCCTAAGTCCAAAAAAGTGGTGTGTGTGTCTGTGTGTGTGTGTGTGTGTGTGTGTGTGTGTGTGTGTACACACGATATCTCATCTCCCAATTAACGGAATGACTTGAAATTTGGAACTTAAGGACCTTACACTATAAGGATCCGACACAAACAATTTCGATCAAATGCAATTCAAGATGGCGGCTAAAATGGCAAAAATGTTGTTAAAAACAGGGTTTTCGTGATTTTCTCGAAAACGGCTCCAACGATTTTGATCAAATTTATACCTATAATAGTCATTGATAAGCTCTATCAACTGCCATAAGTCTCATATCTGTAAAAATTCCAAGAGCGCCACCCCATCTATGCAATGTTTGATTTTAGATTTCCAATTATCAGGCTTCAGAAACAATTTAAACAAGAACTTTCAAATGGAAAAGATTGAGCATGAAAATCTCTACAATTAATGTTCAGTAACATTTTCACCTGAAATTGAAAATAAGCTCTAAATTCGAGAAAATGAGATTATTCAATTGCAAATTATTGTTGATTCTATTAAATCATTCACTATGAAGAGATAGCAGACCTCGTGTGTCTCCAGCGTTATTTCCCTGTCACCAGCTGGCTCAAATCTTTGAATAGTAGACTTGAGATGCGCGTGAACACTAGCATCAGGTGATCAATTTTCATAACGGCAAGGAAAGTTGTGTGAGTGCGCCACACTAGATTTTTATGTGAGTTTCTAGTAATGAAGTGTTCATAAGGCGAATAAGGTGCTAGGTAAGAAGAATTGGGGGTATGTAAAAAATATATTTTTTACTTTAAATAAAAAAAAACTATTGAAAAAATAATACTGAATACCCACCAATTGTGTTTGAATGAAGCCTACAACAAACGTATGAAAACCAGTTCATTTTTTGGTAAAATGTACAAGAATGTGAATATTATATGGTTGAGGATACAGATGAGTCACTCTGATCCATTAAATGTTTATTCTTCTTTGTTTTTAACCCTACAGAGACACACTTATTTTATGCTAACACAGTAGACACAATGGGGTTTAACACCCCAATTTAATTCTGCATTTTTATTTGAAAAAATATGAAAAAAAACAAGAACTTAGACCATACTTCATCATTTCTTAATAATTTTTGTTCCAAGTGCATACAGAAATCTAAAGTAAAGCACTGCTTATCAATATTTATACTAATTTTAGAAGTATGTCCCGCGTAAGTGTTGAAGCTCATAATCCGGGTTTGAACGAATGGCTTGATCATTGCCAATGACAACTTCATCAAAAACTCACGTCTCTTCATTTTATTGCTTTGAATCTCAAGTTGTAAAGAATCATAGCATTCATTCCAATCTGATCCATCATCCCATACAAATTTCGTAGTGACAATACAAGTAAATCTTTATAATAAAAGTGTTACGTAAAAGACACTCTGGGGTGTTAGACACCCCAAACGAAGAACAAGATGAGCTGGTGACCTTGTAGAATGCTATTACTGACTGGAAGTGGTGGAGAGTAGTTGACAATACTACAAACCTAATTTAGACTGGGCATAAATTCCCATCTGTTTGATATTGTCAACTGCAGAAACGAAAAAAAATCCCTGAGGTGTAGAACACCCCAGTGTGTCTCTTTAGGGTTAAAGATGTAAAATTTTAACAATTGTAATATTTTTATGATACAGTAGGCTATTCCACCCGTCTTCTTGATTAGACTACTATAGAATACTGTAAAAGTATATTTTTATTTTTGTTCACTTACCAATCCGTTCTGAAGAAACTGAATGAGCCATCTTTGTTCATGAATGATAGGGCGCGTTGATACAACACATTCATATGGAAGAACGCATGCTTCTCCTGAGTTCTGTTTCTCTGATTGATGAGACGCATGTACAGTGTTGTATACAGGTTGACTGCAAAACTGAACATTGTCTGCTCCGCACAGTCCTTCATAACAAATGAAATGCATAATGTCAAAATGAGAAGAATGTTTTAAAATTGCATACGACTTTGTAGTTAATAATGTTTATAAACATAATCAGATCAATATCGGAGTGATCCGTGGTCTAGTGGATAGAGTGCTTGCATAGCAGCCTAGAGATCCCAGGTTCAAGAAAAGACATTCAATATGGACCAGACAGGCTGTAAAATTCACAAAGTTAACTACAATTTTCCTTACAAATAAAAATACTGTTCACTTTTTAGGAAAGACATTGCAGTCAAAGACATTTGCATTTGAATGAGAGTGTTTGAATAGTAGTAGAATGACCGTATTTCAGAGAGTCATAAATAGCATTAAATCTCCCCAATAGAAATATGAGTCGTCAAAATTAGTTGGAATTGATGGATAGGTTATAATTTGTTTTCATACTTTAGTCCAAAGATGAATATAAGTTACTAGCAGGTAACTCGTGCTTTGCACTGGGGAAAAGTTTGTGTTGTGAAATGCAATCTCCTTATGTCCAGGAAACACAAAAAATATGTATTATTTTATCAACATTTCAGTGGTTCACACGTGATTATATGTCAAACATTAGTTCGTATTCCGTACATATATGAACCAACTTTTTTCTTAATAATATTAAAGAGGACAACTCAAGAAAAGTATTACCAACTGGGAACTTGACGTATTGATATCTTGTAGGTTTGAAAATAGTCCTATAACCATCCTTGAGAATTTTTATTCAAAATTTCAAGTTAATCAGTTCAGTATTTCAGGCGTGATCGTGATGATGCGCCGTCATTCGACACTTTCTTATCTCGTACGTGTATAAGTCAATTATTTTCTTTATAATATTAAAGAGGATTAGTTGAAATATAGTCAGAAGGTTAAAAACTCTAGATTATGGGTTTGGTTCTAGGTTCTAGATCTTTGAGATCGCTCTCCAAGATATAGATATGAATTCCTGAATTCCTTTAGGATAGCAGATAGCTCTCCGTGTGGTCGGGCCCTAATGATACTGAGGAGGATACTGAGGATGATGCCCACATAAGCGCATAGGCTTGTGAGTGGGTAGTGAGTGAGAGGGATGTTGATGAAAGATGACGACTACTTTTTAGGTAGTCGGGGCCGACGGCTTATCGTCTCATAAGAAAGACGGGGTGTCCGTATCTATGTGATTGAGCTATGGTCAAAAACTTTTGCCTCGATCGAGATTCGAACTTTGATTATTAGACCAGCGCGTTATCACTTACTCCAACGAGCCACCCATTATATTGCAATTGAAAGCGCATGAAATAAGCAGAATGAGTAAATTTAGAAAATCTATTTCACTTGCTCACCATAGGCAGATCGAGCAGCGAAGAGGCATTGACAGGCATTGTGGGGAATATGGGGCCCACGACGTCACCCACCACCGACACGAAGGCCCGATTGGAGCCGAAGATGTAGTAGCGGTCCTCGTCGTACGGAATGATCGGCGTCTCCGTGATGTTCACGTGCATGTACTGGAAGATGTAGGCTCGGTTGCTCAAGTCCAGTAGGATCGATTGATGCCTGTACTGCGGTAATCCGTCCGGCTGTTGAATAGATTAGAATAGAATATAAATAGATTGTAAAGAATTACATTAATTTCAGTTATTCAATGACGGGCAGTAGTATTTAAATGAATGAATAACTAGTAGGTCTGTGAACAGTAGACCTCACGCAGTATTCTCATCCATAAGTACCTGATGTCACTTGTTTTAAATGTTAACACACTCAGTTCACGTTTGAATTTGTATTCCATATGATATAATTCATCCAGTTCCGTGATAATCTTTCTATCTGATGAAAATTAATTTTTCACAATCAAAAATATAATAATTTCTCCAGCATTATTTAGTTCATTTGTTTATTTTTATCACCTATTGAATTAGTTTTTTGAATGTAAAGAATATTAATACTAATGGGCACGCATAATAATACCATGACTGCAAAACAAAATATTGAAACCAAAGACCTTAAAGCTGCGATTAGACCAAAGTTATTAACAAAATGTTAATAACTCAATCCTTATAGATTCTATTAGATTGAACATAGCTTATCATACACATGATGAAGATGTGTGTTTGACAACTTCCGTTCAATCCAATAGAATCTATAAGGATTAAGTTATTAACATTTTGGTGATATTATTATATATTATTTATTAATAACTTTGGTGTAAACCAAGCTTAAAGATGCATACCTCTTTAAGGTATTTGATTGAAACTATAGACCTCATACAAATACAGTAATAGACTGGCTTCTCCACACATCTGTGTAATCACTTGTCAGCTGATTTATGATGAATAATTCTATAGTCTGATTTTTACTGTAATATTGGCGTATGAAGGAGGCTCCTTTTTCTTTTATATTATTATCCTTGAGATGCAAAATTTCCAAAAACCTTGTATATACGTCGACGCGCAATTTAAAAAGGAACATACCTGTCAAATTTCATGAAGATCTATTACCGCGTTTCGCCGTAAATACGCAACATATAAACATTTAAACATTAAGAGAAATGCCAAACCATCGACTTGAATCTTAGACCTCACTTAGCTCGGTCAACAAACGGACAACACATAGAAACAAATTGATTGTAGATAATATAATCAATTCAATGAAGGGCAGTTAGTAATTGAATTAATGAATAACAAACATCAACTTTACAATTACAGTATTGGAACAGTGAAACGTTATGAAATGGAGAAATATAATATTAGTTCAATGACAGACAGTTAATAATGTATAACGAACACTGACATTCAAACTTCCGTAATGGAGCAGTGAAAGGCTATGAAATATAGGAATATAATTCGTTCAATGACAGGCAGTTAGTATTTAAATTGATGAATACCAAAAACTAACTTTTAAATTTCTGTAATAGAGTAGTGAAAGGATATGAAATGTAGGAATATATTAGTTCAATGACGGATGGTTAATAATGAATAAAAAACACTGACTTTCAAATTTCCGTAATGGAGTAGTGAAAGGATATGAAATATGGGAATATAATATTAGTTCAATGACGGACAGTCCGTATTTTAATAAATTAATTTAGCAAACACTAATTTAGTTGAATGACGGCAATCAACTGAAAAAAACAAACACTATCTCTCTAATTTCTTTAATGGACCAGTGATAAACTGTTATGAAATAATACAGCAAGACCAGTAAGTAAAATAATGGTTGAATGAATAACAAACATTAACTTAGTTGAATGACGGCAGTTCACTTTAAATTAAAAAATAAATGAATAAAATACTACTTTTTTAATTCCTGTAATGAACGGTTAAGAAATAACATGATAAAGCCCGTATGCTCCAAGTTCAAAAAGTTTAAATCAAATCAATAATTTCAACTCAACACAATATACATAAAAGAAATCAAAATACAAAATAATATCACAATCAAAAATAAATAGTTGGAATTGGATCTGGGATTGAATCTAGTTACGGTCAAATTCATTATATTATATTTCAATTGGATAAACTTATGGTTTAAACTTGAAATATGATAGAACTTCTAATGAGCACAAGGGACTAGGACAAAGAATTATGTCACACTAAGCAGAATTCACATATTACATATATACATGAATATTCACATATTTATATTTCAGAATTCACATTTATCAATCAGAATTACGTTAATTTTAGCTCAGTGAAATGTTTATTTTTATTGTTCAGTAGATATGACCAAAGAATTCAAAATACTGTTCCCGGTTGGCGCGTTCTGGCATGCATTATTACAACAGTACATTACCAAGAAAACAAATTCAGTTAACAAAATATTAACTTTCAATAAAAGTTGATATTTTCATCGTATCACAAAATTATACGATACGAATAAGTTTCAAACAAGTTCTCGACTTTGATTGTTTTCTTCAGTTCTGATCAACACAAATTATAAGAAGGATCTGAATAGCGAATATAAATGATATGCTCACCTTAACATGCAGATTTCGAGTAACCGAGTCTTTTCCCATCAAACACGAGGCAACTATTGTTACAGGAATGTCTCCCAGTCTTATGGGCACAATCGGCACATAGACAACTGCCGCATCTTGAGCCTTGATGTAAATGAAGAACTGGTGATCACCAAATGAAGTTCTCGGGTTGTAAGAACGAACCTGTCATCGTTAAAAATAAGAAACGATTTAATTTAATAATGAATTCAACTGAAATATCAATACTCAGAAATGCATGAAGCTGAATGATAGTTATTCGAATAGATACACAAAGTATTCATTTTTTCTTTAAAGGGCTACTGATATGATTGAAGTAAAATAGAAAATCAAACATGATGTTATGTTTTAATAAATTATAAAAAGGTGCTGGATGATTTTTATTTCAATCCAAACATTTAATTAGTTACACTCCAGTAAGCTAGAGTGTGCAGTAAGATAATATTTTTTCTGAATTCATTGCAATAATAAAAATCAGGAAACTGTTTAGTAAAATCATGAGAATCTTTACTTCAGTACTCAAGTACTGCAGTATGAGTCATTTTCAATATATTTTGAATTATATTCAAGTGACTTACAACACGAAGATTTCATCACAACGAAAATAAAATAATTGGGAAGTTAAACCCCGGTTGTGAACCAGAATTCAAAGTGAAAAGTGCCATACATGACATCATTAAAGATGTATTATTACTAATAAAATTGCAAACTACAAACGTTTTATCATATTTATTGAATGAGATAAGTTAACTTATATGAAAAATATGGTACCGTATAAAAAATGATATATAGTTTAGATTGATATGAAAATAAATTGCAACATTACACTTTCAACAAAACAACAAATATTTCAAAAATATGCTTTGCAACTCAAGAGCTACAATCGAGAGCATGCAAATGATAATGATATTCATCATTCCACAATAAGGTTCCACAGGTTCCATATAGAATTTAAATGGATATGACCAACATTTACCATAGTTCAGTTGAACTATGAAGAAAATAAACTAATATTCAAACGAGTGATCCGCTAAATTAACATAATCAAATTATAGAAATTTGAAGAGAACTGATAAAATATTTTAACAGGGCTACATGATTCTGAAATTATAGGAAATAACTAGTACCTTGGTAATAGTTTTAAAATTATATACGACTAGTTTCAAAATTTATGTCATTTTCTGAGAAGAAAACTGCTTCAACTTACAATGCTAACTCGACATGAACAAATTTGAAGCTATCAGAGCCTACAAGGCTACAAGGCTGCCAGAGGCTACTTGAATGTTGAATTATAGAAAAATAACTAGTACCCTTGTAACATTGTTAAAAATTATACACTACTGGTTTCAAAATTTGTATCATTCTCAGAGACAATAGCTGTTTCAACTTACAATGCCGTTCAATTCGACATGAACAAACTTGTAGCTATCAGAGCCGCGCAGCACAACGAGGGCTTCAACGTCGGTTGTCATGTAGTTGAAAACGGACACACGAATTCCAACCTGCTCTCCTTGGTAACTCGATTTGGGCATCTCTACATTGATGAAGAATGGAAGCACTCCGACATACTGAAACACAAGGATTTATATTAGAAACTGGATCAAAAGGTCTCGAGGTTGAGTGGTAGTGAGCCTAAAAAGTCCCAACTCAGCCTAATGTAAACTTATACTGTAAAATAAAGGAAAGAACTGGCTTATACACATACGAGATAGGAAATTCACAAACGACGCATCTTCACCTCTGAACTACTGAACAGATTAACATTGAAATTTTGCAAATAGATTCTTAATTTACCGAGGATGGTTATAGGTCTATTTTAAATTCTTCAAGATTTCAGTAGGTCAAGTTTTTGATTGGACCCTTGCGGAGCACGGGTTACCTGCCAGTAAAGAATATTTATTTCATCAATAATATAGTTAGTTGCCTATTAATTGGTTTCACGTACTCTAGTAGGCCTATCCTTTATGTAATCAAAATATCAACGAAGCGTCATGTAATGAGTATAGTAGCCTACTGGAGATGGCTAATGAACATACGTTTCAACTCTGTTCAAACAAGGTTGTGCATTCAATAATTATTTTTTTCAATTTTTTTTCCTTTATTAAGATTGTGCATTCAATAATTTTTTTTTCAAAAAAAGTTTTTTCTTTTTCTAATGTATTGGACAGGTTCTTAGGACATAATCTATACAATTGAAATATTTTTATCAGCTTCTGTTAGCTAACAATAGGGCTTCAAATGTCACTTTTTGAGGCAGATGGTACACATACCCTACAAAAGCTACTGGTCAGAAAATTTTGAGAAAAATATTCGAGTCTCCTCTTCAATAAAGCAAAAATTACGTCAACTTTGTTTTTAAAAATCTGAAAAAATTATATTTTCAAACTCCTTTTTCACATTCAATGTTCGTTCTATAGACTTCAAATTCATAGCAACTTGTAGCGCTGTTCTTGATGCTTAAACTTCTTTTATAGACACAATAATAGCCGCTGGTATGTGTACCTTTAAAGCACGGTTTTACGCCTGGTATGCTCGGGCAGCAAGTGAATAGTACAGCTGGAGCGATCTAGCGGAATTAGTTTGTCCCTAGAGCTAAGAGCTCGACGTTAATATACGGCTTCGAATATGACTGCTAGCTCCCGTCTCAATTATTATTGTAGAGGTCTAGAACACTTATTAAATCTAATGAACCATTAAATCTATGTTTAATCAATAGGTTTGATGGTTTATAGCTCTGTTCACACTTCGATATACAGCTTCGAATATGACTGATAGGTGCTGTTTCTAATAATTCTAGAAGTCTATATCTTGATGATATAAAACAGGAAAACTTTGAAAAATATCACCAGTGAAAAGTTTCTATTTAGCCGTTGCACAGCCTTAATTTATAATTTTAATGGTTCATTCGATGTAATGAGTGTTTCAGGCTGGCCACTAACGGTAGGACATGCATTATAAGTATGTGTGTACATACAAACATACAAGTTTATCATATACACACACAGACACATGTTGATCATGCATGTTTTGCCATCAGCGAGAGACTTCTAACGTGGAATGAACAACCAATCATAATAAATAAACCACTGTAAAACAATTATAATGATACAAAAATAATTTAGCCTCAAATAGAGCAGCGAAAAAAAAAATAAAGATAGAAAAGTCTAACCTGAAAAAAAATTGCTCGAAGCTTTTCAAGCTTTTCGAAGCATTTTAATTATAATTTAAATGAACCATTTAAATTATTTCGCTGTGATGGCACAACAATGTATGATCACATGATCATCATACATTTCCTACCGTTAGTGGCCAGCCTTAGAAACCGCCCTTAACTATGAGTGCTACAAAATCAGCATACCTCAATGGGCTTGGGCAGCATTCCAAAGCCGAGCCGTGGACTCATGCTAAAGGCGGACACCATCCAGTGAGCCGGGTGCTCAGGCACATCCACCTCGAAGATGTAGCGACCATGTGGCCCTATGTTTGATGTCCTTCCATAGCCACACGTTGTCGTACTGCCGCTGGATGCGGTTGAACCGGAACTTTCTGAACAGTGACAGCTCGGTCGCATTGAAACGGGGACCTGTGCAAACAAAATCACATGGATAATACGCTTGTCGTTTCATGAAAATAAATACAATTGAATACTAAACAAGAAAAATGTAGGCCGTGTGTACACAAAGCACGTACAAACGGGTTGATAGAATTGGCTAGAATTCACTGACTCCATGTTAAACTGCCGTATAAATCAAAACTGCTCTGATCATATGGTATTGATTCATATGGCGAGTCAGCTAATTCCGAGTTAGCCAAACGTTTCTCTCGTTGATTTCTATCAACCCGGCCAAACGTTGAGAGGTCCAACGGTCTTGGAAAGGTGAAGTTTGCAAAATACATGGATAGATCAAAATTTATAACCTCTTAAGACCGCTCTCCGAGTGCACTCAACCATTATGAAATTTTATCAATCTTCTCAGGAATACGTTTTTTTTTTGCAAACACAGTACGGTAATTATCTATATACTGTATATAAATGCGAAATGGCACTCACTCACTGACTGACTGACTGACTCACTCACTCGCAGAACTAAAAATCTACCGGACCAAAAACGTTCAAATTTGGTAGGTATGTTCAGTTGGCCCTTTAGAGGCGCACTAAGAAATCTTTTGGCAATATTTTAACTCTAAGGGTTGTTTTTAAGGGTTTAAAGTTCGTCTTTTAGCATGTAATATTCTTCTTCTCCCAATCCCTTAATTATAATTGAAATTTCCATATAATATGTTACTATAGAACTATAATCTAGATAGAGTAGGCCAACCTCTTCGAAACAGTTGTTAACTGGCAACTAAATTAATAATTTTGTCAGGTTGGCATTAAGTTGAGTTGACTTTGTTAGGTTGGCACCAAGTTGAAGAATTAAATGCATTTATCGCGGAAAAATTGATTGGGCACTGCTACTTCAAACCTGGGAATATTATATTACTAGCCGTAGGCTCGCTTCGCTCGCCATATCCGTTTAGCCAGACGTTTAGTCTGGATCCCCGACTGGATTGTCCTACATATGATAAAAATGCACAAATGAAAAAAAAATGCACAAATGAATGCTGATCTCATTCTTGGACGATCCAGTCGGTGGTCCAGGGGGCGGAGCCCCCTGGCTAGACGGATATGGCGAGCGAAGCGAGCCTGACGGCTAGTAATTACATAAAAATAATAGTAAGTAGCAGGAATTATTATGAGATGTTCCACCTAGTGAATTATTATAGAGGTTCTATACAATCATGTTTCATGTTTCTGAATTGAGTCTTTTTTCATCATAGAAGTTATTCAATTCCGTTTCTGTTTCATTTTCAAATATGTATCACAGTTTATAAAATAGCATCATAGTAACCTTTTTTGAAAAGTTTTAAAAATAAATAGCAGATTAAAAACACGCATTAAAAGAATTAGGTTCGATGTTTCACATCATTTTCAGGGTTTAAAAATAAACGCATACTATGATGTTATTTTATAAATAAAAATGAATAGCTCATATATTTATAAATAATAAATGTTATTTTATAATGAATACATACATTTTAATAATGTATTACAGTATCAACAAAAAACAAAGCCTCTCAACTGAGCATCAAGTTCAAGAACACAGCCACGAACAATCATTAAAGTATAAATAATATGCGAGAAAAAATATATATGTGAAGCCACATTGGAGAAATCTACACAGTAGTGGGAGATATTTACAGAAAACCTGATAACACATTAAAAACAATACAATTGCTGCAAAAATTCAATACTGATAGAAATTACAAAGATCTGTTTTTACTGCAATTTGTACAAAGAAAGTTATTGACACAAGTTATTGACACAGTAACAATCAAAATAGAACATTTTCATTCAAGTAATGATTAAGAATTAAAGTGTACTTTAGAGTGTTCGGGATGTCACTGTGCACCAAGTGATTTATTCCCATAATTCAAGAGTGAAATAATTATTGAATAAATTGAATTATGGTAATAAATCACTTGGTGCACAATGACTTCCTAAACACCGGGAAAATAGAACAAAAGTGAGCTTACAGCCAGCTTCGTCGGATCCATCCTCACAGTCGTTTCTGCCGTCGCACTTCTTGTCAACTCGGTAGCATCTGCCGTTGAGGCACTCGGCCAGGCCCTGTGTGATGTTGCACACGTTGATTCTGCGAGTCACCTCCACATCAGTGAACACCACCAGACTTGCAAACCTAAACACAGCGCACATCATTCGGTTACATTGCAACAGTCATATAATACAGGGTGCGACAGCGAAACTTCCTTTTTTAAGTAAATAAAACTCTTTGTATGGATGAGATAGTTTGTATTTATTTTAATTTTCGTAATGTAGACACATACATAAAGTTTTGTTTCAATTAATTGGATATCACTTTATCATATAATATGTAGTATTCTTAAGTTTTATTTTTTCCAAGCTTTTGCGATTTTTGTAAATTACTGTAAATACTTTCTTTAACATTATAAAATTTGAATTGTATATAAAGTACTTGAAGCAGAATAAGTGAACTGCAACTCACTACCAACACACAAGGTTTCCAACATAAGGCAGTGCCAAATATTACATTGATAATATTGTTGTACTCAAGTTAGAAATCAATGTCTATTTGTAGTGTATACTCTTGTAATTAATATTGTACAAATATTTTACAATATATTTTTTGGCAATAAATTCAATTTAATTCAAAAAAAAAATTAGTTTTTAATATCGAATGAGGTAGGTGACGTCCCCCATTCTCCATACACTGAGTAAACCGATTTCTGGCGTTTGTCATGACTTCTGCCAGCATTGCAGGCATGTTAGCAATTTCTTCCCTGATATTGGTCTTCAAATCTTTCAGGATCCTTGGACGGTTCACATAAACAAGGGATTTCAATAAACCCCATAGAAAAAATAACAAGGGTTCAAATCTGGAGGTCAGGCTGACCACTCCAAATCGCTCCTAACTGAGATGAGGCGTCCTGGAAAGTGTTCCCTCAATTGAAGTTACGTTCAGAAAGTTCATGCGCAATTTCCATCTTTTATGGATGGAAATGAAGATAATCATGAAGAATTCGTCTCACAGAACGATCGGAAAGTCCAAAAGCAGACGCATGTTTGCGCGCAGAACGCTGTGGTGATCGTAAAATTGAAACTCACACTGCCTCAATATTCTCAGATGGCCTAATGCGCCGAGGGACTCCATCTCTTCGTCTTGTCGCACTTGCAGTTTGTCTGAACGTGGTGACACACGTAACAATTGATTTCCGGTCTGGGACAGTAGCCAAAGGGGCTAAATTATAGCGATCTAGAAATGAGCGCTGGGTTCAACGTGTCAACGTGGTGACACACGTAACAATTGATTTCCGGTCTGGGACAGTAGCCAAAGGGGCTAAATTATAGCGATCTCGAAATGAGCGCTGGGTTGTGATCTCAAAACATCCGCTCGAAAAATAAGTCTCAACGGCAAATGCACGCTTCTCATTGTTCCAATGCATGATGGCGACTGAACATGTCGGGGAGAAAACGTTATGCTCTGACCTCTCTAACGAGACCAAATTTGCTCTACTACGACATCAGCTGCCGCACCCGGTATTTAAACAGCTCTATAAGGAAGTCACATTAAGGGAACATATACAGTTATAGAAGGATTCAACCATAGAAGTAAATAGGTGGGTTTTAGCGATTAAAACCCAGAATAAATGGAATTTTATAGTGAGATATGTTTAATAATTTCATTAAAATTAGCGTGTCTGTAGGGCTAATAGCTATCTTACTTTGTGAACCAAATACATAAGTGTAATGGCAGCGCCACACTCTCGTCGACTCGCTCGTCAAATTGCCACACAATTGCTAACAGCGTAGGTAATATGAAAGCGCATAATGAGTTGCGTGACACATATTGAGCACAAATACTTGCATAATATACCAAATTCACAAAATATTAATATAAAATAACAATGCTACAATGTTGCAATGGACAATGTTCGTGCAAACCTTAGTTTGCAGCCCGGGGCTACATGGCCAATGTTATTTCTTATAAGAATAAGAGCACACTGCTGTTTTTATGCTGATTCTATCAAAATTATTTACTTAGCGCATTGGCTTCTGTGAAATCTGGCAACACTGTATAATCCATAAGAGAAATGCTGCCTACAATCTAAGGTTGAAAGACAAACATCGTACATGAAAAATGAACCAGATACTGTAAATTTGAGAAATATAAACATATAGGAAATAAAGTTTCAACATTTGAAAAAATTGAATTCTATTACAGTGCCTGAATGTTAGCAACGAAATATTTATTTATTTATTTATTTATTTGGTTAGCAAAAAATACAAGAATCGGAAAAGAAAAAACAGGCTATTGCCTAAAACTTCTTCAATTTCCTAATTTAGTTTTAAATTGTCCAAATATTATAGGTTATGTCCATTCAAATTTCTACACCAAATCACAATCTAAAATATAAATTAGAATAGAACAAACAATTTAAATTTGGATGGATTAATAATAAAAGTTTCTTAAAAACATGAAACAAACTATAAATTCACAAAATAAAGAATAAAAACACTTAAATTTTGAGCTCGAAAATATCACATTGACCATAGCTATATAACAGCTGTAACTTTTTATATATAATATGTCACAAGAGTTGTAAGAAATTAATGCTAATCTGTCTGAAGTATTATAATATCCTTCAATGTTAAAAGTTACTCACTGGAAAGTTCTGTTGGCATCAATACCGAATGTTGATGAGGGGAAATGCACGATGTCCTCCGCATTTCCTTCTCTTGAGAACCAGGTGTGGATGAATGTGCCATTCGTGTCTTCACCATAAGTAGCCATGTTTTGGATCACCTAAACACATATACACATTGACATCACTGTAAAATATACCACTTAATTGGTCGATTTGTTCAGCTTATTCAGGAATTTGCTATTGTTTATAATAATTTTAATTACAATTATTGTGATCGTAATTATTTTGAACAATATGATTTAGTATTCAGTATATCATGGTAATTTTTCTGAAATAAAGTATAATCAAATCACATTACGATAAGTTCGAGAAACCATGACACTAAGCTCTTGCTATCAGGATTAGAGAAAGTTGCTCAGTAGCCATTTCACTTTAGAGTACATAGCATATGAGTAAAAGAAAGATTAATGCAAAGTATTGATTGCAATAATAGTGAAATACATATACAGTACAGATATAATATGGACACAGAAGCCACTTTTTGATAAAAGTTATAATGCACGGAATTGTAGTTCCAATAAAACTATTGTAAATTATCCAAGAAAAAATAGTTCATTGGACAAAAACCTTCATCTTACTTTAAATTTGGCAGAGATGAAATAATAAAATTTTCTTTAATCTATTCAAACAATTACTACTTATTATTGATATTTTTCATTCGTAGGAATATGAAAAGATGTAGGTAATAAATAATTTACCTTGGCATAGGTCAGCTCATTTCCTGCTTGCATGCTGTAGAATGCTCGATCGATTCCAGACAGACCGACGAAGACGCCCGGCTCGCCGTAAATTGCAACTTCGACACGTTCTCCAGTTCGAGCTTTGCGGTTATTGATGAATAAGGTGAACTAAAATAAATATAAAACAACATTTAAACCGCTATTATAGAATATTATTATCAATTATTATTTATTTGTTCCATATTGAACAATTATAACTTCTGAAATGGTACAACAGGATTATGCCCGAATCTGTTCCTATTTGAATTTAGACAAGATTCCAAATTTAGGTATGTACTATGTGACACATAGTGAAGAATGATACAAATCAAATTATCATAACTAAATCGAAAATGACATTTTCACTCGAGCTTTGTAAGCAAACAGCCAACAAAACTTCAATCTTCCTAAATGTAGACAATGTAGAACATTATTGCAAGTTGAAGCCTTCATTGTATGATTCTAATACTTGAATACATTCAATTTTTTTCGTTTTTCATTGCGGATGATGCCCACATAAGTTTTCTTCCAGATCATGGTAATTTTCTGAAATAAAGTATAATCAAATCACATTACGATAAGTTCGAGAAACCATGACACTTAGCTCTTGCTATCAAGATTAGAGAAAGTTGCTCAGTAGCCATTTCACTTTAGAGTACATAGCATATGAGTAAAAGAAAGATTAATGCAAGTATTGATTGCAATAATAGTGAAATACATATACAGTACAGATATAATATGGACACAGAAGCCACTTTTTGATAAAAGTTATAATGCACGGAATTGTAGTTCCCAATAAAACTATTGTAAATTATCCAAGAAAAAATAGTTCATTGGACAAAAACCTTCATCTTACTTTAAATTTGACAGAGATGAAATAATAAAATTTTCATTAATCTATTCAAACAATACTACTTATTATTGATATTTTTCATTCGTAGGAATATGAAAAGATGTAGGTAATAAATAATTTACCTTGGCATAGGTCAGCTCATTTCCTGCTTGCATGCTGTAGAATGCTCGATCGATTCCAGACAGACCGACGAAGACGCCCGGCTCGCCGTAAATTGCAACTTCGACACGTTCTCCAGTTCGAGCTTTGCGGTTATTGATGAATAAGGTGAACTAAAATAAATATAAAACAACATTTAACCGCTATTATAGAATATTATTATCAATTATTATTTATTTGTTCCATATTCAACAATTCTAACTTCTGAAATGGCACAACAGGCTTATGCCTTATGCCCGAATCTGTTCCTATTTGAATTTAGACAAGATTCCAAATTTAGGTATGTACTATGTGACACATAGTGAAGAATGATACAAATCAAATTATCATAACTAAATCGAAAATTAAATTTTCACTCGAGCTTTGTAAGCAAACAGCCAACAAAACTTCAATCTTCCTAAATGTAGACAATGTAGAACATTATTGCAAGTTGAAGCCTTCATTGTATGATTCTAATACTTGAATACATTCAATTTTTTTCGTTTTTCATTGCGGATGATGCCCACATAAGTTTTCTTTCCAGAGCATGGGTGATTGATGAGTTGATGATCAAACATCCAGGCGGGATTCGAACCCACGACCAGGCAGTGCTAGCAGACTGAAGGTTGTAGCGTCCCAGACCACTAGACACTACGGTCCGTGCAAACCTTAGTTTGAAGCCTTGGGATTTATATCCAATATAATAATAGGAGCAAACTGTAGCCGTTTTTATGATCATTCTATAAAAATGGCCTACACTCTCTTTCTCACACAATAAGGCTCTCAGAGCTCTGTGAAATCTGGCAGCACTGTACTCCATAACACCAATGCTGCAATCTAAAGGTATGTTCAGACCAAAATATTTGCTCTGCAGAGCTAAAGAGCAATATTTGAACGTCCGCAGAGTTTGTGTTTTCACACCAAAAACATATGTGTGCTGGCAGAGCTATTTTCGCTCTGTTCTTACTTGCACTCTGATTCTAAATTTTCAATTAATACATTATTTTTCATTTTTTGAGCAAACGCGAGCCAAATTATTTATTTCAAGGCGCTGGATCCGAATCTGAAATTAGAATTTTCTATCTCCATTTTTACGTGATTTAGGTGATTGATGAGTTGATGATCAAACATCCAGGCGGGATTCGAACCCACGACCATGCAGTGCTAGCAGACTGAAGGTTGTAGCGTCCCAGACCACTAGACACTACGGTCCGTGCAAACCTTAGTTTGAAGCCTTGGGATTTATATCCAATATAGGAGCACACTGTAGCCGTTTTTATGATCATTATATAAAAATGGCCTACACTCTCTTTCTCACACAATAAGGCTCTCAGAGCTCTGTGAAATCTGGCAGCACTGTACTCCATAACACCAATGCTGCAATCTAAAGGTATGTTCAGACCAAACTATTTTACTCTGCAGAGCTAAAGAGCAATATTTGAACGTCCGCAGAGTTTGTGTTTTCACACCAAAAACATATGTGGGCTGGCAGAGCTATTTTCGCTCTGTTCTTACTTGCACTCTGATTCTAAAATTTTCAATTATTACATTTATTTTTCATTTTTTGAGCAAACGCGAGCCAAATTATTTATTTCAAGGCGCTGGATCCGAATCTGAAATTAGAATTTTTCTATCTCCATTTTTACGTGATTTAGGTTTTTGATGAGAGATCTTTATCGAAAACATCCGCTCGGATGCCTGGAGAAAATCGCTCCCAGAGCGATTCGAAAACATCTGCTTGCGAGCAGAGTTGTCATGGAACGTCGGCTGGCAGATACACAGATGTCGATGTGAACACCCGTATTGATTAATCCGGCTACAGATCTTTTTAAATCCATCCATTCACAGACTCTGCAGAGCTGCAGATTTTGGTCTGAACATTACTTAAGGTTTGCACAGACTATAGACCAACCTAGTCGGGAATAGATCAGATAATCAAATTACATGAATTGAAAATGCATAAATCTAAGTAATACAATTTAGAGAAGGCGATATCAGCAGGTCGGATCAAGGTGCAATTTTACAAACTTTCAACAATAATTTTCTGAGGATGAAATTCGATTCTATAGTGAGGTCCACGTTATAATGGCAGTTAAGGAAGATAGCAAAACAGCGTTGCCAAGTCTATCTCAAATTGACTCCATTTTGCCACGGATTGTACACAGCTTTTACTCAATGTATCCCATTAAATTTGATCTAAGATTAGTTTCCATTTCCTTGATAAAATAATCAATTTCATGTAAAATTGATTAAATTCATCAATGAAATATATTTTTTTATAATTTGATTCAAAACTTTGCTTTGAGATCAGATTTTTAATTTCATACAAGTCTGAAACGGCGGCTAATTTAAAAGCTGTGATACACCAATCTGAACTTCAAAACAACAGAAAAAAAAGTTGCTCGGTGGGTATTCTATTTCAATTTCTCTTAAAAAATAGCAAAATAGAAATCCTATTTATACGATAATTTCAATAGAAATAGTTCTGATATAACCTTCCAATATTATTTAAACCAATACCAGTACCATAACCTATACGGTGGTCTAACTGAAGCATGGACGAAGGCTAGGATGGTTAAAATTATCAACTTTTAAATTGCCATTTTAGGTATAATTTGTGTTTCTCATATGGTAATATCTAAAAATATTTTTTCAAAAATACATTTAATATCAATTATAGGACGACTTGTGTACAGAAGTATTTTGGTAGAATGAGGAAAAAAGATGGCGGCTGAGAATTGTTTGTTTACATCTGTACAGTCACTGTCAAAAGTAAAAATGAAGTATTTCTGGCAAACTGACAACATTGCAAAGCTAGAGAGAGATAGCGCTATATGTTTGTTGCATGAAAGACAAGGATAGCAACACTATTGTCAATCGTACACTGCCATTATAGCGTGGTCCTCACTATAGACATTGAATTTTCTCACGATTTTGGGGCCTACTCACATTATTCCTCGAGATACCGTTGACAGGGAACGTCAAGCTGTCTGCGATGACATCGCCGAAGCGCTCAATGCTGTAGACGACAATGGTTGCGACGGGCGCCATGTCGGCACTCAGCGTAATGGCGAACGTGCGAATGCTGCGCTGCATGTTCTCCTGCCCCGTCAGCAGAATTATGCCCTTCGACATGATTATATAGTTGAACGTCTTCATGTTGAAGCTTGCACTAATATTCAATCGATCAAAATTCAATGTTGAAACCCACTCCTTTGGCCTCAGGGAGCCTAAAAACTTACAAAGTTTGTGGAAACTGGGTTCCTTATTTTAATTAAAATTGTTATTCTACGAAGCTTAAGAACTTAAGCGCATATGACGATAACAACTGACGATGATTCCATGAGCATTTAAACTAATGTTTTTTAGAATATAAAACAATGTACAAGAACAATGTCTTGTGTTATTTCTTTCGTGATTTCATATTCCAAAATAAGCATAGTAACCTACAATTAGAGGAAATTTATAATAAAGTTTCTATAGGTTGCACAGTATTAATTCAATACTGAATACAAGGCACAATATTTTGTCTATTTCTACTAGAGTTTATACTAAACTAGAGCTTTGCTGAACTTTCTTTCTTTGCTCATTGGTCATATGGAACTGCAACAAGGAAGCAGCACTCCTGCAGTATACGAGACATCAACGTTTTGTAATCTAATATTACTAATTTACTCCATCTACACAAACACACCGGACAAGATAACACGATAAATTTCACATAAACAGGAAGCAAAACTCTTCTTTAAAGGATTTCCGCTAATTTGTATGGGCATAATTCAATAAGAAAATGTATAAGTGTTCTTTTGAACTCCTTTAAATCCTCAATTTCTCTAATATGTGTTGGGAGTGCATTGCATATTATCATTCCCATATAAAACGGGTCACTCTCCGTTAATTTTTAGTCCGCTAATTTGTATGGACATAATTCAATAAGAAATTCTCTAAAAGTACTTTTAAACTCCTTAACGGCCTCAATTTCTCTAATATGAGTTTGTTTACTTCATAAACATAGAATATTTTCATTCCCATATAAAAAGAGCCACTCTCAGCAGACAATATTTAAAATATTCTCATGGCATTAGTCAGTTGTAAGTTGAGTTTTTAACTACTGCAAACTGAATTCATTACTATGCTGATCCTATACTGATGGGGGAAGTAAAAGTAAATTCGTATGACTTTTGCTAGTGAGGAGTCCCTTATGGGAAGATCCCACCTCGCCTGAATATATAATTTAAGCCGTCAATGGGCTTTGAGACTGTCATACTTCAGCCGAGACCGACAATTTAATGTGCCCATCCGATAACACGGGAGTGATCTGGTCAAAAACTTTTGGTAGTGACCGGGTTTGAACCCGGGATGTCAAGGCTACTGCGCATGCACTGTATCCACTAGACCACGGATCATTCCATGGGAAGTATTAGATTAGTTTACCTTGGGTTGACTAGTAGACGTGGAAACTTTGATGTGATGGTTCAAGGGCGAGTAGTGGGCCAGCAGGAGCAGATCAGCTGTAGTGCGGTCGCCGTTGGCGTCCTTGTAGCTGGCACCGATGCGCATCGAGTCGATGTCCTTGAGGATCTCGGTGGCCCGCTTGTTGTCGTCCAGACCCAACAGCTGTTGCAGGTCGAACTTCATCTCCCACACGCCTTCTTGATCGGACATCTTCAGCATCTGCATTTCGATGTTACGTCGGCCGCCTGTGCGCATGCCCACGTCTGCAGTCAGCTCCATGCGGCCGTTGCGCAGTCTGTCGGACGATAGGGACGAGCCATCTTGAGATGACACTGTCAACTAAAACAAAAAAATACAAGGTGAATATGTTTGAAGAGTATGCACTTTTTCCTTATAAAGGTAGGCGCACACAGATCGTCATCGGACGGACGGCACGCATCGGACGGATCGGACGATTAGATTTGATGTATTGTTTTCAATTGGAGAGCGCATACCTATATGATGCGGATAGGTATGCAGACTCCAATTGAAAGCAATGCATCAAATCTGATCGTCCGATCCGTCCGATGCGTGCCGTCCGTCCGATGACGATCTGTGTGCGCCTACCTTCAGGCTACTAAAATATAATTCTTTTCATCATATTCATCTAATTCTAAGTCTGAAGAGCTTTTGAAATATAAATAGTGTATTCACACCATGATCGATTTGCATATAGGCTGAGGATATCATTGTTCAATAGCAATTAAAAACGGCAATAAATAGTTTATTAGTAAAGTAAAGTAACCAGGGGTCCAAGAAAGCCCATAAAAGCCTGCCTGATCAGGCTTTTCAAGTGAAATTTCGAGTGATTAAAGTTGAGCACGAAATAAGTTTTCAATACACTTGTGGAAAGGTACTTATGAGTGCCTAAACTGAGTGTATAAGTTATTTCAAATTAATAAGGGCCATTATGAAGGTACAGTATATTGTGAAGATGTCATCTATTATATTTCTCCATTGTTAGTAACATTTTTCCCAGGGACACCGGACTTATAAATGTCTCTTGAGGAGGTACCTTCACATTGTCCATTAATTTACAGTATTAACATATACGGGTGCGGCAGCAAAACTTCCTTTTTTAAAGTGAACGCAATTCAGTCAGCTAATGTCGTAGTGGAGAAAAATTGGCCTCGTTAGAGAGATCAAATCAAATCAAATCAAATCGTTTATTGCACAAAATATATACAGAATACAACTGAAAGGAAATTGACAACTTTGTGCTACACGTCGGCAAAAGAAAGATCAGACTACAAAGTTTTCTCCCCGACATGTACAGTCGCCATCATGTATTGAAACAATGAGAAACAATCGGCGTGCATTTGCCGTTGAGATTTATTTTTTGTGCGGATGTTCTGTGATCACAACCCAGCGCGCATTTCCGAATCGCTTTAATTCAGCCCGTTTGGCTACTGTCCCGGACCGGAAATCAATTGTTGCGTGGGCCACTACGTTCAGACAAACTGAAAGTGCGACAAGACGAAGAACTGAAGTCCCTCGGCTCATTAGTTCACCTGAGAACATTGAGGCAGTGAGAGTTTCAACGTTGCGATCACGACATTCATGTGTCTGCTCTAGGACTTCCTGATCGTTCTGTGAGACGAATTCTCCATGATGATCTTCATTTCTCAAAAGCCGATCGAGTCGAAACTATAAACCTCAGCTTCCTTTGGTCAAATATTAATAATCAATGAAATGGAAAAGCCTAATCAAGGGATAAAAACTGAAAATTTCAACTGAATAAAATTGAGCTGAATATACGTTGAACCCGGGATGTCAAGGCTACTGCGCATGCACTGTATCCACTAGACCACGGATCATTCCATGGGAAGTATTAGATTAGTTTACCTTGGGTTGACTAGTAGACGTGGAAACTTTGATGTGATGGTTCAAGGGCGAGTAGTGGGCCAGCAGGAGCAGATCAGCTGTAGTGCGGTCGCCGTTGGCGTCCTTGTAGCTGGCACCGATGCGCATCGAGTCGATGTCCTTGAGGATCTCGGTGGCCCGCTTGTTGTCGTCCAGACCCAACAGCTGTTGCAGGTCGAACTTCATCTCCCACACGCCTTCTTGATCGGACATCTTCAGCATCTGCATTTCGATGTTACGTCGGCCGCCTGTGCGCATGCCCACGTCTGCAGTCAGCTCCATGCGGCCGTTGCGCAGTCTGTCGGACGATAGGGACGAGCCATCTTGAGATGACACTGTCAACTAAAACAAAAAATACAAGGAGAATAATTATGTTTGAAGAGTATGCACTTTTCCTTATAAAGGTAGGCGCACACAGATCGTCATCGGACGGACGGCACGCATCGGACGGATCGGACGATTAGATTTGATGTATTGTTTTCAATTGGAGAGCGCATACCTATATGATGCGGATAGGTATGCAGACTCCAATTGAAAGCAATGCATCAAATCTGATCGTCCGATCCGTCCGATGCGTGCCGTCCGTCCGATGACGATCTGTGTGCGCCTACCTTCAGGCTACTAAAATATAATTCTTTTCATCAATATTCATCTAATTCTATGTCTGAAGAGCTTTTGAAATTTAAATAGTGTATTCACACCATGATCGATTTGCATATAGGCTGAGGATATCATTGTTCAATAGCAATTAAAAACGGCAATAAATAGTTTATTAGTAAAGTAAAGTAACTAGGGGTCCAAGAAAGCCCATAAAAGCCTGCCTGATCAGGCTTTTCAAGTGAAATTTCGAGTGATTAAAGTTGAGCACGAAATAATTTTCAATACACTTGTGGAAAGGTACTTATGAGTGCCTAAACTGAGTGTATAAGTTATTTCAAATTAATAAGAAGAAGGGCCATTATGAAGGTACAGTATATTGTGAAGATGTCATCTATTATATTTCTCCATTGTTAGTGACATTTTTCCCAGGGACACCGGACTTATAAATGTCTCTTGAGGAGGTACCTTCACATTGTCCCTTAATTTACAGTATCAACATATACCGGGTGCGGCAGCAAAACTTCCTTTTTTAAAGTGAACGCAATTCAGTCAGCTAATGTCGTAGTGGAGAAAAATTGGCCTCGTTAGAGAGATCAAACTACAAAGTTTTCTCCCCGACATGTACAGTCGCCATCATGTATTGAAACAATGAGAAACAATCGGCGTGCATTTGCCGTTGAGATTTATTTTTCGTGCGGATGTTCTGTGATCACAACCCAGCGCGCATTTCCGAATCGCTTTAATTCAGCCCGTTTGGCTACTGTCCCGGACCGGAAATCAATTGTTGCATGGGCCACTACGTTCAGACAAACTGAAAGTGCAACAAGACGAAGAACTGAAGTACCTCGGCTCATTAGTTCACCTGAGAACATTGAGGCAGTGAGAGTTTCAACGTTGCGATCACGACATTCATGTGTCTGCTCTAGGACTTCCTGATCGTTCTGTGAGACGAATTCTCCATGATGATCTTCATTTCTCAAAAGCCGATCGAGTCGAAACTATAAACCTCAGCTTCCTTTTGGTCAAATATTAATAATCAATGAAATGGAAAAGCCTAATCAAGGGATAAAAACTGAAAATTTCAACTGAATAAAATTAAGCTGACTATACGTTGTCAATACATTTGTGTAGATGTTATCAATCGATATAAATGGGTTATAAGGAGAGAAAAAAGACCAATTTGAATCAAAATATAAATAAAAATAGAAATCGAAGTAAGCTTTTTAAAAATGTTTAGTTACAACATGTTTCGGCTATATGATGCCATTATCAAGTCAATTTGAATCTGTTAAACTATACATAATTTTCCTCGCTAGATGAAGCAACGGGGGATTGTACTTCATGGGGAGTAGATCGCATCTGAGCTCTCTCCCCCTTCAAAGTATTTAGCGTTATAACGGTAACTAAATGAGAGTGGGGGATGAAAGGAGTTACATTGCATAGTGGAATATCTTATGTACGCGTCATTCATATGAGCAATTTTGGAATGGAGCTAATATTTGTCTTGAACTAAGATCTTGAACAAGCGATTCTAACAATGATTTATAATCATTGTGATTTTGATAAGTTATTATAAATTACTCTAAACAAAATAGTATAAATAGGAATATAAAAATACTTACAAATACATTGAATGGCATGGAAGGTTTGAATACTTGTGGAGATCCTCCCATGAAATTGACTCTGAGCGTTGAATTGAAAGCGCGAGCAATTGAGTAGCCTTCGATCACTTCATCCAGGAATCTGTCACCGACCGTTGCTGTCACCATTATCTCCATTCCATCCAAACTGGGCACGAATTGCTCCAGCTCTGACAATGGGTATTGGAAATGATACACACCACGGAACTGAAACAAAATAACATGTTAGTTCATTTGACAAACACTCTAATAACAGGTTTCATATTATCAAAATACATGAATAGTATATAGTTGAGAGAGGAATAGCACAAGGTTACCTTATTTTCCTCTCCCTCATTTTGATGATGTTATATCTTTGATGATGCAATATCTATTGTAAGAATGAATCAACGAAATACAGTGAAAATAAATGTAATTATTTATTACACAATTTTGTAATAATACATCAAAATCAATTTATTGCCATTCTTTTTTTTACAAACAAGCGAAACAAAAACATTCTTATAATGTTATAATTAATTATAATCTAAACTAATTTAAAAACCTATTCAACGAATGTTTTCTTTTATTTTAATATTGAAATAATGGGCTCTCCCAGAAAAGCTAATGCTTGAGCTCTGGAAGAGAGTTCAAAAATGTTAAAGGTAATTAGGATGGATGTCTAAGACAATTTGATTAGTACCAGAAGAAACAATATGCAATATAAACCCTAGAATATAAATGTATGTACAATATAACAACTAGAACAAAAAGTCAATTAATCTTCTGAAATCTCAAGTCCGAAGTAAACTTTCCTACATACCCACTCTCTTATTTCATAAATTAAACATTAGTAATTCTATTTAGAACGAATTTTTCAGGTAGACAATTTATTATTCTATGGCAATAGAAGGACAATTGGTGTTTGCAAGTGTAAGATGTATTCTAGTGAATAGGTTATTGTAGGTATTGAAAGCATTTGGACGTATTAGATATGGTGCATTACGAGTAGTGAATTTGTCTTTGTTTTTATTAATGTACAGAATTGCGTTAGTTACGTATGTTTGTCTCAATGTTGGTAAATCAATTTCTTTAAATAGTAGTCTACTAGGGTACATTCTCGGTCTTCCCAGAGCTATTAGGATATGTATAGCATTAAGTTTCAGTGGAGATTTTTTTCAAAAAAATCCTCAATTTTAAATGGGCAAATATTCAAGAGACTATATTTAAGGCTTTCTTTGAAATGATCATGGGAAGCACTGTCTTGAATTTTATGTGGCAAAGCATTGAACATTTTTATCCCTATGTAATATGAGCCTTTCTCAAGAAATGTGAGTCTATGATTTGGGTAGATAAGTCCTCTAAAACGTGTATTATATACATGCGTCACCCGTCCCTGACCAGAAATATTTCTATTTCTAAAAACAAAAAGAGCCATTTCAAATATATAAATAGCCGGTGCAGTAAGTAGGTTGTGTTTCTTAAATAAGGGTCTACAGGAACATCTATGAGAAATACCAAAAACTCTTCTCAAAGAGTCAAATAAAATATACTAACATATTTTAAGACAGCAGAAGTTTTGAAACTATTTCTACCATAAATTAGTTGAAGAATTATCTCTTAAGCGGGCCATACACTGTCCGATTTGTTGTACAACATCTTGGACTACTAGTAGGATCGTTTACACTATTCATGCTCTGACTTGTTTTCCAGCTACCTTGTTAGACCTCTACATGATCCAACTCGTCTTACTAGACTTTCAACAACCCTTTCAAGGTCCGACATTCTTTATTGATTCATACAATAAGTACATCATCAAAATGATAGGGAGAAATAATAAGGTAACCTTTTGCTATTCCTCTTCCAAATTTAGATAAAGTTACACATAGTCCGAAATAGGTCATCTTGTAGTTCTTCACTTCACAAAATTTTCAGTCCTTAATTATTTTCACAGAGTAGATTTTTAAATTTAGATGCTTCAAAACCAAACATAGAAGAAATATTGGATCTAACATTGGATGTTGAACAACTAAGCGGAAAGTTAATTGCCTGCTTTACTTGGAAAACAATTAGAAATCATCTTTGCGCAATTGAATATTATTACACTTGCACTCAAATATAAAAATCAGAGTTTTTTCATAATCCATCAACTTCTCATGAATAAGTCTCTTTAGCTCGAAAATTAACACTTCTATAAGGCGATAATAGAGATGTATTTTATTACCAATATTCCTATAGAATATTTCGTATCCTCATGAGTGCCGTACATTCACCGGTTAGGGTTTCATCGGGAACACGATGGTAGCAAGCATTCAAAAGGCGCACCAGTGATTAATGTTGAATTAGGCTTAGCTCACAAACCCAAGTTTTTTGTGCATTTATACACTTGTCAAATATATAATTTTCAAACTGTATCTAGAGATATAAATACAGTATAATATTATATTTGAGTTGCATTAATATAAGATACATTATATTTCATTCAAATACTCACGTATTTTAGATGTGGAACTGGATTTGTCCAATAATTTTCTTCTTGCTTTGGGGCGAACCAAAATGGGAATTCCTCGTTCTAGAAAAATAAAAATTGATTTTAAAATCTATTTGTAAATATGAAAGAACAAGCATCAGTGGCATATTCTCAAGGCTATCTAGGCTAGCTGCGAAGCCCAACTAGTTTCAATAAATAATTATTATTATCCATATATTATTCAAGAGATGGAAAGTTTCGTAAAAACAGTAGTGGCTTCATGTTTCAACTCAAATTTAGCGTGTGTGAGGCCGTATACGCAAAGCTGAGCGCTAGCCTATCGGCCTATAATGACAATTATATTCTCAAAGGAGGAGGGGTGGTGAGTGAGTAGGTGCCTTTTGCATTGCAGTGAATCGGAGCGAAAGCTTCGCTGATGGGAGAGCATGACTTCGTCCGAATATTGGCGATAACAGCCGACTGAAGCCGATGCGAGTTGAGTGAAGGTTTGAAATGTTATAGTTTGAGGTTTTATTTTGTTTTTTCCAGTTTTGGTTCGATCTGTTGAAGCTTATTGCTTTTACAAGTTTGTTTTATTTTTCAGTAGCAGGTAACCCGTGCTTCGCAAGAGTTGTTTTAACCACAAATAGATTGAATTTAGTTTAATATTTGATATACATGCTTATATTGAAAATTTTAACTGTGATAATTTACAATGAAGTTTTTTGACTTTTGAAAGGTAATTTTAAAATTACTGTGCGGGGGGTAGGATTTGCCAGGAGAGCAAGCCCTAGGTAAGTTTTGAGGCTATACCACTGACAAGCATGAACTTCAATAATATTTAACAAAACCCAAAACCTTTACAAATAGAATTATCATAATATTATATTAAGTATCAACTTTCAATCAATATTTTCCAATCTATCGTGTGCAATAAATAGAAATTAAGTGAATGTGCTCCATACATCATCCATAAATATTTTTGAAATATTCAAAGGTTATCACTTCATAAGCTTAGCATATTTTTGCTAGATATTTGTGAAGCATGCCTTTTGAAAAATATATCTCATTTTACAGAGAAATAATCTAGTTCTCGGATAAGAACTTAAATTCTTACGAACATGAGTTTTGCTCTAGTTCTCAATTATTCGAACCTCAGTTCCGCAGGACGATTCCTTATTTAATAAGAAATTGTGGTATATATAAAAAATATACTTACAAAATTGAAATACTTTTCAACGACTTGGTAATTGTCATTCCTGATTGGTTTGACAGGTCTTATTGTTGCTTTCAAAGTCAAATTTCCGAATACAGGAGCCCCACTTGTGTAATTGGCCATTACAGTCCCTCGAAGAATCCGCTCACTATCCAGGAAGAACGCCGGCATTGTTACATTAACCTGAAACATTGACGACAAGTTAGTAATATCAATTTAACTTTATTGTTTACTTCGTTCACTTTAACAGACTTATTAACTTACTTGTACATCAACATTAATATCATGTTGAGCCAGAGGATTGATGGAATATAAAACATTTAACCATTTATCTGATTACGTACACTCATTTTGAGCAATTGAAATTATTGATTGTTTCCAATAATTACTTTCAATATCATCGGAATAATAAAAAAATCAATTTGTTAAACCTGGCTAGTGTTTACATGAACTTTAGTCGATGAAGATTGAAAATAATCGCCAAATAATTATAAATAATAAAAAAAATGATTTTAATTCCAAGAATATTACATTCGTAATCTGTATTTAAACATTTTTTGTGAGGCAATAGAATTGATTCAATTTTATGGGTGAAAAAATGAATAAATTTCGTCCTAAAGCCAAGACAGAAAAGCAGCAATGATACAAGAAACCAATAATGACGATTCTACAAATAAAATTGTTTAGAAAGAAGAGGTTTGATTGAAATTGTATCCATGATTTTATAATAAACTATGCAAACACATTATCAACAAAGCTAAATTACGTAAAACATTTTTCAAATACAACAAATCATATTGAGAAGTGAGAAGAAACAGAAAATTGATCAACAATACTCAGATCAAAATCTATCAGATGTGAATCAAATCTATGCTAGGAAAAGTATCACTTTAATGTAGATACAACAAATTACCTAGATTCTCCTCATATATAAGGGTACGAACATAACGGTCAGGTCAATATGTAGATTTCAGCTCGCTATCGACCTTCTATATATTAATCACAATAATATCTATCGATGACTCCATCCTTGCACAGCAACTTAGTCGCATCGATCATCACCGCGACTCACTCGTTCTTGTTTGCACCTGAAGTTGTTTTCAAATTCCTGTGTACTTTTCACTTTAGGATTCTCATCAAGAAACTTTGTCTACGTAGCTATACATATGAAATATCAGCCAAAAATATAGATATCCCATACACTCATAATTAAATTAAGGTTGTGCATTCAATAATTTTTTTTTTCATTTTTTTTTCTTTTTCTAATCTATTGGACAGGTTCTTAGGAAATAATCTATGCAATTGAAATATTTTTATCAGTTTCTGTTAGCTAACAATAGGGCTTCAAAAGTCACTTTTTTGAGGGAGATGGTACACATACCCTACAAAAACTACTGGTCAGAAAAGATTGAGAAAAATATGCTATATATATAATAAATAAGTTTCCTCTTCAATATAGCAAAAATTACGTCAACTTTGTTCTTAAAAATCTGAAAAAAATTAAATTTTTATGCATTTTAAACTCCTTTTTCACATTTAATGTTCGTTCTATAGACTTCAAATTCATAGCAACTTGTAGCGCTGTTCTTGATGAATAAAGTTGATGCTTAAACTTCTTTTATAGACACAATAATAGCCGCTGGTATGTGTACCTTTAAAGCACGGTTTTACGCCTGCTATGCTCAAAAATTAAAAATTAAAAATTAAAAAATTAAAAAAAAAATAAAAATTAAATTTAAAAAAATAAAAATTAAATTTTTATGCATTTTAAACTCCTTTTTCACATTTAATGTTCGTTCTATAGACTTCAAATTCATAGCAACTTGTAGCGCTGTTCTTGATGAATAAAGTTGATGCTTAAACTTCTTTTATAGACACAATAATAGCCGCTGGTATGTGTACCTTTAAAGCACGGTTTTACGCCTGCTATGCTCAGGCAGCAAGTGAATAGTACAGCTGGAGCGATCTAGCGGAATTAGTTTGTCCCTAGAGCTAAGCGCTCGACGTTAATAGTATTAGATGGAGCATATTGCAGACTTACTTCGAATCGAGTCTGGTAGTACTCTTCTACAAGGAAAATTTGCTCTTCAATCTGTCCTTGGGCAATCACTTGAATGGTCCAATTGCCAAACACTGGCTGGTCTGACAGTAGATAGTCAAGGCTCACCGATCCAACATTCGACTGCAAATCAAAAATGATTATTTAGACGGTTAATACAAAGTAAAAGATGCTATTGCTATTGCTATATCTTTTAAATATGAATTTCTTTTGAATAATTGAAGGCTTAGACCATGAATAAATTGGGTATTATGATATCATGCTCAGCATTAATTGTTTTATTCTCGATTCCTTTTTTGGATGCATAACAAATAATTTTTTCTCAGGGGATGAATGACAATTGAAGAACTTATGGCCAAGTACAGCAGTATGCCATCTCCATCCGAAATCCATACAGGAAGCGAAGTTGACGGTAAGTTCAATGCATTGTAGATCTAAAATATGAATAAATATTTGTTTGGAACGAGTGGTGAAGATCAATTTCTATTACCGAAATTTTTTTCGAATTTCAGTCATTTTACTACTTCTTCATCTGCCAATATATCTGAGCTATTCTATCAATCTGATACTAAACAATTTCTTCATAGAACAACATAGGAATTTTTGAACAACATGAAATATATCCATGCTATGACATCTTAGGACATTAGCCATACCATGAAAAATGAGAAAGTAATTATTGATATTTCTTGCAGGACTGGTCGTACAGATTCATCAGTACATCACTTGTGAAATATTGATAAACTACTGTACATTGAGAGACATCTACATTAGTCATTTTTTCTTGAATTCAAGTTTTCTCAACTTTCGTGTAGAATGAATGTATTTTGCAAACTGGAAGTCAAGTTTACAAGAACAGAAACTTGAATCCACTATACCAATGTAGACCAGTCTTCAAGTTTTGTTGATCCCAGTAGATGTTGAACGTGTTTGACTTTTGGATTCAACTTGAATCTTGAAGGTAGAATACAAACTTCGAATGGGAAAATGAGATAACAGTTGCCACTCTATTTAGAGTATATAAACAACTAAATGAAAAAGTATGAAGCTAGAGAATGTATGATAGGAAGAAGAAAATGTTGAGATTTAGATCTTTACTTTTTAATTATTTATTTTTGAGGTTATGAAACTTAACTAAACTATGAAACTTGAGGTTATGAATTCAAGTAAACTTGACTCAAAGTTTTCAAAATTACCCATTCAACTCAAACGTTGAAAAAAATGAATTAAGGAAACGTTACAGGAACTTGACCAATGAAAATGCAGCTTTAATTATTATTGATGCAATCAAAATTCGGGAATGGAATAGTAAGGGCTATAAGTCTGTTTTTTCGTTTCCAATCATTTTATGATTAAGTTGTTTTGTCATTGTTGTTGAATAAATAAATATAACAGGTTCTGAAGCCAATAGGTCTATTGAATTAGAAATGCAATATTTGACCACAAGCTTTATCGAGTGAAATTCACCATCAATTCATGTGGAAGGTCTTTCAAATCTAATTATGTCCACACCATAAAGTTTTCGCATGGAAAATGATTGGTGATTTACCTGTCTTGAAAGCCATCGCCGCATGATGTGTCTGTTTGGATCCAACATGTAGACATCAATTGCATTGTCAAAGGCACGAAGTTCAGAATTGATGAGTATCACTCGGAATTTCACTAGAATCAGAGAAAATAAACAGATCTTATGAGTAAACAGGTTGAAGAATTATTGTATCATCACACCTTAATGAAAAAATGACTTTGTAATATAAAGCCAAAATTCCAATTCTTATTTGATATAATTTTTTGATGGAGATTTTTCACAATATCATTTATGATGAAAAATAATTCCAATAATTTCCATAGATTTTTTCATGTAGCAGATAATGTACACTTGAACTCTAATTGAGTTTGGATAATTGAAGGAATGATTATGAGAAATTAATCCAAAAATAAATAAACGACGTTCAATCCTTAGACATAGAATCAAGTACCTACTCAAGTCCTCTAGAATTGAATTTTAACTAAAATCTAACATTAAATAGTATGTTTCATTAGAGCATTGTTCGCAGTTTTATCTGCAGTATTATAATATAAAAAATACAAAATTTGAAGTTGCTGTATCTTATCAAAAGCCAGAAACCCAGTTTTCATAATTCTAGCTTCTACTATTATAATGATAAAAATATGAATACACCATAAATTTCAAGACATTTTCTTTTCAATTTTAGAGTTATTTTGAACCCTGGACTATAGAATTACTGGAGCTATGATAACTGGATCAATGATAACAGTCAATATTGTTCAAGGGATCATCATGGAATTAACGAGATCAATAGAAAATAAACATAGAATATAGCCTATGATTAATTTTAGAGAAGTTTACACACATCAGTACAACGTAGTATTTCTCCACACTACCTTTTCTAGTCTCATGTAGCAAACTATAGTGAGGTCCACGTTATAATGTCAGTGTTTGTGTTTAATTAGCAATGGTATTGCTATCCTTGTCTATCATTCAACAAAGCGGATAGTGCTATCTCTCTCTCGCTTTGCTCTGTTTTCAGATCAGCTTTTAACAATGCAGAACTAATAATTAATTAACAAGATATTTCATCTTTATTATGAAATTATTGAAAAATATAATTTCTTCCTTAATAAAATTTAAGTGATTATTTTCAACGAGAATGAACAGTTAATATTACATAAACCTGTATCATCTACCGTCAAAGAAGGCATTGACAAGAGTAAGTATCGGCAACGTTGTTCTACTATCTTTCTTCACTGCCATTATAATGTGGACCTCACTATAGCGTCTACTATTATAATAATAAAAATCTGAATGCACCATAAATTTCAAGACATTTTTTTCAATTTTAAAGTTATTTTGAACCCTGGACCATGGAATTACTGGAATTAATAAATAATTCAATGGAAACAGTCAATATTGTTCAAGAGATAATCATAGATTTAACGAGATCAATAGAAAATTAACATGGAAAATATTCACAAATTTGTTTTTAGATATGTTGTCTATGTAAATGTATCTTGTGCTTTGTATTGTGAATTGAAATTGAATAAATTGAATTGAAATTGAATTAATTTTAGAGAAGATTACACACTTCAGTACAACGCAGTATTTATCTACACTACCTTTTCTGGTCTCTTTGTAGCAAACTAAACTAGGGCACCCAAGGCTGTGACATCTTAA
The DNA here is from genome assembly GCF_014356525.2 of Nilaparvata lugens. NCBI lineage: Eukaryota > Metazoa > Arthropoda > Insecta > Hemiptera > Delphacidae > Nilaparvata > Nilaparvata lugens. The sequence goes on from NC_052505.1 coordinate 86,614,954, forward strand.
TTTAGCAGATAATAAGATGAAACGGTGATTGGAAACAGTCAATAATGTTTGAGTGATCATATTAACGAGATCAATAAAAAATATCTATTAAAATAAAAAAATTATTAAACATCTATCTTTGAATAGAAACAAATTCACACCCAGCACGATTGATTCATTGTATATTATAGATGTGTGATAGTAGTGAATTATGCTTGGGACTGACCAGCTTGGCCTTGCATGTAGACAGGTTTGTCGGTCTGAATGAAAATGGTCATGGACCGCTGAGAAAACAGCAAGCGTGTCTCATTGACAAAAGCAGTTCCGCCGATCACTCCATCAAATAGACCATCCACTCGCAATTTGTAGTCGCCAGACACCATAGTGGCCGGTACCTGAAAATTTCAACCAAATTGCAATAATTCTATTAATATTATGATAGAATAATTAAACATTCTATGATAATTTTCGTACACATACATCTTTCCTAAATGCTAAATCTGGACGCAGAGTAAAGGAAGGCGCACACAGATCGTCATCGGACGGACGGCACGCATCGGACGATTAGATTTGATGCATTGTTTTCAATTGGAGTGCGCATACCTAAACGCATCAAATAGGTATGCGCACTCCAATTGAAAACAATGCATCAAATCTAATCATCCGATCCGTCCCATGCGTGCCGTTCGTTCGATGACGATCTGTGTGCGTCTACCTTAAATTAGTAATAATTGCTGCCGGTACTTTAAAAGTTGAACGAAATTTCATGAGAATAATATTTAAACACTTTATAGTAATTTTCATACACATTCATCTTCCCTGAATGCTGAATCTGGATACACAGTATTTTTGTGATGACCTCGATTTTTGAAATTTGTATACACTCGTTGCAGTATATGAATCGGTATGTTGGCAATTTCATCGCGAATGTAGTTCTTGAGGTGTGCTATGGTCCGTGGTCGATCGACATAAACCAGGGATTTCAAATAACCCTATAAAAAATCACATTGTAGAAACGCATGTGGAAATGAGCCTCGTCAAAGAAAAAAAATGACCCCGTCTTCAGGCAGGTTGCCAATCAGCATATCACATGCATTTTGACGGGCAACAACGTCGCGTTCAGTCAATTCTTGAACAACAGCAAATTTATAGGGATGAAATTGAAGGTCTTCATGAAAAATTCGTCGAACAGTGAAATCAGAAATTGCCATAGCAGCTGCGTGTTTGCGAGCCGAACGCCGGGGAGAACGCACAACTGACTCACTCTGACTGCCTCACTCTTTCAATATTTTCTGGAGTTCATTTCTGGGTTTAGCGACACTTCCACACTCCCGGAATGAGTTTACCCACGATAGAATCGAATTACGGCCAGGAACGAGTCTGTGAGGAGGAATTTCAAATTGAGCACGGAAGGCACGTTGCGCAGCAGCAATAAGTGACCGACCATTAGAAAAGAAGCTCTCAACTGCGAAGGCCCGCTGCTCTCTAGACCAGAGCATGATGACTACCTATTTGAGGGAGGATAAATTTGGGAAATTCCCCCTCTAGATGCATCCCCTCCTGCCCCTCTACACGACCTATTCACCGCGCGGCAATTTTTTTCAAATAAGTAGGTTTCTCTGGCACACTTTGTATAATTAAACACTTGATAGTATTTTCAATTTTCCGAAATGCTTAATCAGGAGGCACAGTATTTTAGTGAAAATCGTTGCCGGTAACTTAAAAGTTGAATTTTTTTTTACTGAGGGTGATGCTCACATGAGCTCTAGGCTTCTGCGTGGGCAATGAGGCGGATGATAATGAGATGAATGGACCTACAGTCAATTAATTAATTGAATCAGAATAATAAATCAACACTTGATAGTAATTCTCTGATATACATGTTTTGTAAAAGTTGAATCTGAACACACAATATTTTAGTAAAAATTGATGCCGGTAACTTGTAATTGAAACAAATTGCATTAAAATAATTAAACACTTGATAGTTATTTTCTTATTTCCTTAAATGGTGAATCTGGGCGCACTATAAGAAATTTTGCATTCTTATTGGAGTCTGTTTTATTCTGTTGCATTCTGTTTTATATGCCGATGACACAACATTAATATCCTCTGACCAGAATTATGAAAAAGTTAAATCTAAGGTGTTGGGAGACCTTAACTCTGCAAAGTTGTGGTTTGAATGAAATAATCTATTCATTAATGAGAGTAAGACTGAATATATATGCTTCTCCCTTCGGGGTTCCCCTGAGGATACTAATGTGAAGAATAATGTCAAACTGTTGGGATTTACATTGGAGAAAAGATTGGGTTGGGAGCCTCATATCTTGAGTTTGTGCAGGAGACTCTCCAGAGTTGTTTTTCTTTTAAGGAGACTCAAGTTATCTTTGAATGCTGAATCTTTGTTACTTGTGTATTATGGACTTTTCCAATCCCTCATCTCCTATAGAATTCGTCTCTGGGGCAACTCTTGTCATGCAACAAAGGTTTTTATTTGGCAAAGAAAGGCATTGAGAGTATTGAATAACAGAGAGTCTTGTAAAGAAAGTTTCCGAAGTCTGAAAATTCTAACGTTCCCTTCTCTCTTTATTCTTCATACCTTGCTATATGTTAAAATGAATATAGAATCTTTTCCGCGTCTGGGAGCCAATCATTCTTACTCCACCCGACGTGGCAATGATCTATCACTGCCTCAAATAAGACTCTCCAAGACAAGAGATAGCCATATTTTCCAACAAGCCAAAATTTATAACAATCTTTCTTTAGAAATTAGAGAGCTGCCAATCTATGAATTCAAACAAATTTTAAAAAATAAATTGTCAGAGAGTGCGTACTATTCGGTAGATGAGTATTTTCAGTCTACAATATAATGAATGCTCATGATGCAACATTTACCTTTTAATTTTTGGTAAAACTGAATAACTTATTAATATGAATTGTAGTTTGTTCCTAACTAAGACAAAGACAAAATGTTAAGACAAATTTTTATTGTAATATCTTCATATATTATACGATTTCTTTTATCATATGCTTAATTTTATATCATAATTTCTCTTTTATTTCACAAGTGATATTATTTTTATTATTTTTTGACGTGCTCATACAATGTAAAGTTGTTCTGACAATAAAGAATCTTGAATCTTGAGGGGCTCTCACAGTGATTATTATCTTATTCATGTTTGACAATGAAATCGGTACAACACAATATTACAATATCTTACGATATGTAATATTGATGTTAAGAATCAACACATATAAGTATAGACAAGTATACACAGTATATATAGTTAAGTATACACATTGAAGGTCTCTCACTGTCCTTTTTCTGTGATTCATTTTTAGTTCAACAGCTAAGTGAAATTAAAAATCAAGTTCTTATTTCTAAAACAGTTTTTCTCTCTAAGCAACTATTTTCTGTTTTCTTTATCTAGTCTTGTTTTGCTCTTTAGTTTTGAGATCTTAATAATATTATTTCTAAATCATTTGTGTCATACTTTTTGTGTAAATGAGGTTTGTTTTGGCGTTTAGCTGTAAACCTCTTTGAGTTGTACTTTTTTCATGTAATGTATTCTCAATAAATAAAAATACTGATCCATTTCTTTGCAAATTACCATCTTAATTATTCTGTGCTATTGATTTATAAAAACTCTCCAATACTATCAAATCAAATCGATTGATTTGTTGTAGGAGTAGTTTCGACTAATAATAATTACTATATCAATATCCAGTATGCGACTGTTTCACCTCATACGCGGAGGTAGAATATTCTCAAACAATTCAAGCAGGAGCCTCCAAAGTTGACTACCTAATGGTTCCAGGGCGGCAGGTTGATTATTATTCAGGCTCAGAGCCTCGGAGTGTGTGCACATTACACAGGATTACTGGGCAAGATTACACAGTTCATACCACGGCTTATCTCCATAAAGGGCTATCTTCAGCATTATTGATCTGATAATTTATTCAAAACGCACTGCAGTACTTGGAATATGAACGTGACGAAATTCATCGAATGTAATGGTTATGTTGAGGAGAAAACAGAAATGAAAAAGTAAATTCAACAGGAAATGCTTTAAAATCAATAGTTACTACACTGAACTTGTGCAGCGTAAAGGGACACTTTCTTTGTATTTTCACTCGTAACAAAAAGCCATGTTTTAAATTTTAAATGGTACCATAGTTTTTGATGATTACAGCACTCAATGGATCTGATAATTTATTCAAGACGCACTGCAGTACTTGGAATATGAACGTGACGAAATTCATCAAATGTAATGGTTATGTTGAGGAGAAAACAGAAATGAAAAGGTAAATTCAACAGGAAATGCTTTAAAACCAATAGTTAATACACTGAACTTGTGCAGCGTAATGGGACACTTTCTTTGTAAATTCATTCTTAAAACAACGCCATGTTTTAAAAAGCGTTATGATTTTTCAATGATAATAGTTCTAATCGATGATTACGGCACTTAATAGAAGTAACATAGCTAGAAATACGTCTTTGAACGACGTAGCCTCGTATCTTCTAATGTTAATCAATCTGTCCTTTTCACATGAGCTTATCGTAGATTTTACATTAGGATATGAGACGGCTACGTCTTCCGAAGACGTATTTCTAGCTACGCTACATTAGGTGCGTGAATACATAAATTGTATTGTATGAGATAAACAATCATACCATTTTTCAACTGTCTCGTTTGGAAACTAGCGTTGATTCACTCAATTCTGTCAGTGCTCAATCTAGTGTTTTAGATAGCGCTACTTGTATTTCAACTCTTCATAAAACAATTGAAACATTTTTTCATAACAGATGAAACCTGAACACACAGGAATGCAAACTTTAGTTTGGCACGATACAAATCAAATTTGACCAGTATTAAATATTCAATTTATATGTAAAGATGCGTACAGACTTATGCGCCACGAGCTCGCTCTTTTCACTCTTCATCAGCTGATGCTATGCTTATTATCATCCACCTCACCTGAATATATAATTTAAGCCGTCAATGGGCCTTACGACCATCATACTTCAGCCGGGACCGACAGCCCGCCCATCCGTTAACACGGGAGTGGTCAATAACTTTTGGTAATGAGCGGGTTTGAACCCGGGATCTCTAGGCTGCTACGCGAGCACTCTATCCACTAGACCACTGATCATTCAATTTTAATACAAAAGGATGGAGAAAACAGTCCAATAACTTGAACCTAAGTACTACGTATTTATATTAACTTGTAGAGCTTGTAGTACTTGTAGAAACTACAAAGTATTATTATTAAAAGAGAGTATTATATTCACTTTGATCGTACATACCCTCATAATGAGTGTTTCAGGTATTCCTTCCTTGATGTTCTGACTGTCGGCGCTGATTTCGACTCCATTGCGCTGAATGGACGAGCGCACAGTGAGCGGGTGCTTGCTTTTGAACACAGTCACTGCTATCCTGTACACCTGGCCTGGTCGCACTATCTTACTGGCCACTATGAAGTACGACCTGCAAACAAATGAAAATAATGAAATTCAATTAGATATGCCAATAACACTTTGAACTATTCATAACAATTGAAAGGTTTTCCATGCTTCTTAGTAACTATTGAAGAGTTTCTTCTGCAAAATTAGAAAATTGTTTTTCTCATTAATGTTTATATTCCGAAAGAGAGAAGGTATACAGGACCAATTAAAGTGAATAAAAAAATGCTACAGTGAAAAAGAGCCGAGTAATGCATTGACTTATATTGGAGACAATATATTGTCATGTGATAATTTGATATTCACAGAACGTTTTTATTACGTTATAATTTTTGAAATGTTTATGATAAATTTTTCACAATCAAAGAGTCCTATGAATCGACAACCACTTGAATAATTCAAGAGAATCTATAATTTAATAAAGGAGAGAATTGGCTGATACACGTACGGGATAGGAAATTCACGAATGACGCATCATCACGTCTCAACTACAGAACTGATTAACTTGAAATTTTGCATATTAATTCTCAATTTACTGAGGATGGTTATAGGTCTATTTTAAATTCTTCAAGTTTTCAGTTTGTCAAGGTTTTAAATGGACCATTGCGGAGCATGGGTTACCTGCAAGTCTCCAATTCAAAAAATTCTAACTGTGGCTGTTATAGTGAGTAATTGGATGTTTTTTACATTGACTATTGATCTGAAAACCTAAAAAGAACCTTTTTGATTTCTTATGAATTCATGAGCAGTATTTAATCTCGAAAATAATCATCTTTTACAAACAAGACCAGCATTGTATCACATTGAATTTGGGAGAAGAAGGAGACAAGCGAATGCACACTACTGTCAACAGAAAAGCATGCTTCCTGTCTGCATCGTTTGGTTATTCCGGGGTACAATAAGACACAGTCAACAATTCTTTGGACATTTATACTAACCTACCGAACTGTGAAACCAACAAACATTATTTCTTGTTGCACAGTGCACAGCTGAGTTAATTAAGCAAAGAATCAACACTGTTCAGAACAGTTTAGAAGAGTTCAATTCTGTAGTGAGTCCTGTCTTCCAGTGAAATCAAATTGGTTTCTTCCTTTTATTAGATTACAGTTTCAGAGATGAATTTGATGAGGGAGTTCTTCTATCTTTCACCCATCACTTTTATTTTTCTAATGAGTACTTGACATAAAGTTTAATATTTTTTAATATGTAATGGTCCTAAAGGTTTCAAGAGTAGCTGAAGAAATGTTTGATTGAATACACTTTTGTATTTGTATACAAAATCAAACATTTAGCAGCTAATGTTATTATTATTTTCAACCTTCCAACAACTATTTCAAAAATCTAAGGACTTCAAACTTGATAATCTCGATTTGTTAGCACGTATTGAACAATGAACATGTAACAATGAAACATTCAACTAGGAATCTATAATCCACTTGCCAGACGAGATTCTTCACTTATCATGCTCAGCTAAAATGAATGTTCCTGATTCTTGTCAAGAAATTTGAGTTAGTAAAATGCTATTTCTAGAATATTTTAATAGAAACCATCAAACCCTTTAATGATAACAGTATTGAAAGCTAACATCTTATATACGGTATCATGATTGGAGAGCCTATCAAAGCTGTAAATTATATCTGGAAGATTTTCAAGTTAACCAACTGCTGTAATATTATTACACAATACTTATTTCAAATATTTCAACATTTGCTGTAGCAGAAGTCCTTAGTTCTATTTATATAGCTTTCATTGGATATTTGAAATAATTATTATACTGTATACCATACACTGTGTTTGTTTCAAAACAGTCTGTAATGTTCAGTAACGCTAGGATTTATACAAAATAAATTTACTTATGTTCTGTAAGTGTAAATGTTATAACATAGCACATCATACTACGCAAATCGTGTGAAGTGAAAGCTTTATTCTATTTACTTTTTGAAGCAAGCCCAAAAGGAATACAGCGCTGAAATATATCAAATGGCCCTTGGCAGAAATATCCAATCACTGATCTTTTGACCACAAAATATTACTTTTCCATCCATTCTATTCAATCGGTATGTTGGACTGTGTCTGTTGGTCCTCTACCAAATTATTTAAAAATAATTGTGTATCATTGAATCAATAGGAGAATTATGAATTATTTATGTAACTTAAATTACAATCAATTAAATATTTTAAAGCTAACTAATTCGAAATTATTATTTCAAATTTTACTTTTTAAAGTAATTCACTTCATTCTATTATTTGAAATCGACTTACGCTTCTCTAATGATGACACTGTTCTCGAAGAACGAGCGCCTGTCGTTGGGTATACTGTTGGGAGAGGGAGACCACTGTCTGTCTCTGTCTGATTGAGCGCGATTCCGCGGAGTCGCCGGGTTGAAATCGCCATCGTCCTGTGGCGAGGTGCGTCCCACGCTTATGCATAGCATCAGCAGACAATAACTCCATAACCTGCAACAAAATTAAACAATCACTAAAAATGTCTAAGTATTCCTAAATTATTATAAATCATAGACGACTGTTTACAATATATGCGATGCCATATCACAATCAATTTATTGGAAGAAACTTTATTGAGAAACAAGAAAATAAAATGGATACAATCTCATAAGAAACATTGAATGCCCCAAAAAAGCCTTGACCCTCTTCCAAAGAAAATATCAATAGTTGAGGCAACACAGAATAGACTTTTGAATAATTACAATTTTTCATTCAATGCTTGGTATACAGAGTGTTTACCAATACTCTAGGGCATTGTTCCTGGGTAAGATACATATCTAAATATCATATTTAAATATTCTCCAGAAGTCTTCAGTTACTCACACAGCGGCCATTTTGCTTTTTTCACTTATCATTTTTTTCTAAATAATGGTTAAACATACGAGATTGAAACCTTGCACAATCATTTATAACAACTAGACAAAGCTACAAAAAAATTATGATACTTTTTCAAATTCATGGAACAAAATGGCGGCCATTTAAAATTTTGTTTCTTAAATAACTCAGAAATCGTTGGATATACAAAAAGTTTCCAAGAATAACTTGTTTTAGTAAATTTAAATTACCTATTGATTGGTATCTGATTTTTCAAGATTGGACCAATATTAACTGAGATATAGCAGCTTTACTGATAGGACACCACTGGGGGTTAGTTGCAGTGCATTCGGCTAAGGTCTACCACAACAATGCAATTCTCCGTCCGCTTTGCATGCCATTTGTTAGCTATTAATTATTTCAAACAATAATTAATGTTACATCAAATTGATAAGCTATTCTTAAAAATGCTACTCTGAAGAATCTGTTCCCCTTTCAAGCTAGTTCTTAATAAATATTATCATGTTGAAGAGTAGGCTTTGTAACCTTATTTTTGAATGGATGGAGGAGTAAAGTGTGCTGAAGTGCTAAAATAGTTCAAGTTAATCGGGTTCTTTCATTTCCTATGACGAAAGAAAATCATTTTTCTTTTTTGGGAACTTTCATCTATTATCAAATACATGTATTTCTGCTTAGTTTATGATGATTGTACTTGAACTCAGGTAATTGGATTAGAAGTTGATCCTTTACCAAAGAAGAAGGAGATCAATATTTTTTCCAAGAAGAAAAACTCTTGTTGTTCATTGGGAAAGCTATAACCCCCCCCCCCCCCAAAGTGTGAACACTCAATTCCTTCGCGATTCATTTAGTTTGAGCTCTGTTTCTTGGAAATTTCGCCCGAGGGGGTATTTTGCGGACTGAAGTTTTCCTCCCGTTCATCTTTCCAGATTTATTGGCAATTGTTCTCACGCTCTTGTTTTTCCGGTTGTAAATCATCTGCAAAGTCAGCCCATTCATCCATTCAATCCCTATGCCTTCCAGTGAGTCTTGATTTGTTTCAGACGGTTTATTTCAAACAGACGACTTCTGTCTTGACTTGGACTATAAACTTAAAATTAAGGATTTTCTAATAAGAAACTGTTTTTATACTAATGATCAATATTTTGCCTTCAATATGGAGAATTTTTGAGACATTGATGTGATGATTTTTTTGTTTTATGATTATATTATGTAATGTTTTGACGTGGCCTATACAAATTGTAATTGTCTTTGGAAATAAATGGATTTTGATTTGAACACATGAAAACAGGAAAAATATTCTATTTCTAAGACAAGCATTTCTATAGTTATACATTCTATTTTCTTATTATAATTCTATTAATCTCACATGGAAAAATTCTATAGTCCGTGTGAACTTCAAGTTTGCAGTACAGGGATTCACGACAATTCATTTATTTATATGGTTTTTATCGACAGAGAGATCCTTTTGGATTTTATGCCTTGCCGTATTACCCAATTTGAAGATACACTATTTGATACAATTAACTTTTTGTACAACAATGAGTAGATAAAGAATTTGATTTGAATGTAATAACCTATTTACACTCAAGTTTGAAGGTTGTATATTGGGTTCTTCAAGTTTAATTCAAAACAAAAGTGAAAAGGATGCTTTTAGAGAACCCACTGTACAGTGTTGGAGAGTTCTTTGATCTCCCTTGTGATATTATAAATAATTTCTTCCAAGCTGACTGATATATTAATATAATTACGAGAATTGTTATGATATAATTATTGATTGATGTTTATAGGTATGTTGTAACCTGTATTTTTTTATATTGAGATGTTTATATGTGACATGGCTGTACTATTTTAAGTATTTATCGGCTAATAAATATATTTCTATTTCTATTTATTAATAATAATCATACTTTTGCATCCTGAGTTTTCATTTTATAAAGTTTAAAATTAATAAAACTTATTTCTAAACACAAATTCACATTAAAAAGCAGTATAAGAGTTTACGACTATGACATTTCAATAAAACAATAGGAGCTCAGTGTTGCCGTTTTTATGCTGAATCTATATCAAAATGGTCAACGCTCTCGTTTTCGCTCTTTCTCTCACACAATAAGCTCTTTGGATTCTATGAAATTGGCAGCACTGCACCCCATAAAAGAATGCTAGATTCAAGAGCTAGGTTTGCACAGACTATAGTTAGCGGAATTAGTCTGTGGTAAATACGCTTAGTTATCTAATAGTGTAATAAATTGTAATATCTTTATAAATACTCATTAAAAACGAAGAATTGATGTTAAAATTTGTATGACAAGATTTCTTAACACATTCAAAATACTTCTGCATTTAGATTGGAAGTGCAATCAATAAATTTCACCAACATTATTCTATTGTAATGCATTGTACAACTTTATATTAACCGAAATAATTTTATAAGTTTTTTTAAACTTTAGACTTGATTTTTAGAAGAAATCTTAGATTGTATGATAGGAAAAATACATATGAGAGTATTATGTCCTCTTTGATAGTATGAAACAATGACAAATAAATTGAATCGAATACAGTTGCTTTTAAAACCTCTTTCTGGTCTCTATTGTGCTTGAAATTATGATACTTGACAATATTAGTTTAATTATGGCACTGTGTATCAGTTTAAACAGAAATTTTATTTAAAACTGGATTAAATTCATATAAAATCTTGTTTGTTATAATGTTATTCATTTTGAGTTTAAGCCACCAGCTGATGAAATTCAGTTTAAGCTTTGACTGTGCAAACGGCCCTGAAAATAGTTTTGATACTTGACAATATTGATTTGAAAAATCAAGCTTTCTCCATATTAACCACATACGATAATTTAAACGGCAAAGATCATTCTTAATTCAAGTAAAACCAATCAAGATTTACTTTTCAAGACGTGAGTTTTTATTTTTATTTTTCATTGCGGATGATGCCAATATGAGCTTTTCTTTGTGCGTTGGTGATGGAAAACACCTTGGTTAATTGATGAGGTGATCAAACGTCCATGCAATCGGCGGGATTCGAGCCCACGAACCAAGCTAATAAGTAACGTTCCTTACCACTAGACCAGAGAAAACTACTATAATGTTGTCTGTAATATAACTGTTATCTACTGTAATACTGCTGTAGAGAAATTAGGGAGAAATTTTGCATTGTATTACAGAAAAAACATATTAGAGGTGTAATATCCTCTTTGATAGTATGAAACAATGACAAATGAATTGACTCAAATACATTTACTTTAAAAACCTCTTTCTGGTCTCCTTGGAGCTTAAAATATGATAATCGACAAAAATAGTTTTGACACTTGACAATATTGATTGAAAATTTCAGCTTTCTCCCAATTAATCGCTCACGATCAACAGACGACAAAGATCATGAAATATTATTCTTAATTCAAGTAAAAGCAATCAAGCTTTTCAAGATGTGAGTTTTTATTTTTATTTCATTCATATATTCTTTATTGCGGGTGATGCCCACATGATCAAACATCCATGCAATCGGCGGGATTCGAGCCCACGAACCAAGCTGTGCTAGCATACGGAAGTTTGTATTAACGTTTGTTTATAACGTTCCTTACCACTTACTTGTTTATTGTTTGTATATAACGTTCCTTACCACTAGACCAACCCGGCCGGCTACGTATACTTTGAGAACATCTACATTTTCGACGCTGTTAGAGATCTTTATTTTGCATACTGCACAACCAATATTTCCTCACTAAGTACAAAACCGAATAAAAATTCGCATCTCAGCATGAGTGAGCGGAACACAGAATTATTATTTTTAAGTTGACGCATGCACACAGCAATCTATTACGAGTTGGCGGCATTGTAGCGGAAACTACACCCTCACTCTATATCTATACATCTCGTTGGCTTGCCATTTTATACTACTTTATCCCAGGCTTATTCGCTTTGGCCGTAGCTGCTTTCTTTGTATTTTCTCTTCCCCTAATCCCGCAGCCTTTCTCCCGCTGATTCTTCATCCAGCGAACGCAATCCAATTCATAGACGCCTTTGTGTTGAAATTCTAGGGCCCAAGCATAACAGTGGAGCGCTTGATTGCCGTTGAAATTCATCTACTATTATAATTTTCACTTCCGTTCAATTATAGATCCAGCCTCCCTCATTTTGGGCTAATTCCATCCATTTTAGAAACGGTCCACCCCTCAAGGATTAGGAACGGATTTTCGCGGCATTAGAGCCGTCTGCCTCGTATTTCCGAAATAAGCTGCCATTCCATCAACTACTCTCCTCCCACTGATTTTATCACTGGTCCATTGACTATTTAGTTATAGATTCACTACGGGTTTCAAAAACTGAACCCAAAGAAGTAAATTCTGTGATTGATGATGATGCCTGATCATCAGTCAACGCAGTTTGATTAACCATTTTATTATTCGATGGATGAAATAATAGAATATCTTTCTCAGCCTCAATATCAAATCAATCAAATCAGTTTTATTCTCCCAAAACAATTATTTATAATTAAAAACTCAAAAAATAGGCCAGTCAACAAATACCTGTAGTGAATTAAACACTTGATAAAAACAATATAAAAATCTTGAAGTACCCCTTTCTTTTTAAAAACTTAAAAATAGTTAAACAACTAGTTTCGACCCTAATGCTGGGTTTACACCAAAGTTATTAAGAAAATGTTAATAACATAATCCTTAAAGATTCTATTAGATTGAACTTAACTTATCATACACATGATGAACATATGTGTTTGTCAATTTCCATTCAATCTAATAGAGTCTATAAGGATTATGTTATTAACATTTTGTTAATAACTTTGTTGTAAACCCAGCTTAACTTAGGTAATTTTCAAATTGAAAAATGACCTAAGTTAGGGTCTTGAAAATGACCCAAGTTAGGGTCGAAACTAGTTGTTGAACTATTTTAAAGTTTTTAACAAATAAAGGGTACTTCCAGATTTTTATATTGTTTTTATTAATTTAAAAATTAGGCCATGTGAGTGAAGTTTTTTTATGAATTAAACAGCTATCACATCATCACTGTTTAAAATCAACATTCATTATGAGATAACATGTCAATTTGATTAGAAAGTTTGTATATTCGGTTGTCCAAGAAGGTGTTTTAGTACACTCTCTCACTCAGGGTAAAACAAAACGTATACACTTATCATCGTTTCATATATAATCCTTGAAGAAAGAGGAAGTTTTCTTACAGTATCAAGCTGGATTCTCACTTATCAGTATCAGTGAACGTGACCGGTAAAGTGAAAATATGATTCCCATGAGTTCTAATGGGACTGTTTCCACTCAGCCCGGCCGAGCGAGTATGAATAGTCCCATTAGAGATTATGGGAATTATATCCTCACTATAATTCCACGTTCACTGATACTGATATTAGAATCTAGTTTTATCGTTTTTTACAGTATTTTCTCAACAGGGAATATTGTAAATGAAGAAAATCAATAGGGTCCATGATACTTTCACGTGCAAGTGAGATTTTAACGTCTTGAAAAATATTTCCTCTTTATTTCAACTCTTTTTGAAAGAAATAAACTAGTTGTATTGTTGTATTTAAAAACCACATATTTTCGATTGATTAATAACAGGATACGAACTCAACAAATTTGCAAAACCCATATTAATGTATTATTACAATACTTATTCATTTTCCAATTATGATACCGTACTTTACTGGGGTACCGTACTATATTCCAAGATAATATATGGAGCGTCAGCGTCAATATTTATACCTGTCTCAAGTGAAATTGCAGGTAGATTTCCATTTGAATTGAACTCTAGGACCGAACAAATCCCTTCTAAAGCAGGATAAAACATATTTCAAATGGTGAAAGACAAATAATATCACCCCATAAATTGGAATGATAATAGCTTCCTGTTCGTGGTCCAGGCACGGATAGAAAGTCTACTGTCTTGCACATAACTCAGCACAGCTAGCCGGTGCTAAATGGTGGTGAAAACTGGCCTCTATAGAGTCAGAGGGCGATGCAATTGTTGCTAACAAATAAAACTTAACGATCTTCGACCCTCTAATGCCGGTTCAATTCATAACTGGAATTCCGTTATTCCATTTGCAGTCATAAATTACAGCGTTCCAAGTTCCGACCAAATGCTAATAGGACTTCGATAATAAGCATTAATCTATCCGGATTATACACAAGTTTGCAAGCACCATAAGAAATGAATAGGGAATAGTATTTATCACAGGACCTGATTCGATAAAACCTGTGACAAAGGAAGTCTTATTTTCTGATTGCTGTATCGATTTAATTCGATTGATTATTGATCGAAGTCTAGGTAAATTGCAATGTCGAAATGTGCAGATCTAGAATTAGTCTTGTTTTGATCTAGTTTGGACAAAGATGAGAAACTGAAGAGTCAAATTATCAAGTTTATTTTAAAGTTCAAAATAGACAGATATAACACCTACTAACGCGGTTGAAGGATGCAATTTTCAGTACAGTAGCCTTGTAAATTAAGTTTGAAATATTAGATTCATTACTTGTAAAATTGTTCTTATTTCAAACCAATGCAGTATCCGATTGCTGTATCGATTATCGATCGAAGTATAGGTACATTGCAACGTGCAGATCTAGAATTAGACTTGGAAAACAGTAATTTTGAAGTGGCTTACTGAGAGTATGAGATACAGTATAATATAATGAAACTGGGAACCCGCCGAAAAACCTTCGGGTTTGGCAGGACCCTCAATTCTATGAGTTGTAAATAAAATTTAAAATTTGAATTCATTTAGATTCATCCAATAATTTCATGTTGAAGGAGCATCTTTTTTTACAATTCAGGAATCTTTCAAAATGATCCCTGTAAGGAATATGGAAGCTTGTTGAGCCAAAACAGTTGGTTGAAAGTTTCAAAAACAGTACAATTCGAGGCGGAATAGATATTTTTGGCTCGGTTTGAAAAATACCAAGTTCCGGCGGAACAAAGCTGGAATAATGCCCAAGTATAAAATAAGACACACTGAAAATATGCGACGAGAGATTCACTTGCATAAACACTTCAAATTCAGGAATTTGCTGAACATAGAATAAACATGATGCAGCTCTCATAAAAATACACAGCATTTGCATTTTGTTCTATTTCAAGACTAGATGCACTCGACTCGTCGAGAAGTAGTCGAAGTAGTTTGATATACACCAACCGCATATTTACGTTCAAAATATTTCAAACGTCTCGGTTTTTAAATATGCAATGTAAAAAAGAGTTAATCGTAACTTTAAATTGTGGTTATAGATACTGGATATGTAATATTTAGTTTCATTTTTATTCATTCAAATAAAGGGGACGAAATTAGATTTACATTGCCTAAAAACTTAGGTAATGATTTCCACTCTTATAAACTCAGTAATTACATTTATTACATTCCTTAATCACAACATCAAATTAATGATTGGGAGAGAATCAACAGGATAAACCCAAAACTGTTCCTCTCCCTAATTTTGATAAAAAAAGTCCAAATGAGGTTATGAAAACACTTTTATAAAGATCACAAAAATTTACAGTCCAAATATGCATTATACTAAAAATTGTGTATCTCGGTTGATCAGAAAGATGAAACAAATTATTATTACACTTGAAAATGCATTAATAAATTGAAAATTTTTAAAAAACTTGATAAATTTGAAGCCAGAAAAATCACAAAAACATTCACTATCAGCATATGATCGTATAATATAATGCTAAAAAGATCAAATTGGAGTATTATATTTCAATAATTAACTTATTATTAGTACAATAGAAGTGATAGAATGAAATACCACATCATAGAATGATTTTGGTATCTTGTCTCTTATGTTAAAACTAAATTAATATTGCTTCTTGTATGAGTTCAAAATTTTTTCAGCTTTTAAAACTATTCATTATTGTCAGGATTAATTCACAATTGATAGCATTTATTTTGAATATAGTTTCCATTGTTTGCATAAGAGATTCTATTTTGAATTATTAGCTTAAGATTTGGAAATTGTTGAGTCTCTACTCCTACTGGCGAACAAGTGTTTCACTTATGCCAGTAGTTTTTCACCTCCAGCCGTATTTTACAGATAGTTGATATAGATATTTAGAATACTAATTATTGTTTTTTTTCTAATTGTCACATCTTTGTATTGTTTTTTGTATTTTTTGGTGAAATAGAAATTGAATTGATTTTTAACCTTTACCTAAAAGACATTTTCTTAAAATTTTCATCATCTATCTTTATTTTATCTTGGCTTTTTTCTGTTATTATATTTTTCTAACTGTATATTTTCTTTCAGTTAGTACTTGAAAGTACTAAAGCAAAATATGAACATTTTGTCAAGTAAGTTGGTACGTCGGTACTTGAATCATGAACACAATATTAAACTTCAGAAAAAAATCACCTCAGATAAACAGCAATTGAAAGACGCCTCAAGCTGACCTTCCAGCGAAAGAGATTAGACGCACTACAAAAACTGCCATAGATAGCGCCTAACAATGGAACTGAACTGCTTTGAAAAAGAACCACACATTTTCTTCAATGAGCTGGGAAAGGAAGCGAGAAAAATCGAGAGAATCCGCTCACGTTCAGTAGGCTTACATGATTCAGTCACATATCCTCATGTAAAGCTTTCGTAATAGCCTCAGGAACTCAGTGCTGTACTCTGATACTAATATTCGAATAAATTTAGTCTAAACTTATTTATTGGATAGAGCAAACAATACAATTGTCAGAGAAGAGAAAACAGGCTATTGCCCAAAACTTTTCTATTAAATTGAAGAAAAAGAGTTCATTTTACAAGTATGAAGTCTTTATCATCTATGTTAAGTTATGTTATGATTGAAGGGACGGATTCAAGGATCCAAGGGTTCAGAGAACCCCACACATCAACCGGAGCTTATTGAGTGTCCCAAGTAGTACGTTAGTTGAGCAAACCAATCAATACCTGTGTCCTTTACAAGATCCAGGAGTTTTTCCCTATACTAACATCCCATTCATCATCTGGTTGCTTGCAGCCAAACATCTAAAACGTTTTTCTGTACATGATGGGACACTCAAAATATAAACAAAGAATGTGGGGCATCACACACACACTGGGCATAAAAAAGAGAATAATATAATAAGCATAATTTCTGTTAGTACATACGTTATACGTATGTGGATAGAGAACGAATGCAATCGATTCACACATCAACCGGAGCTTATTGAGTGTCCCAAGTAGTACGTTAGTTGGGCAAACCAATCAATACCTGTGTCCTTTACAAGATCCAGGAGTTTTTCCCTATACTAACATCCCATTCATCATCTGGTTGCTTGCAGCCAAACATCTAAAACGTTTTTCTGTACATGATGGGACACTCAAAATATAAACAAAGAATGTGGGGCATCACACACACACTGGGCATAAAAAAGAGAATAATATAATAAGCATAATTTCTGTTAGTACATACGTTATACGTATGTGGATAGAGAACGAATGCAATCGATTCACACGTCAACCGGAGCTTATTGTGTGTCACAAGTAGTACGTTAGTTGGGCAAACCAATACCTGTGTCCTTTACAAGATCCAGGAGTTTTTCCCTATGAGTCGAACCTCTGTATAACGAAGTCGATTATCCCGAGAAAGATTCGCTACAAAGAGGCATTCGTTATTGAGAGGTTCTGTCAAGAAAACTGCCACGATCCTATGGAACTTATAAATATCGTATCACGGCGGTAAATGAATGAATATGGTACATATATCATTGCATATACAGTACATATATAACATATCATTGCGAACGGTATAATTATGGAAATTTGAAAATTCATGTTGTTTGAAAAAACATGTTTTTTTAAATATTTATAGAATGTAATAAGTAAGTAAACTCACCAATTTATTTCCAGAAAGCTTGATTAGTACTATTAGTAGAGTTTAATCAAAGTATATAAATATTATGTAGCAATTTTTTTCAACTTTTTACACTACTATTAGATGGAAAGCAAAATACGGTTATTTTGTCAATAACTTCACTATAAATACTATAATAGCTCAACTTTCATATTTTTTAATGTTTTATATTTGGAAAAGTGAGTAATTTTCGGTTGAATTTTGCATTTGAATAAAACGTCATGTTCTCTAAACGACTCACATCTATTAAAACAGTCAGACATGTCTGGTACACTATTTTTCAGTTTTAATCCTTGCCTGGTAATTTTGAAAGCCTCTATAACTTCTTGATCTGACGGATTCTTTTCCTCAGGTTTGTCACAGCCATCATAGTCAGTTCAAAGAATTGAAATGTGTGACAAAAGCGAGAATGGGAAAGCCCAGTCGTTCACCTGCCTGGTCTACATTAATGACAAGTTCTTGGAATTCAATTCCCGACTAAAAGAGAGACTGACCTGAATTGCCATTATTTTTAGTCTATTGACCTTTCTGCTGAAACTAAACAATTCCTTGAAAATAACCGCTACTTCCTATACATACTACATTTTGTATGTTGAAGTCAGGAGGAAACTTTGTTGTTGAGAGGTCCAAAATTCGTTAAATAGAGGTAAATGAGCAGCCAAAATCTCTAAAATGTCATGAGACCAGGTACAAATTCGTTGTGTAGAGGATTTCGTCAAGTGGAGGTTCGTTATAGAGAGGTTCAACTGTACTAACATCCCATTCATCTGGTTGCTTGCAGCCAAACATCTAAAACGTTTTTCTGTACATGATGGGATACTCAAAATATAAACAAAGAATGTGGGGCATCACACACACACTGGGCATAAAAAGAGAATAATATAATTTCTGTTAGCACATACGTTATACATATGTGGATAAAGAACGAATGCAATCATTGGGAACCACACTTCTGTTATCTGTGGATATCTATTACTGTGTTCATCACATTCGATTAAATTTGTGTTTAAAACATGTTTATTATTATTTGATGGCTGAATGAGTAAGTATAAGTGTAATTAACATACTAATCAACAACGCTACTACATATATGCTTCAGTGATTCTAGCAGACTATATTGTATGAAAAAATGACCGTGGAAAGACTCGATAAGGGGTCTTTTCAGTATGATATTGCCATTATTTATTAAATATTCCCTAGTACAATCACTGCACTGCAGTGTAGAACAATAGCATATTGACGTCATGTCTTTTCAACAATACTCCACATGTGCTTGCATAAGTTCTCTTCCAACAGAAAAGAAAGCCTACACACCCTATAGGAATACAAACAATTAACGTAATATTCTAATCAAGTGCAAAAGGGAGGAAATATTAATCTTGTGGGTTTTCTCTCTTATCCCTCATGCATCTCTTTTCTCTTTCATCCCCTGTGGATTTGAGGGTTTTCTCTCTCACATGCCGAATAATGGTGGAGGTTTTGGTGGTGGTTTCCTCTAATTATCTTATCCCCTTTTTTATTTCATACACAAAAACCAAGGACAGTTCGATTTTTCTAGCATTGTTCGCACCCTCTCCGTTTTATCCTAACGATCAATACAGTCTCCCCTACTATCGTTAACGCTTTATCGCTTGCATCGTAGAAACGCCGACTCGGTCGCTCTTGTGTCCGATTAAAGGCTCTTCTACAACTGAAAGTGATGTGGTTCTTGTCGTTTGCAAAACCTTATAACTTACTGCACTTCCGAAAAAAATTCAGCTCCTCTTCATTCAGAAACCATTAAACGCCTATACTGAGCTGACACTGAAAATTCACACAGTTCAAATATTCGGAAGTATAACTTATGACTGTGCTTCCTAAAAAAAAATATTCAGCTCCTCTTCATTCAAAACCCATTAAACGCCTATGCTGAGCTGACACTGCAAATTTACACAGTTCAAATATTCGGAAGTATAACGTATGACTGTACTTCCAAAAAAATATTCAGCTCCTCTTCATTCAACAAGCATTATACTACTATACTAAGCTGATACTGCGAATTCAACAAAATGATATGAAATCGTGTTCAATTTTCAATAATAGTGGAATAAAATGCTTCTATATTCAAGTCTCAGTAGTTTTAAAGATGTCAACATAACACAAACAGTTGTGTTGCTGGAAATGAAAAGTGGTTCTTGTAGTTTGCAAAGCGTTATAACTGCACAACTGAAAAAATATTACTACATTTACCGAGAAATTTATTTTTATTACTGCACTTCTGAAAAAAATATTCAACTCCTCTTCATTCAAAAACCATAAATTAATGCCTATATTGAGCTGACATTTGAAATCGCTGTTCATTGAATCATGTCATTTATTTATTGCCAATTAGAATATTCAAGAAATATTACAAACTCTTTATAATATGACATATCATTAAAAATATAATTAAATAAATAAACATAATTACTCATACATCTAACTGAATAAAATTAAAAAAATATGTAAAATCTAGGCATCGCCAGCAAAAAGGAAATCTTTGCCCGCTGGTGAGAGTTGCAAAACAGAAAAAGGAAAAAAAAAATACTGAAAAAACATAGTGTCAAATTTAATACTATTTCAATTTTCAAAAATTTTGGAATAGAATGTCTCGAATAAAAAATTCAGGATGTGAACATAGCACAAACAGTGGCGTGCTGGATGTTTGCATTAAATAATGTAGGGAAAAAATACAATGTTTTTGAAGAGACAGAATCTATAATTTTTTGTTGAATTTCGAAAATATGAAATCCACTATTATTTGCTATGTAAGGATGATGGCTGATGGTGAGGATTTATTTATTCATAGACAATAGATACAACCAAAGTGTAAACAACAGGCATTCGCCCAAAACTATTTTAACCTTAATTTGAAATAAACAGTTCAGGGGTGATGTAGAATTTATGATTTGATTTGAAAACGCAACGTTTTCAACTTATGAAGATTGTAATGTTACATACAAATGTACTTCATGAAATATCAAGGATAAGGAAATATTAAGAAATATATTTGTACTGAAAGTAAATTTTGTTTTCATGGCGAGTCTGTTGCTTAAGCCGCCATTTTGTGACACCGTTGAGTGGGAGGAGACTGTCAGCTGGGCCAATGGCAGGCGTTCATGCCCTTGACCAATAGCAGTACTCGCCTACTAGTATAAATTCTTCTGCTCCTGTATTTAGTTTTAGTTTATTAGAGATTGACAATGGTGTAACAACCGAAACCGGTCTTTCTTACTATCAATAAATCTGTGGTTTTTGACAATTTCTTAGCCTTTTTATTAAAAGTATAAGGAATGAGGAAATATCGAAGGATAATGTCAAATGAAACAAGATGGAATAGATTGTATTCCAATTCTTACACTCCAATAAGATCAATGCATAGAAAGAATATAAGCTATTTCAATACTGAATCATAAAAATCTGGTGTGGCGCACTCACACAACTTTCCTTGCCGTTATGAAAATTGATCACCTGACGCTAGTGTTCACGAGCATCTCAAGTCTACTATTCAAAGATCTGAGCCAGCTGGTGACAGGACAATAACGCTGGAGACACACGAGGTCTACTATCTCTTCTAAGTGGATGATTCAAGAGAATCAACAGTTTGCAATTGAATAATCACATTTTATCGAATTTCGAGCTTATTTTCAATTTTAGTTGAAAATGTTACTAGACATTAATTGTAGATTTTCATGCTCAAACTTTCCCACTTGATTTTTTTTGTTTAAATTGTATCTGAAGCCTGATAATTGGAAATCTAAAATCAAACTTTGCATAGATGAGGCGGAGCTCCTGAAATTTTTACAGATATGTGGACTTGTTGATAAATTTGATCAAAATCGTTGGAGCCGTTTACGAAAAAATCGCAAAAACCCTGTTTTTGACAACATTTTCGCCATTTTAACCGCCATCTTGAATTGCATACGATTGAAATTGTTCATGTCAGATCCATATATTGTAAGGACCTTGAGTTCCAAATTTCAAGTTATTCTGTTAATTGGGAGATGAGATATCGTGTACGGAGACACTCATACACACACATACAGACCAATACCCAAAACACACTTTTTTGGACTCAGGGGAACTTGAAACGTATATAAATTTAGAAATTGGGGTACCTTGATTTTTTTCGGAAAGCAATACTTTCCTTACCTATGGTAATATGGCAAGGAAAGTAAAAATTCATCCAGGTGTTACTTTCCTTGCCCTACTACCGTACTAGTGGAAGTATTGCTTTCACAAAGCCATCAATGTTCCCAAATTCATGATTTTTGTACGTTTTGAAATTATTGTGTGTCCCTTACTTTTTCAATAGTTCACTGAAAATTTATTATTGAGAATGCTTCTAGGAAAAATCTAAAATACCTCTACGATTGGGAATTTCAGTCCTATTACTAAATTATACATGCTCAGGAAAACGATTTTTTTCTGCAAGAGGATATTATTATTAGTGGAACTATCCAACAAATCCAGTCAGACATCAGTACATACTTGACGAAAATAGTCTGCAGTTAGGCTTTTCTTGAATGATTCATGACTCCACATATATTTTAGTTAAGTATGTGACAGGACAGCAATATAGACTCGTGTAGACCTATTACTGTTTCTGAGCCAGCTGGTGACAGGACAATAACGCTGGAGACACACGAGGTCTACTATCTCTTCTAAGTGGATGATTCAAGAGAATCAACAGTTTGCAATTGAATAATCACATTTTATCGAATTTCGAGCTTATTTTCAATTTTAGTTGAAAATGTTACTAGACATTAATTGTAGATTTTCATGCTCAAACTTTCCACTTGATTTTTTTTTGTTTAAATTGTATCTGAAGCCTGATAATTGGAAATCTAGAAAATAACTTTGCATAGATGAGGCGAGCTCCTGAAATTTTTACAGATATGTGGACTTGTTGATAAATTTGATCAAAATCGTTGGAGCCGTTTACGAAAAAATCGCAAAAACCCTGTTTTTGACAACATTTTCGCCATTTTAACCGCCATCTTGAATTGCATACGATTGAAATTGTTCATGTCAGATCCATATATTGTAAGGACCTTGAGTTCCAAATTTCAAGTATTCTGTTATTGGGAGATGAGATATCGTGTACGGAGACACTCATACACACACATACAGACCAATACCCAAAACACACTTTTTTGGACTCAGGGGAACTTGAAACGTATATAAATTTAGAAATTGGGGTACCTTGATTTTTTTCGGAAAGCAATACTTTCCTTACCTATGGTAATATGGCAAGGAAAGTAAAATTCATCCAGGTGTTACTTTCCTTGCCTACTACCGTACTAGTGGAAGTATTGCTTTCACAAAAACATCAATGTTCCCAAATTTCATGATTTTTGTACGTTTTGAAATTATTGTGTGTCCCTTACTTTTTCAATAGTTCACTGAAAATTTATTATTGAGAATGCTTCTAGGAAAAATCTAAAATACCTCTACGATTGGGAATTTCCGTCCTTCTATTACTAAATTATACATGCTCAGGAAAACGATTTTTTTCTGCAAGAGGATATTATTAGTGAAACCTATCCAACAAATCCAGTCAGAAGTCAGAACATACTTGACGAAAATAGTCTGCAGTTAGGCTTTTCTTGAATGATTCATGACTCCACATATATTTTAGTTAAGTATGTGACAGGACAGCAATATAGACTCGTGTAGACCTATTACTGTTTCTGAAAACAGTTGTAGGGAGAAAAGGGTGTTAGAGCCACTTTAGTACAGTAGGTACTAAGTTCTACAAATAGACTGAGAACAGAGTTCCCCTAATTCCTTTAGACACTCACTCCATCTTACTTAGCCTAATTCCGACCTTTTTCGACATTTTACTTTCGTCCAAATCCCTCCTATTGCACTCTAAGACGAGGACACAAGCTTTGTTTACTATCCTTCAATCGGATCCACCATCCAGAGTTGGCTCAACACAATTACCAAGGAAGTGAACAAATCAGAATATGTGGTACATGCGTTTTGTACAGTTATTAATTTAAATTCACTAAACAATAGATTATTAGACTTTTTAGGGCAACCAACTTATTTGAATGTGCTCACAATTGAAAATATCCTTCACGTAATAAGTATATTTATATTGCCTGTAAAATAGTTGGATATTCTTTATGGCCGTAACATTAAAAATATATTTATAATATTCGAAAATGAAGTTCACAAGTATTTAAACACAGTTAAAGCAGCAAAAATTAAGTGGACATAATTTGGTGATACTGTAAAACTCCCATTCCTATTTATGATTAATTCTTATTTGATGCATCATTTTAGAACAATAAATTTATTTCAATCTATAGAACTCTCACGATATATAGGTTCTTATAGAGGAACTAGTTTAATACGATTGAAAAAATGGCTACATTTTGAATAAATTGAAAATTGGCAATGGAAGATTATTTATTGATTCATACAATAAGAGCATCATCAAAATGATAGGGAGAGAAAAAATAAGGTAACCTTGTGCTATTCCACTTCCAAATTTATATAAGGTTGCACCATAGATAAAGGATAAGCATAAGCTATATTTCTTGTCTCTGGTTGCATATAGTCCAAAATAGTCTTGTAGTTGTTCACTTCACAAAATTTTCAGTCCTTAATTATTTTCATGATGTAGATTTTTAAATTTAGATGTTTCAAAACCAAACATACTAAACATATTTCACATTATCTATATAATAAGAGAGAGTAGGGTTGTGTTTGTTCGCATCAAAACATGTCAACTTGTGGATTGCATACTGGAAAAACGGGAATGATTTAGATCTCAAAATTTTGCACATAGATTCTAAAAATATCAATCTCATGCACCTCGAAGCCGACATTTCAATTTTCCTTCGAGATTTTTCAGAATTAATGTTCATGCTACATAAAGTTCCAAACAACATACATAGTTGTAGGCCTAAAATGTGTTTTTTTATAAGGAGGTTATAATGTTGTTACATTTATTTACAACATACTATAGTAGAGGAAAGAACTGGCTCATACATGTACGGGATAGGAAAATTGTGGTTGTCACATCATCACGTCCAAACTACTGGACTGATTGACTTGAAATTTTGCATATAGATTCTTTATTAACCGACGATGGTTACAGGCCTATTTTCAATTTTCCAATATTTCATTACGTCAAGTTTTCAGTTTGTAAAGTTTCAAAATAGACCCTTGCGGAGCATGGGTTACTTGCTAGTTATCATTAAAATAGGATATATTCACATATTGAAGAAAACTTTTTGAAGATTTGGGCTCAAAACTAAGCCTTTTTAAAGACTAATATCTTCTAATACAAAAATAAATTTCAATAGACGGATGAAAAATACCATATGGATTAAATACCCAATAGCCTGCCTAACTGGACAGCCATAGATTACATATTTGGAGGACTAAAAAATGCACAAGAAGCGACTACTTCGCTTCAAGCATATCCACCACGATATCACGCACATGTCATCCCAAATAGTTGACAGAAGGCAAAACCCTCTGAATTATAAATAGTAGGATCACTCGTTTCCTAGGACTCTGCTACCTAGCTGCTGCATTTTAAATTTCCCGATACAGGATTAGATGTCAACCACTCCAGTCTCCCAGTTGCCACTCATCCCAAGAGTGATGTCCCCAAAATTACTTACTCCTCTTCCTCCTCATCCTACTCCTCCTCCCTCCTCCTTCTCCCTCCTCCTCTTGTCACCAATACCCAACTCTCTCATAAACAACACCTGATTCGATTTCGGATGTAGACAGCTGGGGGAAACGAATAGCGTTATAAAAAAAAGAAAGGAAGGAATGAGATTGGAGTAGTTTGTTATTTCAAGAAAGAAACACTAATGGGAGAAGGATATAAATTAGACGAATGAACACCACTAGTGTCTATTAAAAGTAGTGATAAAGGAAGAAAGAGAGGAGGGATCTTGTCAAACACTGTTGAAAAGTGTGCTGATAGACAAGTGTCGACACTCAACCATTACTTGTTAGTCTACATGGTCCATGAGCTAATCAAAACATACTACGAATAAGAAGAGGAAATAAAATTGGATATAGGATGATACAGTACACGAATTTCATCCACGATTATTCCGTGTTAGCTGTCTTATTTCTTGAATTTATCATTGGAAATAGTATAACACTCATAAGATAGGATATTTATTAATACTATTTATTAGTATAACACTCATAAGGGAAAAGGGATGAGCATTCATGGAGGAAGCACTATGTTGAATGCTTTTTACTTTCCTTGCCCTATTACCATAGGTAAGGAAAGTATTGCTTTCCAAAAAAATTCAAGGTACCCTAATTTCATGTTTTCTACACGTTTCATTACTCTCCTTGCCTATTACCATAGGAAAGGAAAGTATTGCTTTCCGAAAAAATTAATATACCCCAATTTCTAAATTTCGATACGTTTCAAGGTCCCCTGAGTCCAAAAAAGTAGTTTGGGTATTGGTCTGTATGTGTGTGTGTGTGTGTGTGTGTGGTGTGTGTGTGTGTGTGTGTGTGTGTGTGTGTGTGTGTGTGTTGTGTGTGTGTGTGTGTGTTGTGTGTGTGTGTCTGTGTACATGATATATCATCTCCCAATTAACGGAATGACTTGGAATTTGGAACTTAAGGTCCTTACACTATAAGGATCCGACACGAACAATTTCGATCAAATGCGATTCAAGATGGCGGCTAAAATGGCGAAAATGTTGTCAAAAACAGGGTTTTTCGCGATTTTCTCGAAAATGGCTCCAACGATTTTGATTAAATTCATACCTGAAATAGTCATTAATGAGCTCTATCAACTGCCACAAGTCTCATATCTGTAAAAATTTCAGGAGCTCCGCCCCATCTATGCAAAGTTTGATTTTAGATTCTCAATTATCAGGCTTCAGGCACAATTTAAACAAGAAAAATTGAGTGTAAAAGATTGAGCAAGAAAATCTCTACAATTAATGTTTAGTAACATTTTCACCTAAAATTGAAAATAAGCTCGAAATTCGAGAAAATGTGATTATCCAATTGCAAACTCTTGGCAACTGTTGATTCTATCAAATGATTCACTATGAAGAGATAGCAGACCTCGTATGTTCCCGCGTTATTGTCCTGTCACCAGCGGGCTAAGATCTTTGTTTATAAGTAGACTTGAGATGCGCGAGAACACTGGCGTCAGGTGATCAATTTTCATAACGGCAAGGAGAGTTGTGTGAGTGCGCCTCATCAGATTTTTTAGTATATGGGTCATCATTATTCCCTAGGCTTCGTTCTAAGTAGTCTATCTATAAAAAATAAAGAATTGGCTTATAAAGTAAATCGGCTTATACACGTACGGGATAGGGCATTCACGAATGACGCATCATCACGTCTGAACTACTCAACTGATTAACTTGACTAGTTGCATATAGATTCTTAATTTACCAAGGATGCTTATGGGCCTATTTTAAATTCTTCAATATTTCAGTTTGTCAAGTTTTTAATCTGACCCTTACTGAGCTAGTCTGAACTCCTCAACTGATAAACTTGAACAGTTGCATATAGATTCTTAATTTACCGAGGATGGTTATGGAACTATTTTAAATTCTTCAAGATTTTAGTAGGTCAAGTTTTTAATCAGACCCTTACGGAGCACGGGTTACCTGCTAGTAGCTAATAACTAATAATCTCACATTAAAGTTTTCCTACAGTTACCATTGAATATGAAAAGTGGTTGATTATGGGTAAAATGATGGCTGAAATCCATCAAATGTTTGTCTGTATAATTTTTTATTAATAACAACTTCAAATTATTTTAAACTTGATAATTCAATTGAAAATTAATAATCGATAATTTATTCAAATTAAAAATTAAATTAATCCAATTAATTTGAAAATTTGAATAATTTTGAGTAAATCTTAATTTCTAAATAATTTTTCAACCAATCAATTTTGAATGAAAAAAATATTAATTGAAATAATAATGAATAATTGATAATATTCAAAATGTATAATTTAATGAGTACTAATTTTTATTTATTTGAAAATCAGAAAAAATATAGATAGAACAAATTCACATTCAAAATACACGCCAACAATGTCAACATCTGATTGGGAAGGCTGCAAGATAATACGCAATGTATTAAGAGTACACAAAGTAATAATTTGCGCACTAGAGCGGAAAAGTGATTCTTTGCGTTCTGTAATCAGTGCAGGAATGGTCACTTTTCAAGGTAACTGTAGGAAAAGGAAAATTTCGACGAAAATCACGAAAATGAAAAGATACTTTATTAGAAAATCATCACAGAAAATAACAATTTGTTGAGCCTGTGTAATAAAAATTGAAGCTCTTGAGCCAAACAAAGCATGTTTCATCCTAATTATCAAGAATACATAATACGATATTTTGATGACATGAAATTAATTTCAGAACTTCAGGGTGGGTCTCATCCCCCGTAATTTTGTCGGTAATCAAACGATAAAAACAGGAAGCTTTTCAATGTTCCGGTGAATTGATTGTCCGTGTGACCACAGTCAACTAATGATGTCAATCCATTTTAGTACAGGTGGTTAATAGGCTGTTTTTTCACGCTTCATATGCTATCGATTGCTTTTACATTCCATTATCACACCACCCATCAAGAGGAATCAAGTTTGAGCCAGCTATATCACCTCGAGCAATTGAAAAATCGATTACAAGAATAATCATTACTGGTACTGAATTGATTTTCATCCCTAAAAGGTTACAGGTTTATTATTAAAATATGCAACAACACCACCATTATAGCTGCTACAAGTTATTGGTGTTTCAAATGCACAAATGTGTTTAGCATTTAAAACAACAGTATTTTCATAGCTACCACCATAGGTACACAAAACGGTCACGTCGTTAGCTTTCAGTTTAGGTCGCGATAGAACTCCATGCAACTCAAACAGATTGAAGCCTAAAGCATGGCAGTGAACAGAAGGTTCTCGGTCGGTGCGGAGTTGAAGGAGGATAAAGCTTTATCTAATGAGAGACAGCGATAGCAAACCAATGTTACTAAAATGATGCTGACTTTATAACCTGTGTATTATACTTATATGAGAATATTTCTATGGGCTATTATTAAATATTACATTGTATTTTCTGTATTGTTGTTGAATTAGCTGAATTAGCCCCAAGAGGTGAGTTACCAAGCCAGACCATTAAGGATGTGCAAAAACTAAAAATGAACTCTCTATTGGTGATATTTTTCAAAGTTTTTCGATTTGTATATGATCGAGCTATCAAAATGAAAAAGTTTTCTCAGGAAAACATTTTTTCCGATCATTACTTTTTGACATAATTGAGCGCCTAAAGTTTGAATTTTTGGGACAGAACATTTCAAATTCGGTAAGAGATATAGCGGATAAATTCTTCATGGTATTGTTCATTAAATAAAACAACGCTTTTTAAAAAATATCAATTTTTGAGCCAGCTATATTACCTCGAGCAATTGAAAAATCGATTACAAGAATAATCATTACTGGAATTGATTTTCATCCCTAAAAGGTTACAGGTTTATTAAAATATGCAACCAACACCACCATCATACCTGCTACAAGTTATTGGTGTTTCAAATGCACAAATTTGTTTAGAATTTAAAACAACAGTATTTTCATAGCTACCGCCATAGAGTACAAACCGAACGGTCAGGTCAGTTTAGGTTGCGCTCGCGATCGACCTCCATGTAACTCAAATACATTGTAAAGCATGGTAGTGAACAGAATGCTCTCGGTCGGTGTGGAGTTCAAGAAGGATAATGCTATCTGCTTTATCTAATGTGGGACAGTGATAGCAAACCAATGTTAATAAAATGATGCTGACTTTATAACCTGAATATTATACTTATAAGAGAATATTCTATAGGCTATTATTGAATATTACATTGTATTTTCTGTATATTATTATGTTGTTTAATTAGCTGAATTAGCACCAAGAGGTGAGTTACCAAGCCAGACCATTAAGGATGTGCAAAGGCTGAAAATAAACTCTCTATTGGTGATATTTTTCAAAGTTTTTCGATTTATATATGATCGAGCTATCAAAATGAAAAAGTTTTCTCAGGAAAACATTTTTGTCCGATTATTACTATTTGACATAATATGAGCGCCTAAAGTTTAAATTTTTGGGACAGAACATTTCAAATTCGGTAAGAGATGAATCCATGAGATGAGATTTAGAGTATAAATTCTTCACGGTATTGCTGATTAAATAAAGGAAAGTTTTTTAAAAAATATCAATTTTTGAGAAAGTTATTCAATTTTCCAAAAATAACTCAATAATAAATAATAATAAAAGTTATTTTTGGTCATTTTTAGTAGGTAAATTGAATGACTTTCTCAAAAATTGATATTTTCAGAAAATTTTTGTTTCATTCAACCTACAATGCCTTGAAGAATTTATCCTTCAAGAGTCATGAATTTGAAATGTTCGGTCCCAAAAATTCAAACTTTGGGCGCTCATATCTCAAAAAGAAATGATCGGAAAAAATGTATTTCTGAAAAAACTTTTTCATTTTGATAGCTTGATGATAATATTATACAAATCGAAAAACTTTGAAAAATATCACCAGTAGAAAGTTTTTTTTAGCCTTTGCACAGCCTTAACACTTGCTGCAACAAGCTCACAAAAACATCACGACAACAAGGAACTTGTAAAGGACTGTATCACATAATATGTAAAATTTGGAAAACTCTGGCCAACGGTTAGTCGAATTAATTCCTGTCAACTCAACCCAACCATGTCTTTCTGCGTTTCATGTACAGGCCTAATATAATTACATTAAAACAACAATTATTTTCCAATATTCCTTGCCCCTATCTTACCGAAGACGTAAGGAACAAGTTTTTCAATGTGAACTTTGAATATCTTGGGAAGGGTTGTCCACAACCTAGCAATGTGGGCCTCTGTTGGGGACAGGCACATTATAAATTATGAGACCGGCTCAAATATTGCCAAGCAGCAGATGTCCAATTCCCTATCGAGCAACCTTTCCAGAGCCGATGACAAACGGACCGGCTCATGTGCAGAGTATAAAAAATATATGGAAACTATACTCTCTGCTATCTATAGTATATGTGTCTATCTATAGTATATGAATGCTATAGATACTCTCTGCTCACGTGTCTATCTATACTCTATGAATGATATACTCTCGGCTCACGTGTCCAATTCAGACAGAATGGCCAGCGCAATGCTGTTGCTTTGCTGAGCATTCTGGTCACATGCATAGCCAAGTGATGTAGACATGTAGGTATCACTCTACCCTTATCAAAGTATGACAATGTACACGACAAGGGCACTGTCGTCTGTTCAGCGTTCATTAGCTGAACGAAAAGCCAGAAATAACACGGATTCGGAATAGGATAAAGGATAGAATATAATGACTTTTAGAAAATAGAATTGAATTATAAAAAATGAGTTATAGTTGACTTATGTAATAGACTTATCATTGATTTTTTATGACTAGCATTTAAGATTTGTCAGAAAAATAGAATAGCAGTCATTTCAATCAATTCCACAAGGTTTGGAGATTTGATTAGAAGGAGATTTATTCAAGTTTGATTCACTTCTAAAGATCAATTGCTGTAGGTAAGAAACATAATATCTTTTCTGTTGCTCTGTTTTTCTATTAAATTCTAAAATAGAAGGTATTTCCTCATTCTTGCTGAATGAGAATTAGAGAATGATACGAAATGAATTAACACAGAAAATTTATGCTCAATATATAAGATGACATGAAGAAGTGATGAGGAGGAATTCTATTAGATTCCACAAAAAAACACATAAAACATACATATGACATAATCTCGAGGAGATTATCAACACTTTGAGTCTTACACTTCAAATTCAGAAATAGCGTGAAACTGTAATATAATTTGGAGAAAACTGGACTTGATAATCGTTGAGCAAAACAAAATATAGAATACTATACCTACAAATTCAACCAATTTTTATAGAAGAACTAGCAGGTTACCCGTGCTTCGCAAGAGTCTGATTAAAAACTTGAGAAACTGAACCTACTGAGATCTTGAAGAATTTAAAACAGGCCTGTATCCATCCTCGATGAATTAAGAATCTATATGCAAAATTTCAAGCTTCATCAGTTGAGTAGTTGAGTCATAAGTGAATTTCCTATCCCGTACGTGTATAAGTCAATTCTTTCCTTTATTATAGTATAGATCAGGGCTCTCCAACCTACGGCCCGCGGGCGACATCCGGCCCGGATAGATTTTGTCCGGCCCGCCGAGAGTCATTGCTACAGATTTTTTAAAATATATATCTATAAACCTTTTTTACAACAACTGTGAGTTCAGTACTCTTCTCCTACTGGCCACTCCATTTCTTAATAAGTGTAAAATAAGCTGAAAATAAGCAGCGATATATCATTGCGAGATATTAGCTAATGGTCTGCACGGACTCTACATGTCTCTCCCAGAAAAAGACTCTAAAAACATAAAAAACCATGCTCAAGCTATGTTTTCTCTTCTTGGATCTACCTATAAGTGTAAGCAGACATTTTCAAAAATGAAGTTTGTTAAATCCAAATACAGATCTTCCTTGTCAGATGAACATTTTAATGATCAAAACAATTTTAATGATCGGAACCACAAAGTTTGATCCTAAATGGGCGGACATTCTGAGTGGAAAAGAAATGCAATCTTCTCACTAAAAATAAGTATTCTCTTTTAGCTTGGTAACTTTCTGTGAATTCGTGTATTGTCAAGTTGCCTTATTACTATTAAAAAAGTTATTATCATTTTGTTTAACTTGCTAAATTCATGCATTGTCAAGTTTTCTTATGACATTTTTACACTCAATAAATTGGACTCTGTATTGAAATGAAATGAATTGGTTTGTTTCTTCCTGTGTTTCAATTAAACCTACTTGAAACTCCTCATATTATTTTAATGGAAATATAATAATTTGACACCCCCCAAATCCCCGTCATGTGTGTCCCCACAAGTCAGATTCCACGTACATCCTTGTTATTGGCCCTCTTAGCCTCCCAAGAATTAACAATGTGGCCCTTAGATAAAAAAGGTTGGAGACCCCTGGTATAGATGATAGTAATAAAGGAATAGAATACTTCTGTTTGGGACTACTGGGAAGAACAGGAAGTAGAACAGGTAGAACAGGTGGAGTTATCTGTCAATAAACAAAATTATTTTCATTTTATATACAATGACTCGATTCGTTCAGTCAGTTTTCCCATGTTTGATAGGAAAGTAAACAATTTCAAAGCATACACATTGAGCTTCCAACACTATCAGGCCACTTGCAGTACCAAATTTGCATTCTCTGACAAGTACACGTGTTCAAAGTTGAGGGGAGAGGATTAGGTTTAATTTATTATTGTTATTCCACCCATCATGATGGCAATCGAGTAAACAAGTGACCAAGCATACAAATAACTGCAATAATTAAGCATGACAGGTGAGTGTTCGGGAATACTGATAAGGAGCTGAGGATGATGACACACAAAATAAACAGAGCTTGGATTAAATACAATATCGAGGCACCGAACTTTGCTACCGGATTACAACAGCATAGAAGCATAAAATCATGGTTTATATTCATTTATTTATTGATAAACAGAACACAATTCTTCAAAATGATTGGGGAAGGACTAACAGGCACAGACCAAAGCTGTTTCTTCCCCGAATTTTGATTTATACACTAGTCTAAAAAGTAGGTTATGTTCCATACACTTAAATCAGGTCCAATTTTCAGTCAAAACATTTGAAAACAGAAAAGTTCTGATTTAGATTTTTTACAAACCAAATTGAATAACAAAATAACACTCACTAATCACTTCATCGAGATCTCAATTTATCAGGAGTCATACCCGGTAGGCAACTCCAGTACATCCAGTTTTCAGTTCGTCAAAATTTTTGATTTACTTTAATTTAGACGTTTGTTACAATATTTGTTACTATAAAAAAAATGGATCTTGAAAAAAATCATATCGTTGGTCATGTCAACAAATCAGATATATTGATCAAGTCGATTAAAATGTCTAGATAATATTTCTCGTTAGATAAGTTGATTGATTGCAATAGTTCAACAGCTGGAAATAGTTCTGTCTCAGTCCCACACAATGCATGTCATGCACTCGTATCTTCCATTATCGACAGACGACGAAATTAGCAGCCTTTCCTAGGATGAATAATAATTGTTATTAACCTCCAGAGATGAGACCTAGTGCAATCGAATTTTAATATAATAAACTTACTATGTTCCAAATTTCGTGAAAATCGTTAGTCGTTTTCGAGATCCGTTGGATATGAATAAAAAAAATATAAATAAATATATAGAGGAATTGACGAACTGATGAATAATAATAACTTTGTTGAAGTTCTGACACTATGTTACTAGTAAATATTTGAAAAAAACACTTACTTTTGATTGGAGTCTTGAGGAATGCATTTCACTCCTGAAGAGGAATGCATTCCTCAAGACTCCAATCAAAAGTAAGTGTTTTTTCAAATATTTACTAGTAACACAGTGTCAGAACTTCAACAAAGTTATTATATAGTGTTTCGTCATGGAAAGCAACTTCGAATAATAATTGTTATCATCCTTCAGCGAGTTTTCCCAGGGATGAAACCTAGTTTAATCGAATTTTTATATAATAAATCTACTATGTTTAGAATTTCATGAAAAACGTTAGAGCCGTTTTCGAGATCCGTTGGACGTGAATAAAAAAAAATATAAATAAACATATAGAGAAATTGCTCGCTTAATATAATAGGATAAACTGAACAAACGATATACAGAGCTTGGATTGAATACATAAAGAGTATAGATTTGGATTAAATTTGAGGCCCACAGATATTATTAATGGTTGTGTTGTGCGGAAAAATCAGTAGAATGGTACGGCGGAAAGATTTAATGGTATCACAGGGCAGATTGAGGACGTGCCGTGTTATCGGGAAAATGCACGCTGTCACGAGTACACGCTGCATGTTTACGGAAACAGGTGCAACAGGAAAAAGGAGAGAGATGGGGTGAGACAGAAAAAACAATCTGAAATCTCTTCTTCCTTCTCTTCGTTAGCCGGAACACGGAAAACGGAGAGAGATGGGAAGAGACAGAAAAAACAATCAGCAGTTCTCCTCTCAGTTAGCCGCGTCCGAAATCACAGACCGACAGGAAAAAAGGCGCACATAATTCGGTGCCGTCCACAATCGAATAAAGCAATTAAAGCAAGCGGTTGGTGGCTTTTAAGGGCGGGGTGGGGGCGTTGTCGCTTCATCGAATTAGTCGCACCTACAGTGGATTTTCGGAGAGCCGACACTTGCGAAAGCGCTGTCTTTCCAATTCACAGGAAAGAGCCAAGATAAATATTTTCCAACGCTTCTAACTTGGAAATGCACTTAGTGGGTTGGGAAAATTTCTGAAATCTCGAGTCAAGGGAGAAGCTTATTGGAAGGATTAATCATCGCTATCATCATAATCATATGAATAGTTTGCGATTCTAGCTATTAAGATGGTTGAATAGAATAGATTGATAGATTCAGAAATAGAATATTTAGAATAGAATAATTGATATAGAATAGAATAGATTGATAGATTTCTATTCTATTATAGAATAGAATAAATTCTACAATAACTTTAGAAAGAATTTGATAAATCACCTTCAAGTTTTGAATAAGTATTCTTGGAACCTTTTACAGGTCAAGTTCGTTGGACAACAAAATCCTCAATTAAATGATCTATGTAATAGAAAGAGATAGGATACAAGAGGATATTGCAGAATCTTGACTGGAAATAGAGCATATTCGACAACTTATGACTAATGAAGTCAAAGATCTTTCTCGAGGAACGAAATTGAATTTACAAAACCCTTATTAGACCAGTAGTGACCTACGGCGCAGAGGCATGGAGATTAAATGTTAAAGAAATAAATGCGCTGCGCATCTTCGAAAGGAAGATTATAAGAAGAGTGTTGGGACCAGTGAGAACAGCCGAAGGTTGGCGAGCAAATATTTTCCAAAGCTTCTAACTTGGAACCGCACTTAGTGGGTTGGGAAAATTTCTGAAATCTCGAGTCAAGGGAGAAGCTTATTGGAAGGATTAATCATCGCTATCATCATAATCATATGAATAGTTTGTGATTCTAGCTCTTACGATGGTTGAATAGAATAGATTTCTATTCTATTATAATAGAATAAATATGTTCCAACGCTTCTAACTTGGAACGGCACTTAGTGGGTTGGAGAAAAGCTGAAAATTTCTTAAATTTCGAGTCAAGAGAGAAGCTTTTTGGAAGGATTAATCATCGCTATAATCATAATCATATGAATAGTTTGCGATTCTAGCTCTTACGATGGTTGAATAGAATAGAATATTTATTTCGCAAAATAAAGAGATGAGACTTATCGATTAGAAATCTGGCAATAAAGGACGAAAAACTCTAAGGAACAATTCAAACTCTTATTCTTCATCTTCTTTTTCTACTTCTTGTTCTCCTGCCTTCTTCTTCTTCTTGTTCTCCTGCCTTCTTCTTCCTCTTCTCTTCTTCTTCTTCTTCTTCTTCTTTTCCTGTCTTCTTCTTCTTCTTCTTCTTCTTCTTCTTCTTCATCTTCTTCTACTGCTTTTCTCTTCTTCTTCTTCTTCTTCTTGTTCTCCTGCCTTCTTCTTCCTCTTCTTGTTCTTCTTCTTCTTCTTCTTCTTCTCTTCTTCTTCTTCTTCTTCTTCTTCTTCTTCTTCTTCTCTTCTTCTTCTTCTTTTTTTTGTCCTCCTTCTTCTTTTTCTCCTCCTTCTTCCTTTCACGGGTTAGGCATTACTGAATGATACGAAAATCTACATCTCTAAAAACAACCCCTAAATTCAAACAATAGTGGACAATAATAATTCAATCTAGAGATGCAAGCCTGGAGAAAGAAACGCTGCAGCTTCAAAAAAAAATCTTGTACAAATAACACATACATGATTCGAACAGAGGAACAATTTTCCAGAGAAGTTCACCATATTTTGATAAAATAACTTATAACATGACTTATTTTGAATAAGCAATGATACTGACTTATCCACTGTCAATCTAGTGTGAAGGGAATCCCCTTTCATGACTACCATCATAGAGAAACAATAGCGTAAGTAGATATCCCATGATATAGGGAATTTATGTCGCAACTTTTACTGTTATCTCAAGCCGACTACTGTATATGTGTATATATAATTGTTTTCAGAGTACTTTTTTCATCGTGTAAATTGTGAAATTCGATGATTCTTTAAAAGTTGTCAAAACAGCTGTCCTACAAATGAAATATCTCGAGTATGTGTTCTTTTTATAAACTGCTCTACCTACGTACCTCATGCACGAGAGGGAGTTTACAAAGTCAATTTCTCGAGGATGGGGTGGACCCCATTAGTTTCCCAGGAAAAAGAATCATGCCAGTTGATAGAGCTGATGAATAAGTATAGAGGGTATGAATTTGAAATGAATCGGTCAAGTCATTTTTGAGAAAATCGTGAAAAACATGTTTTTTCATTAACTATTTGCCATTTTTCTCAAGAATATTACGGAGCTCCTGCAATTTTCTCAGAAATGAGACTCATGTCAGTTGATAGGGTTTATAAATAGCTATCCATGGTATAAATTTGAAGAAAATCGTTAAAGCCGTTTTCGAGAAAACCGTGAAAAACATGGTTTTTTAGTAATTATCTGCCATTTTTCTCAAGAATATTACGGAGCTCCTGCAATTTTCCCAGAAATGAGACTCATGTCAGTTGATAGGGCTTATAAATAGCTATCCATGGTATAAATTTGAAGAAAATCGTTAGAGCCGTTTTCGAGAAAACCGTGAAAACATGGTTTTATAGTAATTATCCGCCATTTTTTCCGCCATCTTGAATTGAATTTTATTGAACTTCTTATCGTCGGGTCCTCATGGTATAAGGACCTTAAGTTTAAAATTTCAAGTCAATCGGTTAATTAGGAATGGAGTTATCGTGTTCACAGACATACACACATACACACATACACACACACACCAACACCCAAAAATCATGTTTTTGGACTCAGGGGACCTTGAAACGTATAGAAAACTTAAAATTTGGGTACCTTAATTTTTTTTGGAAAGCAATACTTTCCTTACCTATGGTAGTAGGGCAAGGAAAGTAAAAACTATATTGTACAAATAACACATACATGATTCGGACAGAGGATCAATTTTCAAGAGAAGGTCACCATATTTTTGTAATAAAATCAGCCAAGACACTCATTTATCCACTGTTAATCTACAACGAATTCTATGACTAACTATATAACTACCGAAAACCATTTAATAATAGCTAACTTAGCTTCATTATTACAGTGTAGGTACAGTATAATACTATCATACTGCTACCGCCTCCTAGCTTTTTGGTACTGCCACTATAGTGGGGTCCATCTTATAATGGCAGTGAAGAATGATAGCAAAACAACGTTGCCGATCCTCTGTCTTGTCAATGCCTTCTTCTATAGACTGTAGCTGATACAGGTTTCACTTTTTGTGTAGTTGAGAAGTTGATATTGTGGTAATTATTCATATTGAATGAAAAAGACTAAGAAATTGTCAAAAAACCTTTTTTGACAATTTCTTAGTCTTTTTCATTCAATATGATAAAAGTTTATTAATGTAATAATTATTAACGGTTTATTCTCGTTTAAAATAATCAAGTATATTTTATTAACCAAGGAATTATATTTTTCAGTTATTCCTTAATTAATTTTCATAATCAAGATGAAATATTTTGTTAATTAATTGTTAATTCCACATTGTTAAAAGACTATCTGGCAACAAAGAAAAACGAGAAAGAGATAGCGCTATCCGCTTTGTTGAGTTATAGACAAGGATAACAATACCATTGCTAATTAAACACTGCCATTATAACGTGCACCTGACTTTAGCAAGTAACATAGATTAATCACTTCAACGACTTTTCTATAGACGTACGACATAATAAACTGTATCCTTTCAGAACCCAACTCTGCTACATCATTTTTGGTCGATCAAACTGGCATTCAGTGTGATCCTTAGTCCGTACTTTGAATGAGTTTATAGCAAGTCTTTAAATTAATCAAAGTCAACGACTCTCATGGAGCAAAGAGTCTTTACCAAAAGCGCTTCATGGCTTGGGAAGAACAGCTGCTCACTTATTACACTGGACGATGGATTTCAATGCAGTTATCGGAGACAATTGTCCAGAGTTGCAGTGAGTGAAACATGAAATTTAGTCGAGAATCGGCTTTGATCGGGAGGAGAAGAGGAGGAGGAGGTGAGAAGAGGAGGAGGAGGTGAAAAGGGAGGAGAAGGAGGAGGAGGAGGAGGAGGGGGAGAAGAAGGAGAAGAAGAGGAGGAGGAGGCGTCGGTCTACACTTTGATGCCAGTCTAGCTGCACGCAATATTGCGCTTATCATTTTTCTCTCATGTCCTGTGATCGTTGAAACGTGCTAGAAAATCGTACGCTTATTGCAGTAATTGCGTTCGACTGTTGAATGAACCAACCCCTCTTCGTACGATAACTAGAACACAGCCAGGCGATTGTTAAATTTGTTTATTTCAAGCGACTTCAAGCAGAAAAAATGTTTCTGAGTTCCCAAATGCAAAAGCCGTTGCAATTTTCATGCATTGTTCATTTTAAATCTCCTCTATTTTGTGAGGAGCTTTATGTACTGTATTCCTCCAACGATAGCTAGAACGTAGCCTGGCGATTGTTAAATGTGTTTATTTCAAGCGACTTGATGCAAAAAAAATGTTTTTGAGTTTCTAGATGCAATAGCCGATGCAATTTTCATGCATTATTTAGTGTAAATCTCCTCTGTTTTGTGAGGAGCTTTATGTACTGTATTCCAAACGGCTTGAGTTCCAATTTCTAATTTTGGAAAGCCATAAACTATCCTCCCTAATCTGTAGCTGAGCAGTTAAAATCTTTTTCGAAACACAAGCGCACTACACTTGTGAACAAGTGAACATAAATAATGGGAGCTGAATTGCTTGCATAAGCACCAGTCCTTCAACTGTATCTCTCATACCATCCGCCTCATTAGCCACGCACAAGCCTAGAGCTCATGTGGGCATCACCCTCAGCAAAAAAATATATATCTTAAGAAAATTTGAGGTAATTTCAAAAATGAACTACTGGGACCTGTTGCATGAAAAAATATAAGTAATTTCAAGTAGTAATTTCCAATGTACCTAGAATACAGGTATTGTAGGTATAATAGCTATATATAGCTATGGTGAATGTGATATTTTCGAGCTCAAAATTTAAGTGTTTTTATTCTTTATTTTGTGAATTTATAGTTTGTTTCATGTTTTTAAGAAACTTTTATTATTAATCAATCCAAATTTAAAATTGTTTGTTTTATTCTAATTTATATTTTAGATTGTGATTTGGTGTAGAAATTTGAATGGACATAACCTATAATATTTGGACAATTTAAAACTAAATTAGGAAATTGAAGAAGTTTTAGGCAATAGCCTGTTTTTTCTTTTCCGATTCTTGTATTTTTTGCTAACCTTATAAATAAATAAATAAATAAAAAAATAAATAATAAATAAATAAATATACAATACCATGTATTCTAGGATACTTGATAATTTCCTATTCTAATAACCAGCTGACTACTAATATTTGGCGTACTATCAATTTTTCCTACTGGTATGATAGTTTTTCACCTGTCCCTGAAGGAAAGTTATCGGTTCCTATGCCAATATCTTGATAGGATTATATATATATTGATATTGACTATCGACTTCTATCGATCTTCAGTATCGAATCGGAGATTCGATTTTTTAGGGACAAAATTGTAATATCACATATTATTAGTTTGTATTTTCGCATGCAATAAGCCTCAGTAAGGGGTTTCAAAGAAAGCATTATCCTCGGGAAGGTACGGATTCTCTCAGGAGTATCAAGGAAATAATACATTCTGCTGAACACAAGGGAAGTAGTGGGCCTACGAGAGATTATTTATGCATTAGAGAGGATCAGACCTTCAGCCTTCCATACCATCAGAAGTATCTTTCTTGCTAAATTGATTATTGATTAACATCAGATGCGAAAGGGGCAGTGATCAATCTTGAGCATAACCGAGAAGGTTGTAAACAACTTCAATTCTAACTTAAGGCGCAGTCTCAATAGCGAAAAACAATAGTTTAGGGTGTAGTCGATTCCTGAAGTTAGGAATATATGATCAGTAACTGTTTTAGAATTTAAAATAAGAGAGCTCAAATTGAGAAGAATGCCAGCAAGAATAGTTATGAATTGAAAATTCATAACTATCATCCAACAGGAAAAGAGATGAGGGTAGGCGTTGAAAAAGATGGCAGTAACATTATATTCTGCATTATTTTATATTTTTACTTTATATTGTAACTCTTATTGTAGCAAAATAATTAATGAAATTGATAGGACATCACTAGCTTTAGTTAGTCGGAACAGGCACTATGGCCTAAATTTTGAATGTAAGAAGAAAAGAAAAAGAAGAAGAAGATGAAGTAGTTGAAGAAGAAGAAGAAGAAGAAGGAGAAGAAAAAGAAGAAGAAGGAGGAGAAAAAGAAGAAGAAGGAGAAGAAGAAGAAGAAAAAGAAGAAGAAGAAGAAGAAAAAGAAGAAGAAGAAGAAGAAGAAGAAGAAGAAGAAGAAAAAGAAGGAGGAGGAGGAGGAGGAGAAAAAGAAGAAGGAGAAGAAGAAGAAGAAGAAGAAGAAGAAGTAGGAGAAGAAGAAAAGAGCTCAAATTGCATTGAACTATCCGACAAAAAAGTTTATTCAATGTTGTAAGTTTGATTGAGCAAGCACCGCACATATTGCAGGATTCCACAATGTTTTCTGGAATGTTTGTCCAGAAGCAATAAATCTCCCAAGAGGTTTTTTGAAAACAAAACCTTCTAAAAATAGGAAATTCATAAGCTAAGCTGCGATACTTCACTTACAAGAGCCAATCTGTTAAATGCTATAAAACAACTGTAATGAACTGTACAGATAAACTTCTACAAGCATTATTTGAAGATGAACACTTAATTCCATACTACTTGACAACAAAAAAGTGAGCCACAAAGAGAATAGAGGTGCATTAAAATGAATGGTGCGGCCGGTCTGAAACCAAAGATAGGAATAAAAGCAGGAGGCCACAAGCCACCAAATCTCAGTCGCATATATCAAACTGAAAATGAGGGTGTATTTCACAGAGCTGGAAATGAGGGCGGCAAATAAAATACCGTGCACACATACTTATCGCGATTTACAATGTTGCCTATACAATCCCACACTACCAACAAACCAGATATTAGAATTCTTGTTTCTAGTCGTTCTTCATCTGTGGCCATTAAATAACGATGGAGAGTGGACAATAATTTTTGAATAACAAATTGTGTTATTCGTAGTATTTTGTTGAAGGGAATTTCAGTACGATTGTTGAAAACTATCCTGTTTTGGTGTATCTCTACCTCTCTAAAATTTGGGATAATGGCTCTAGAAACTAACTGAAAAAGTGTAGAGACCAATATTAAAGCAGCATATATATCTAGTCAGGGTATCTCAAGTCTAAGATCTTTTTCAGGCATAGACTGTGAACCAAAGCATATTAAATTACTCTTATTGAACAAGATTTAAAAAAAATATTATAAATATTCAACAAGGCTATACTTATAAAAATGAAAAATGATCAAATCAATGACAAAATGTTTTTCAACTCGAATAAATATTAATAAAAACAATATAAAAACTTGAAGTACCCTTTTATTAAAACATTTTTAAAACTTTGAAACATTTTAACGACTAGTTTCGACCATTGGCCATTTGAAAATGTTTTGATAAAAGGGTACTACAAGTTTTTATATTGTTTTTATTAATTTGAATGAAGTAGCCCATATAAGTGAAGTGATTTTATCGAATGAATAACTTTAATCTCAAAAAATTTCAAAACACAATTAGGCCTACCTCACTATTCACAGTTTCCTTACTATATTGATAAATAGAGAAACTCTTCAATTACTTTAGACTTGGATATGAATCCATTATACTGTACCTCTTTGATGCCCACATCTGAATAAAAGAAGTTTGAACCAACCTGAAACAAAAAATAAATATAATTATTGAGAGCTTCATCTTAGTTCCATCTCAAGTTATTAAGAATTTTAAACTTAATAGTACGCATACTTCCAGTATTTTTGAAATTCAACATTTTTGACTAAGC
This sequence comes from Nilaparvata lugens, assembly GCF_014356525.2. Classification (NCBI taxonomy): domain Eukaryota; kingdom Metazoa; phylum Arthropoda; class Insecta; order Hemiptera; family Delphacidae; genus Nilaparvata; species Nilaparvata lugens. Next base: position 86,658,309 of record NC_052505.1, read on the forward strand.
AGTTTCTACAATTACATTTTCAATCTGTTGTAAAATCAAAATCAGCAATGATTATGTATTAGAAAGGATTTGTGCTATGGTTCACAAGGTTCGCAAGCTACATGTTTGAGAATGTGAGAGCAATAATTATTATGGAAATGAAAAATTTGATTTCATAATACATACATTTTTCGAATACATCATGGACATTCAATTGACGTACAATACTACTTATTGATTGATAATACATACAATTTATCCGTACAATATTATTAATTATAGCCTACTAACAATTTTTCACGAAGCCAGATATAAAAACAGACTCCTGATCGTCGTTTATGCTAATAGGGATGCACTTTGCCCACATAGTTACAAGTACGTCATGGTCATTCAATTAGATGAGTCATTATTACGATTCAGGAATCATTTTGCCGGCTGGATGGTCAGAGACAAAAACAAACTGAAATTAGCAACAAATTTCGCATCACCAACCATGTAATCCAAATGAGAAATTATAAATTCAGCCAATGAGAAATTAGTAATCCGAATGAGTAATTATAAATTCAGCCAATGAGAAATTAGTAATCCGAATGAGTAATTATAAATTCAGCCATTGAGAAATTAGTTGCAGTGTGATTCTAGTGGGGATACGAGCCGGCCAACATACTCGTGGGAGAAAAGGTTGGAGATAAATGAGAACATTGGCGATGCGGTAAAAGCATCCTAGCCGCTTGAGTGGTGCACGCCACGCCGCTGGACCTCGCCTAGTTCCGTTTCCTGTATCGCGTTACACCGCATCACAAACCCCCGGCCGAACCTCTACACTCTACACCCCTTTCAACCAAACCGTTCAACATTATAATAATGTCCACAACAATGCTCTGTAACTTGCGACAATAAACTCAAAATTTGAAATTGAAAAGTGATGTTTTGCTGGTTTGTAACGGTGTAACAGTGCTGGTATTTGTAATAAGAGTTGTTTCAGTACTGATATGAGGTTGGAAAAATACAGATAATGTACTGTAAGGCTGACTACTAACGGTAGAACATGCATGATAAACATAATGATAGAAAACGAATTTACCCTCAAATAGAGCAGCAAAGAAAAATGAACAGCAAAAATCGGAGATACAAAAACCTAACCCGACATGGTAAGTATGAGAAATGGGATAACCAAGAAATTTTCAACTTTTAAGACTATATTGGTCCATATTTTCTATTGATAAGTTACATGTTTAGTATAATTCGAACTATAGCCCTCGATAGTAATGTATGCAATGGTTTTATAATGAGACTCCTTAATTTTTTTAATGATGACGAATATTTTCGTTGTTTCAATCATCAATTTAAAGCACGGGTTGGATCGAGTTAAGACACGAGCGACGCAAACCGAGTATCCATTCAAAAGTCAATAGAATGCAAATCATGCATTCTATTGGAAATATGTATGCATGTTCCAATGCTAAATACTTTATATATTGTGAATAGTTTTGATGTACACTTCAGCCATCTATGTAGTAAATAGAATAGAATAGAATGACTTCTAGAGGAAAAGACAAATTAAAAATTCCATACTTATTATTGAAATATTGTATTGTAACTTGAATTTGATTTTATTGAATTTTCTTCCTAGAGACTCTTGACAGAGTATAGGAAATCGTCAAGGACTATTTGTCCAAAAAATAAAAGAATACAAATAAACATATATACATCACATTCTACAATGTACATTACAATTTAACCTCCCAAAAGTCTCATTTTACATCCATAAATTAAATTTAATAATTAATAATGTAGTAATAATGTAGTCTACATATTCTTATCTATTTAATAATGTAGTATACCCCGTTTGCTAGATATTTTTTCAATAGCTTTTTGAAAATATCCTTATTCTCATTTTCTCTCAAAGCTGACAGCAGTTTACTCATAAATTTGATACCAATATAAGAAGGCTTTTTGAAATGAGAAAAAATCTATATTGTAGTCAAAAGAAAATTCATATTGAAATCATAGAATTTTCATATTCATTGACATGTAAAATCCGAAAAGTGACATAAGCTACATTCCAAAGATGCATCAATATTTGAAGATTCATAACTTGACTTATCACAAATTATTCACGCAACACAATTATCTTGTAAATTTATACACGAACTAGCCGTCAGGCTCGCTTCGCTCGCCATATCCGTCTAGCCAGGGGGCTCCGCCCCCTGGACCCCCGACTGGATCGTCCAAAAATGAGATCAGCGGGCTCGCTTCGCTCGCCTGCATGTAGACCTCAGCGGAACCTCTGTATCGAATTCTGGACCCCCGACTGGATTGTCCAAGAATGAGATCAGCGGGCTCGCTTCGCTCGCCTGCATGTAGACCTCAGCGGAACCTCTGTACCGAATTTGAACGTATTATGTCAATTTGATCTCGAAAAACACCTGTTACTATATCGGCGTATCTTTGGCGAACAAAATTCTTCCACCTCAGCTAAACCTGTGTACTGAATTTTTTAAATATATTTCCATCAATTATTGAAAAAGGTGAGAAAACGCAGAAAAGCTGAGAAAACGCTAATTTTGGGCGTATCTTTGGCGTTATTTCAAATTCCTTCTAACACAACATTATTGCACCCCAGCTGAGCTTCTGTAGTAAATTTGAACATTTTCTGTGTATTTGTTCTCGATAAAGCTGAGAAAACGCTAAAAAACGCAGATTTTGGGCGTATCTTTGGAAAATTTTCCAAATCCGTTCTTATTGTGCCTCTAAAGGGCCAACTGAACACACCTACCAAATTTGAAATGTTATGTCATAGTTTTATCATATGTTAGGACGATCCAGTCGGGGGTCCAGACTAAACGTCTGGCTAAACAGATATGGCGAGCGAAGTGAGCCTGACGGCTAGTAATATAATATTCCCAGGAATAGCTCTGATTGAAATAGCAGTACCAAATCAATTTTTCCGCGATAAATCAGGACCTCCTAAATGGGTATTTAGGAGGTAATGGATAAATTGGTATTTAGGAGGTCCTGGATGAATGCATTTCAATCTTCAACTTGGTGCCAACCTAACAAAGTCAACTCAACTTAATGCCAACCTGACAAAATGTTTAATTTAGTTACCAGAACAACTGTTCCGAAGAGGTACTCTCTCTAGATTATAGTTCTATATTAACATATGGTATGGGCATTTTCAATTGTAATTTTAGTATATTGGAATACGAAGAATATACATGCTAAAATAACTTTAAACCCTTAAAACCCACCCTTAGAGTTAGAATATCGCCAAAAGATTTCTTAGTGCGGCTCTAAAGGGCCAACTGAACATACCTACCAAATTTGAACGTTTTTGGTCCGGTAGATTTTTAGTTCTGCGAGTGAGTGAGTGAGTGAGTGAGTCAGTCAGTCAGTCAGTCAGTCAGTCAGTCAGTCAGTCAGTCAGTCAGTCAGTCAGTCAGTCAGTCAGTCAGTGAGTGCCATTTCGCTTTTATATATATAGATAATGCGAAAATGTACAAAGCGAACAACTGGATGAAGATTGAAACAATTTGGCCATATCAATTAGTTTCCCTAGTCACGTAACATTTCCTCCGAGACAAATCTCAATTAAAGTGAACGCTACTTGCATAATAAAATCAACGTTTCTGAGGTGCAGACAATAAAGCGAACCATTCAGACTAGCAATGGAGCCGGTGCTTTCATTGCTACATTAGCTTAATTTTCGAGCATCAACTCTCTACTAAAACTCTATACATGAAGTGGCGTATCCGTCTTTTACGGGGAACAGATTAGTGCAATGGCCGGGTGCTCACGGCACAGATGTCCTGCCAAATTGGATTGGCGCGTGCCCAATCAGCTGTCTACACTAAATTCAATTCAAACTGTCATAAGTAGTCGAGTGAGAAGCGTTGGTTGTTATTTATACGGAATTCTGACATCCTAAGAGCGAGTCTCATCTCTTTCTTCATATTTGTTCAGTCCTCAGCTAAACTATCTATAAATAGGCCACCTCTCCAGTCACAATATTCCGGGAGAGGCGTTTCTGCAACTGGAATCCATCAGTTTGATTTATACGGTAGTTCATTAGCACTGATATATCATGAAAGGAAGATGAATATGTATAGACAGAAATATCTACCATGTGGAGACTTTCTTGGGAAGGATGTAAATATAAGTTTTGGGAAAAATTTAGAGGAATCCATTTGTTGAATACGTGAATATAGAACTAGGACTATGATTGTATTTAAGTTTGGAGTAAATCAGTTTGATTTATACGGTAGTTCATTAGCACTGATATATCAAGAAAGGTAGATGAGCATGTATAGACAGAAACAGCCATCATAAGGAGGAATACATAGGAAGGATGTAAGAGTTTTAAGAAACATTTTGAGGAATCCATGAGTTGAATAGAACGTTTATACAGAACTAGAACTATGATTATATTTAAATTTGCATGATTTTTTCATCCCGGAACCTTAAACCAGATTTCTGTAAGCCTATGAGAAAACAATAATCTGATAATTATATTGTTCGATCATTTCAGGCTTGAAAAACTAGGGCATTGATTTGTTCCGTTGTAATAATATTTATTTCTACTTATAAAATATGTATGATAATGTGAATTTTAGCATATTGAAGAGATTTCTTACCATTCCCCTTGATATTATTTACAATATCAAGTCATTTCGGCCATGTTTCTAGGACACTTATCAAATCTAATGAACCATTAAAACTACAGGTTTAATGACTCATTGAATTTAAGAAGTGTCGTACAAACAGGGCCAATTGTTTCAAAGATGAGTAGAGCGGGTCCAATTGTTTCAAAGATGTGTAGGGATGTGAACAAAATTATCTATTCCCATGAATTAGATAAATATTAGAGAACAACCCAATCAATTACAGTATTTTGATTCATTAATAGATCTTGAATGAATTTGCGTCTTGTATTATCTCAATTTGTACACATGTCACAAACAAATCAGAGAAATTAGAATAAATACGAATATAGATCTGTGATGGCCACTGTTATACTTCATTAACTTTCCTAATCTAATTTATAAACAGTAGCTTGACTACCTGCAATTTTCTTATGTTTGCATAATTATTGATGATGACTACATTTCTTCCAAGTAAAATACATTATAATAATTATTTAAGGGTGTCACCCACACAGCGGATTTGAAAAAGTATTGTTCCAAGAATGGATCACTAGAATACTGCCTCAGATAGTTTGTAATTGATACAAGAAAGTTGATTAATCAACGTGTTTAATTTAATGGAACAATGGCCATGGAAAATTCGTGGGCGAGCAATGAAGTTGACCAACACGGATTAAGAGTTACAAATACAAGTTTTTTTCACAAACAGTTCCATGGAACAATCAAGGTCTATTGAACTATTTCTCCAGCTAGAATTTTATCAAGTGAAGCTTATGAGTGCAAGAATATTGTGTTTTGATACAATTTGAATTTGCCTTGTAAAACTGTTGATTTTGATATGATAGTCTAGGACTGGATATATATTGAAGTTTTCCAAACCAATGTGAGTAGAAGATTTTTAAATGTTGTGATACACAATCATAAAGTGTGTGCATTTTATAAAATGCACTAGATCTCATTTATGTCCAGAGAGTATAGAATTTAATACCATAAAGAAACAATAGCGTGAGTAGATATCCCATGGTATAGGGCGTTTATGTCGCAACCTTTACTCTTATCTCAAGCCGATTAATGTTGACTATTGTCGAATTTTACTGTTTTGTTGGGGTGAGAGTGTATGAACGGCACAATATGAGAGAATACCAGCGTCACACAGCTTCACGGGAAAGAGTTACATGAACTCGGCTTGAGATATCAGTAAAAGTTGCGACATAAACGCCCTATACCATGGGATATCTACTTATGCTATTGTTTCTCTATGGTAATACATTCTATCCTCACTGTTTATGTCTTATGAAATATCATCAATATCAACACAAAACATGAAAATCTGGTGTCGTACACTCATACAACTTTCCTTGCTCATTGATCTATAAGCCTCATTAACGAGGATAATTTAGGGGAATAACATTATGCCGATTGGCGGCTAAGTAATTAAAACTAGGATTTTACTATTGTTATTGTGTTCAGAGTACATTTTCCTTTGTTTCAATTATGGAATTTGAGGATTTTTTGAAAGTTGTCAAAACAGCTGTTCTACAAATAAAATATCGACATGTGTTCCTTTTGAATAAACTGCTCTACCTACCTAACTCACGCACGAGAAGGAGGTTACAACGTAAATTTCTCAAGGATGGGGTGGACCCCCTGTTAATTTCTCAGGGAGGATATTCATGCCAGTTAATAGAGCTGATATATAACTATACAAGGTATGAATTTGAAGTCATTTTTGAGAAAATCGTGATAGAAATTTAACAAAATTCATTCTTCTCAGGAATATTACGGAGCTCCTGTAATTTTCCCAGAAATGAGACTCATGTCAGTTGATAGGGCTTATAAATAGCTATCTAGGGTATAAATTTGAAGAAAATCTTTAGAGCCATTTTCGAGAAAACCGTGAAAAACATGGTTTTTTAGCCATTATCCGCCATTTTGAATTGAATTTTATTGAATTTCTTACTGTCGGATCCTCATGGTATAAGGACCTTAAGTTTAAAATTTCAAGTCGATCGGTTTATTAGGAATGGAGTTATCGTGTTCACAGACACACACACACACACACCCACACACACAGACCAACACCCAAAAATCATGTTTTTGGACTCAGGGTACCTTGTAACGTATAGAAAACATGAAATTAGGGTACCTTAAATTTTTTTGGAAAGCAATACTTTCCTTACCTATGGTAATAGGGCAAGGAAAGTAAAAAATCAACACCCTTACAATGATAATTTATAAAGATGGGTTCCAAGTTTCAACAAAGTCTATGTTATTTATTTTTAACATTGTTTACAAGGTTCAGTGGATTGTCTGTGGAGCGTGTCACTCTGAATATAAATAATCAATAATGAGTCGGTGGCCAATGCTGCAGGTGGGAAGTGGGAAGGCTGCGTGACGTGGGTGGATAGGCGACCACTGATCTACAATTAGACTTCAATTGTCGATTATAGCTTGGAGGATATTACGCCGCACCCAAGATGATTCAAAGTGATTGAATGGGATGTGGCTTCCAAAATAATTTATGACTTTTGATAGATGGTGAAACCCTAGACTAGATGATAAGTGAAGCCGTTCCTTTGTCTCTAGCGATGGTTTCGATTTCAAAGGTTCACCCCTTTTGATTGTCCTCGGTGACAAATGTCAACCATGCGAATCCTTTCAAGTGACGAATCAATCAACTGATCTGATTGGTTGGGGTTTTTCATTTATCTTTCTCTACGACAAAGTGCATTATTTACTAGTATGGTTCGATCATATCTTACGACAAAGTGCATTTTACTAGTATGTTTCGATTACTTTTTACTTTCCTTGCCCTATTACCATAGGTAAGGAAAGTATTGCTTTCCGAAAAAAATTAAGGTACCCAAATTTCCAAATTTCTATAAGTTTCAAGGTCCCCTGAGTCCAAAAAAGTGGTTTTTGGGTATTGGTCTGTATGTGTGTGTGTGTGTGTGGTGTGTGTGTGTGGTGTGTGTGTGTGTGTGTGTGTGTGTGTGTGTGTGTGTGTGTGTGTGTGTGTGTGTGTGTGTGTGTGTGGTGTGTGTGTGTGTGTGTGGTGTGTGGTGTGTGTGTGTGTGTGTGTTGTGTGTGTGTGTGTGTGTGTGTGGTGTGTGTGTTGTGTGTGTGGTGTGTGTGTGTGTGTGTGTGGTGTGTGTGTGTGTGTGTGTGGTGTGTGTGGTGTGTGTGTGTGTGGTGTGTGTGTGTGTGTGTGTGTGTGTGTGTGTGTGTGTGTGTGTGTGTATGAGTATATGTGCGTCTGTGTACACGATATCTCATCTCCCAATTAACGGAATGACTTGAAATTTGGAACTTAAGGTCCTTACAATATAAGGATCCGACACGAACATTTTCGATCTGATGCAATTCAAGATGGCGGATAAAATGGTGAAAATGTTGTCAAAAACAGGGTTTTCGCGATTTTCTCGCAAACGGCTCCAACGATTTTGATCAAATTTATACCTAAAATAGTCATTGATAAGCTCTATCAATTGCCACAAGTCCCATATCTGTGAAAATTGCAGGAGCTCCGCCCCATCTATGCAAAGTTTGATTTTAGATTCCCAATTATCAGGCTTTAGATACAATTTGAACAAAAAATTCCAAGTGGAAAAGATTGAGCATGAAAATCTCTTCAATTAATGTTCAGTAACATTTTCACCTAAAATATTGAAAATAAGCTCGAAATTCGAAAAAATGTTATTATTTCAATTACAAAGTGTTGGCAACTATTGATTCTATTCACTATCATTCACTATGAAGATATAGCAAACTTTGTGTGTCTCCAGCCTTATTGTCCTGTCACCAGCTGGCTTGGATCTTTGAATAGTAGACTTGAGATGCGCGGAAACACTAGCGTCAGGTGATAAATTCTCATAACGGCAAGGAAAGTTGTGTGAGTGCGCCACACCAGATTTTTCCTTATTTTAGTAGCTAGAAAATTGACGTTCTTCTACAAAAACTAACATTGCTAAAAACTACAAATAACATTGCTTGAATGTACTACAAATATAGACACATTTTTCAACGTTCAAAACGCTTAGTAAGTCTATAAACGTCTCAAAAAGTATTTTATAATCCTCAATCTTGAGGAGTAAATGAAACTAAAATACAGTATATAAACAAACAAGCCATGTTTTATTTTCCCTTTAATGAATTGATTTGACTTATTTTCATAAAAATGAGTAAATAAGTCATATTTTCAATACTTTCATTTTCCAATGAAGTTTATTTCAATAATTAATTATTCAATGATAATGATTTCAAATTAATTCAAGAGAGATATAGTTAAACTCATGAATAAATTCTAGAATGTAAGCAAGTAGTAAGATTAGAACCCTACATGAAAAAATACTTGGAATTTCTAGTTGGGTCGTAGAAAAGAATAGAGTATCATAATTTCGTTTGATAATTTGTTTCTGATTTCGCATCAACGATGAATGTTTTCTAACAGTGATTCAATAGGTATAGTAACAGTGACAATAGGTATAATGAAACAATCAAAATATTTTTCTTATAAACCGAAATTCCCCACAAATGGAATGAATATACAAAATACAACAAATAACTTATAACCACGTTTAGAGTTTATCAGAGCAATCGATCGAACTGACTCTGGTTGAGTGCGGAATCTAGCGACTCTGGAATGAGAGGCAAGGACAATATTAATGAGAGTTGCAGCTTAGTTGAATTCCTAATCAATAAAACCTGTCACTGTCATTTCTCTTCATCTTTTCTACAACCCAAATCCACCCCCTTCCCCCTTTCTTCCACATCCCACTTTCTTCTACTAACCTGCCTTATCTAGTGACATCTAACGCAGTTAAACTTGTAGGAAATCAATAGAATGTGCGCCATGTCTTATTCAAGAGCTGTCAGTGTGGTGGGGTGCATAAATTTCACATTTATTGGGGGAAGAAGGTGTTTATTGCAACTCCGAACAGATTCTTTCAACACCCTATTTTTCTATTTCAGTGCGTTAGTGTTCAAACGGTTGATAATACGTTATTCAGCGTACAGGAGAAGTCATTCATAAGGATATTTGTTTTGTAATGAAGAGTTAGAATTCATTCTCGGATTCATTTATACAATAGTAACCATGCCAAAATGCTAACAAACCTCATTCCAACCAGTTATGAGTTGAGACAAATAAATATTTTTTAACACTATAGAATCTTATCTGGCAAGAAAAATTGAATTTTTTAAATAACAGTATTACTTAATATATGAACACATAACAGAAAAATACTTTATAGTTTTATAATAATAATTAAAACTGGGAACATACGACATAGATAGATTAGAAACACAGAAACTTTCATTATTTTCGGAAATTTACGATGACTGTGCCATCTTTTTCAACCGTGTGTTTTTCTACATTGTCTATCTATGCCGTGTGTTTCCTGTTTTAATTAATATTAATAAATGCACAGATAGACAATGTTTGGAAATAGATATTAAGTCAAATGAAGACGAAGGTTGAACTTCATGCATCAGTTTTATCAAAGAGGATGAAAAGTTTAAATGTTATATTTAAATTTTAAATATTACATTACATTATTAATGGTCTTAGCCTAGGATGAAAAATTCAATAAGTAAATCTATGATATACACCGTTTGCACGGTAATCTAACTCGTTTCAAGAGAGAGCCTTGTCACGAATTTATTAAAACCAGCAATCAATCAAAATAAACGTGTCATGATGAAGTAGATAAAGTTTTATCATTTCATTGGAGGATCAAACTCTGAGCATCATAAATGACTTCAAGTTATACCTCTTGATATGGAATTTGATTGAAAATTCCTGTCCCTAACTTGAAGTATTATATCAATGAGTAATCCTTGAAGTATTAGTATTATATCGGTGTATATCAAAGAGTTACTTATTAAATTATTCATCTTAGCGATAAGGCTAAAACCATAGAATATGAATATAAAATTTAAACATCTTATCCTCTTTGAGAAGCCTGATGTACGAAGTTTTTATTTGAATAAATATCTATTTCAAATATTGTCTATCTCTTCTCCATATTAACTTGAAGTGTAATCACTATGGGCCGGTTTCCAAGCTCAGGATTTAGCTAAGTTCCAGACTTTAAACAGCTGTATTCAGAAAATTGGCTTCCCGAAACGGGTCGCAGTTTTTATGGCAATCTTTATTTTCTCATTTCTATAATTGGAAACGGGTTTCCTTGACGAAATGAAACATTCCTAAATAATTCAAATACTAAATAATAAAAATAGTTGAAGCTTTACGCTATTTTCTCTCTATTTTATTTTGTGTTCAATTTTCTAGTTTTTTGAAATTTAATTTAAACGTGGACTGCTAATACGTGCCCCGTTTCGGAAAGCCAATTTTCTGAATACAGCTGTTTGAAGTCTAGAACTTAGCTAAATCCCGAACTCGGAAACCTGCCCTAAATGAAATTTAAGACTACTACAATTTACATAAAAAAGTTAAAAGAGGAATCAACAGAAATTAATGTGATGACTGATTGAGGAGCCTAAACATAATGATTTATTAAGGTAGGCGGTAGGCGCACACAGATCGTCATCGGACGGACGGCACGCATCGGACGATTAGATTTGATACATTGTTTTCAATGGGAATGCGCATACCTATACGGTGCAGATAGGTATGCGCACTCCAATTGAAAACAATGCATCGAATCTAATCGTTCGATCCATGCCGTCCGTCCGATGACGATCTGTGTGCGCCTACCTTAAAAAACAGACATACACTTTTTCAAGTGAGCTACTTAGGTCGCAATTAACATCTGTCAATACACTGCACTAGTCAGTGCTAAGTAGGAAGAGGCGCATCGGAAATAGGCCTCTTATTAAGTGGAGATGATCAGCCGGAAAGGGGATGTTTTTATATTGTCGACGCGGAGTGCGTTTGACAGCCTATTACAGAGACACATGACAGACAGACAAACACTCGCTAGTCGGGGCACTGGCTGTCATGAAAGAAAGGTATTCACGTCACAAACGAAGGTTGTAACAATATGTAAACACTTAGCTCAGTACAGCGCCTATCATACGTATTCCCCTAACGCGGCTTCCATTTTACCATTCTGTTATTCAGAAAAACTCCAAGAATTAACGGAAACTGGGCCCATACAATGCATATTAATAACAAACACTTCTCCGAAAATATGTGTGATCCTAAGTAGCAGGATTGAAAAATTTGAATCAAAATAACTCAACTCTATTTTAGAAAAATATATCATTTACTATATTGTAATGGGTGGAAAACGAAAAACGTGGAAGTAGTCTTTGAGAGTAGAGTTGAAGGAATTTGCCAGTTGTAACTTGTAAGGTAAGAGCTATTCTATTATCCTATGTACTATTCTTGAGGCAAGAAATACTGGACAAAAATTCAACTTTTCAAAAAATATATTGATTGACTCCAAGCAAAGACAATAATAAGAATTACGATTTACAACTGCACTTATAACCATATAAAAATAATGTCTCTTTTCAAGTATATGAAATTTTTATTTCTATTTATAAAAATAATGTGTTATTAGACTTGAAAAATGAGGGTGCATTATATTCAGATAAACTTACTAGATTATTATGGAAATCCAGTGTTGGAGCATTGAAACAATAATTTTCTTAATTAAAAATATGATTGTGCCCCAAACAGGACTTTTAGTCCTCGGGGTACTTGAAATTATTTATTCTTCTTTTGATTTAAATGAGTTATTGTGATTTCTTTGTACAACGTGTAATTGTATTATTTTATTATCTTTAATTTTATAATTTGCAAGATTGTTGTTGTAATATATCTACTCTACTATTCATAATTTCTGATTATGTGTAATGTATAAATTGGAACAATAAATGAATTTATTATTTATTATATAATCGTATTATGAGATATTGAGTTTACTATTAATTGATTTGTGAAATGAAATAAATGGTAATCACTTTTTGAGCATTGTGTTCGAATGACCCAAAACGCATGAACCCATCATTATGGGTGTATGGCAATGAAAGACAGACAAGTTTATTTCCAAAAATATTTAAATAAAAATGTTGTGTACTCAAACACAATTTCAATAAAAACAATTATAATGAATACACTAAGCTGAATAACTTTTACGAAAATGGTCTACATGTGCAAATTTAATGTATGTGCGCAGAGTTGCTTATTCAGATTTCAGTAGAATAGAATGATTTTTTTATTTGTTGACGTGGCGTAGTTTGGACAGTAATGTCCACTCTACCACTCAACGGAGAGGAAGGAAACAGTTTTGATGTATTCAGAAACATATTGAGACTACGATTACTACATTCAGTGAATTATTGGGCAGCTCAAAAATAAGTTTAATTAATGTAATGGTTCATAAAGATTATAATAACAGTATCATAATGGTAAGGTTGGTAGCGATGGTTGTACAATATAAAATACAATGTGCTTCCTAAGTAATTAGAAATCCTACTTCTAATAGATGAAAACTAGTCTTCATGGGGTACTTGCTTCCAGAGGGGACAGGCAGTTACATATTCAATTAATTTTTATACTCTCATAAGAAACATAAGGGTTAATGAGAGTAGAAGCAAACAATCTACAAAATTACTACAAGCGTACACGCGACTCATTCTAAAGTTATGTGCTGATAGAAAAGCACAAGTTATAATTACAACGTTAATAATTCAACAGGAGAGCTAGTTGTTTCTTCACAGCAGGTAAATGGATTAAGTAAATGAATCAGGACAACAACCGGTATCAGGGTAGGCATTACACAGTATCTGTACGATATATGAAACAACGGCTAATAAAAAACAGGGGACCGCGTGTACAATAATTAGAGTACATGGAGAGAATGGAAGGGAGGCCAGTTGTAGCCTTTGATAAAAAAATATATAGGTGTTTAATTATTACTGTACATGGGTTGGGACATTTTGAGGGTTGTTTTGTCGGTGGAAAGGGTTGAAGTAATGTTTTTTTGATACAAAATGAAACCACGAGACTCACGGGGGTTGGTTATTGAAGAGGATATAAAATTGGTGGTAGAAAGTCATTTAGGAAAGCAGGCGATGAGTAGAGTAGAAGAGTGGTATGAGGTCGAGGAGGATACTCTAAATAAAAAGGGAAAATGTAAAAGTGTGGGTAGGTATAGATGCTAAGCAATGTTGTAACCTGGTAGAGTAGAATAATGGTATGAGAAGATACTCTAAATAAAAAGGGAAAATGTAAAAGTGGGGGTAGGTATAGATGCTAAACAATGTTGTAAACGGGTACACGAATAGAAATGATGGGAACACATGGCTCTACTGATCATTCGGGAGGTTTGAAAGGGTGGAATCAGGACTTCCTATATAGGTATAAAGGAATGGGGGGATATAGGTGGAATGGGGGATTTATTTCCGCCTAACGGGATTGTGGTACAGAGGCAAATTAAGCAAGAGAGACAGAAACACAGAGTACGAGAGAGAGGAGAGCATAACACATGTGTAAGGGTGGTAGTAAGAGGCCTACTGCACAGGGCTGTTACTGAGCACACACTCCATCATCAGCTGTTACTACAAGAAGATGGTCAATGTTTACGTCTCAATGTGATTTATTATCTAATGGGGCGTTCATCGCTGGATTCTGCAGCAGCTACCCTGTGCTTCGACCCACGATGGCTCAGCTAATGTTCAACTCTATCAATTTTATGGTTTATGGAAACTGCCTACACAATCTAGTAGTGTATTCAGTGGAAACTTTAATAATCAAATAACACAATCAATACGAATAATTTAGTTCTGACTAAATTAAATATTAATTGAACGAAATAATAGTTGAATAACACAAACATAATTCAGTTCTGATTGAATTGAATAATAATTGAATAACACAATCAATAAGAATAATTCAGTTCTGACTTTACAAATAATAGAATGATTAGAAGACAGGAAGTGATGGATATGTTTTCATGTTTGACGTTAATTTGTTATTACAGAAAATTCAATCATAATCACTGAAAAGTATTGAATATATTATATATTCAGGTTTAAAATTTTTACTTGAAACCAAATAAATGTAAACCACTATCCTTTTTGATCATGGACGTAAGGACTATTTCAGGGAGACAGGATTTCTCAAGTCTCTGCTCGGTATAAGTACTGGTTATGGTGAAAGTTAAGAAATATATTTAATGAAAATGTGGGCAATTTAACAAAATATAGCCAAAGAGTGTTTCCAAAATAAAAATTGAAAAATAATATATGAATTTAAATTGTATGAATTGTAGAATGTATGAATATAAAAGAACTACAAGACTTAACCTATTTTGGACTATGTATTATCTAAATTTGGGTGAGGAATGGCACAAGGTTACATTATTTTTCCTCTCCCTATCATTTTGATAATGTACTTATTTTATAAATGAATAAATGTTATTAATATTTTGAAACTGATTCATTGCAGTATAACTGACTCAAACAGTATAAAAATAGAATAAAGCTAAATGCATAGCTTAAATTCTCAAAAATTGATTACATTAATGCTTTGAGGCCATTGAGGACAAAACTTTCTAAAATTGAACAAAATTGAAATTTATTCACAACACTGACATATTTTACAAATAATTATATCATCCTTTAGGAACAATAAAGCCCAAAGGTATAATACTTGTTTGGGAATTGAAATTAGATCTGACATTGTAAATATATAGAATGATAAGACAGGAAATGTTGGATATGTTTTCATGTTAAATTACAGTTAACTCAATTATTCAAAATTACTGAAGAAATATAGAATATATGTTTGCCAATACAGTACTTTCGACTTGAAACTAAACAAATTTTAACCACTATTTTTCTGTCACGTCCTATTATTATGAACCCACATGCAAGACCATGAGTCTTGGATATAACTACGCAAAGCCAGAAACTAATAATACAATGGTATCTCTATGGTAAGGCCTACTCAAGTCTCTGCTCGTAACAGTACAAGTAGTAATCAATATAATGGAAGTGAAATAATTAATAAAAAGAAATAATTATTTAAAGGAAATGTAGACAACTAATATCATAGACAAATGATCGAAGTATCTTTACGGTAAACGTTATCTTTAGGCTACTCTATGCTAATATATAGTTGGATATGAATACATTTTATATATAATACATTTATATATTATTATTATATAATATTGATATATAATACATTTTTTCTACAACTGCGTTTAAAGAAAAAATTTACATACTCAATCCTCCTCGTAAAACAGCTTATTTCTGAGGAGAATCTACTTTTTCGCTCGCTAACCATCCGCGCATGCGCAGTAGATTTTCTTTACGCTCGCTTAATCATTCGCGCATGCGCAGAAGAGTTTCTTTACGCTCGCTAATCAGCTGATGATAAGCAGCTTGCCAAAAGACAAACCACTCCGATTCTGCAGCCATGATGGATATCAGTGTAGACGAATTATTATTAACTCTGCCAGATATAAGTGATTTAACAGGTTTGTGCAGTTGTAGAAAAAAATCAGTATGTAATTCGCGATTAATGCTTCTTTATCGCTCTTGCAAAATTGTCACGCGACGCGATAACTGTTTTGCGCGAGCGATAAAGTTGCGCATTACGCTCTTCATACATAAATAGCTATTAATGAATATCCACCATCAGGATATTTCTAAAATGTAAACTAAAAAACTAATGTAAATGAGAATTGAATAATAGTTCCAAATGAAATTAATATTCCAGACCGATTCATTTCAAATAGTATTGAAATGAAATATAGCTAAATTCATAACTTGATGGTATTCAAAAATGTATTCTTTGAGGCTATTGAGGACAATACTTTTGAAAATTAAACAATACATGCAATAGAATTTCTAGCAGAGTAAACTGCCATCATCTCTAAAAGACAGACTACTTGAGAAAACTGGAGACTTGTGAAAGAAGCAGAAATAGTAGTAATACTGGAAAATGCATCTGGATTTGAATGCAATGCAGATTAATGCATTACATTCGTACATATGAGGAATATCAAGAATATCTACATAAGCCCAAACATAACTTTTGATCCAACCCATTCACACAGGTCGAATGCAGTCTTAGCTCAGCTTAGGTGATGATATTAGTTCAACAGAAAGCATGGATTAGTGAACTGGCTTACTGGTTGACTAGACAAGCATTTACGTCATCAGCTCAGTAGCGAAGCTTCCTGTATGCACTGTAAGTACCAATGCACTACAGTGCATTTACAGTACACCACAGCTTTCATAGTAAAGCCCTCTCAAGAGCATGACTCGGCACAATGATTGAAGCTTCACTGGATCATATCATCTCTGGGGGACACTGAAGGTAATGCAAAAGGGAAATGGTCTCACAGAGTACTCCACTTTAATCTTATTGTAACGACAGATTGTTCTTTGATGAATATGTATACATGAAGGTGCGTACAGATATACGCGCCGCGAACATGAGCAATTCACTTTTAATCAGCTGACTATATCTGTATTTTTACAGAAACGGTAAGATACAGATATAAAAAGCTTGGCATCAGCTGACTAAAAGTGAATTGCTCATGTTCGCGGCGCGTAAATCTGTTCGCACCTTTAAGGTTTTTATATGTGTATCTTACCGTTTCTGTAAAAATACAAGATATAATCAGCTGATTAAAATTGAATTGCTCATGTTCGCGGAGCGTATATCTGTACGCACCTTAAGATGTACATCTAGATGACAATGGCTATACAATAATGACAATGACCAATGATGAATAGGTGACAATTACCATTGTACCAATCTCTAGGTGACATATAAAACGTTAATTCGATACTTCATATATTTCATCTAATCTCACTTTTCTATCTAGTGTATGATAAGCTTACACCTACGCTGTGATTATGATTACACTCTTGCAGGACTTCCTATAAATACCTGATAGTATATAGGAGGTCCTGACGCTTGTAAGTGTATGATTAGCTACAATATATGTATACAGCTTTACCTAATCCCATCTGAAAATTAACTGTTGTTTGAAGACTACTTTAGAAGAAAAACACTATTTATTGGAATGAGTAAAACCAGAATTTCGATTAATTATCACTATTATTATTTAAGTTTGTAGCATGAATATTGATGTTGTGGAACTTTTCCATGATTGAAGAGACTTGAAATGTTGTCAAAAAGTCCACTTTATTTAAATGAAAATTAACATTTTACAGGAGCATGCTTTCGTGTGAGCTGATGTGTGGTTAGCATGCTCCTGTAAAATGATAATTTTTATTTAAAGTGGACTTTTTGACAACATTTCAAGTCTCTTCAATTAATATTATTATTTCAGAGTACGATTACAATCTGTTAGCATGTTGACGTTATTTTCTATTTTTTTCTAAATGATCATCTTCATCAATCTGATTATGTGTTAGCATCATCCACGAAAGCATGCTCCTGTAAAATGTTAATTTTTATTTAAATAAAGTGGACTTTTTGACAACATTTCAAGGCTCTTCAATTATTATTATTATTATTTTTGAGATTAAGATTACAATCTGTTAGTATGTTGACCTTATTTTCTATTTTTTTTTCTAAATGTTCATCTTCATCAATCTGATTCAATTTGACAAACTTGTTTTGTATTATTGCTACTGTACTCATGAAGTGCAAAATACAATCTTATTATCTAAAAGCTTTCAAAAATTAATTATCGAGCAACAATAGTTCCATGCCATGAGGTGTTGATATTATAAAAAACTAGAACTTGATCAGCCAAAGTTACAAGTTGGAAAGGTTTTGCTCGAACATAACAAATCCTAAACAAACTACTTATTAATTTATTTCTACTACAAATTTCAAGTAATTTTCAAATCAAACAAGAACTTTTCCCCAGCAGCTAATTAAACCTCTAAATTTGAAGGAAACAAGTATACTAATGATTCTTTTCGAGTACATTAATTAGGTTGATGTTGTGGAGCTTGAAAAGATTAATTAGATTTGTGTCGGCCAGCAGGAAAGGACCTCCTGATAAATGGCAGCCGTAAATTAACACTCAACCCACAACCTCTGCTAGGCAAATGCCCTATCAAGCTCCTTTTGTAATAACAATCTTGGTGGATTCATCGAATATTCCATTAATCAAATCAAATCAATTTTATTGTTCACATTTTTTGTAACATAAAAATCATCAGTAAAAAACTTTCCTTCAGCAATTAAATTTGATGTAGAATACAGATGACTTCCACCATGAAAAATTAGTTATAACTTAAATATTGAAAATGCTGATGATGATGTCAAAAAATAATTATTGAAGCAAACAATAAATTTTACTACTCACAAAAAAAGCAAGAAGCTTTTGTACGTGAGCAAGAGTTGAAAAAAATAAAACACACACACGCACACATTCACACACAAGCATATTTTAAAACATAGACTTAAGCTAATAGACAATAGCTAATCAGTCTTTCACAATGAATTTACTAAAAGATCACTGGTTGAAGAACATTGGTCCCAAAGCTAAATGCAACCGATCACAATTTGTTGAAATTATTGAGGACTGGATTATTAAAATTATTGAGGCCCGGATTATTAAAATTATCTAAGACATTTATTAAATCTGATGGACCTACAAACTTATAGATTCAATATTTATTATATTTAATAGGCTACGTGCCCTTAAATCCGGGCCTACGACTCTCATCATATTGGTAATCCTTACATATAGGTGCTTTCCTTTTGGATTTAATTGCTCTAGAATAAAATAATAATTGTGAAATTGTTTATGACCAATATTTATATTCATGTAACATTTATGGATCAGTAATGAAGTTTCATAATGAAAAATCTAATTCAAAATGAAAATCTATTGATCACACTCTGCACATATTAAAACAGTAATTCAGTAAATAAAATCTTTTTCAAGCAATCGGCAGGAATGGAATCTAGGGGAAAACTAGAGAATCTATTATTTTTTATAGTAATCTGAATGATAGAATGATAATCTTGATTGAGTCAATTTTTTATTTGGCCTAAAATAACTTTTAATAAAATAGAATTCTTTTAAAGAATAATTTGTTTTCAATAATTGGAAGATCATAGTCACGTTTTTTCCAATATAAAATTAATCAATGAGGAAACATTGACTTTTAATGAGGAAAAGATAGTGCGTAATAGCGTAATGCTGTTATCAAGCACAACGCCCTTGTTTGTACAGTCTTCATTGACTCTAACATCCTCATAATTTGATATTAGATGGACAACTTTTTTGAAAATCGGAAAAGGATGACTGTATATTCAAAGAAATGGATCTGATAAATTCAAAATTTTAGATGATACATGTTTTGAACTTGAAATAGTGTGTGAATTGAGTCATATTTTACAAACCTCTAGACTTCTATTCTAAATAGAGGTATAAAGCTGTTTTGAGCGAATACCTTTTGTTGTCACCTGAATTGTAAGTATTATAAACTATAATCTATCTAAGATGTAATAAAAGTAAGAATTGGCTAATACACGTACTGGATAGGAAATTTACGAATGACGCATCATCACGTCTGAGCTACTGAACTGATTAACTTGAAATTGTGCATATTGATTCTTAATTTACCGAAGATGGTACATAGGCCTATTTTGAATTATTCAAGATTTCACAGTTGGTCAAGTTTTCAGTTTGTCATTGTCAAGTTTTTAATTAGAGCCTTGCAAAGCACGGGTTACCTGCTAGTATATGAATATAGAAATGAATTTCAGAACGAAAATTTTAGCTCAATATAATTCATTTTCATCCGCAAATTTCATCAACATAACTTTTAATTGAATCTAGCCTACTCTTTCAAAGAGACCCATGATTTATAATAGACCTGAATGTCTATAATGGGGATTGAGCATGGATATTCCACCTTACATCCAATTTATATTTCGTAAGATTTCTCCTGAATGAGCCAATCATAGAATAAACAATCTTCTATCAATGTAAACATTCTCTCCTAAAAAACCCGTGATTTATATAGACTTGAGTGTCAATAATGGGGATTAAACATGGATATTCCACCTTATATCCAATTTATATTTCCTAAGGTTTTTCCTGAATAACTTGATCATAGAATACGCAATCTGTGTATCAATGTAAAGATTCTCTCATAAGAAACCCATGATTTATGATGGAACTGAAAGTCTATAATGGGGATTAAACATGGATATTCCACCTTACATCCAATTAATATTTTATAAGGTTTCTCCTGAATGAGGCAGATCATAGAATAAGCAATCTATGTATCAATGTAAAGATTCTCTCATAAGAAACCCATGATTTATGATGGAGCTGAGTGCCTGTAATGGGGATTAAGCATACACATTCCCTCCTTACATCCATTTAATATTTAATAAGATTTCTCCTGAATGAGTCAGATCATAGAATAAACAATCTATGTATCAATGTAAAGATTCTCTCATAAGAAACCCATGATTTATGATGGAGCTGAGTGCCTGTAATGGGGATTAAGCATACACATTCCCTCCTTACATCCAATTAATATTTAATAAGGTTTCTCCTGAATGAGTCAGATGTTTTGTTTACTACCCTCAAGAAACTAGAATGTGCCTTTGTAGTAACCAAAATGTGTTTTAGAGGAATGTTAGGGTAGTTGTTATTTTTTCTAGATGAGAAGTACAGTGGCAACTGCTTCGTATGCAGTCGGCATGCATGTTAGTTGTTGTAGTACTATGCCCCAAGCAAGTCTACCGCCTGCTGCATTGCGAAATTTCTAGCATCTCCCTTGTCTGGTGCGGCGGGATTAGACGACTGTAAACCCTTCGGGAGTTGGCGGTGGGCATCAAACAGCAGCCAGCCTCTGACTCACTACACAGCCCTCTAGCAGCCCTCTCTTGGAAGAACCCCTAGCAACGAAGTCGACTGAAAACGCTACCCTAATTTACTGCGAGCGTGTGCGCGATCTCCCGTCGCTAGCGACAATGTTTCAAATCTAATTCGACTGGTGACGTTCATTCAAACGTCTCACATTCATTGGTATGGTACAGTGCTCAAAAGAATATCAATGTTGTTCGTGATGTAGTTTACCCACACTAGCAATTGTGAGTTGTAGTAATGTCTCAATACTTATAAGAGTTTTATGAATCTGAATACTTCATGACATTTTTATGAGTCTCAATACTTCATGAGAAATTGTTTATGACACAGCTGGAGTTATGCTCGTACAAAGTCGCTTGATTGCAATAAAATGCTAATACTTTGAAGGGGTAATTTTCTACATGAATTTTTTCTTCTAATTTTCTTTCATATGTTGATGGATTTCCTAAATTTATAGAGAAATTGTTTTGGAACGGTAGACTTGATGAGTCAGGAACCAGACGATAAATTATACTCCGTACAAAATTACTTATTACTTGGGATGGATATGCGCAGCAGAGAAAACATGCAGCGGGAGGGATACAGAGGCGCGATGTTGCAGTTTTGAAGCGGCCAGCGTTCTCAAACTTCTAGTGTCTGTTCATGTGCTCATGCTACACATGCGAAGTTTCCTGTCTGAAAGCAGTCAGACGACTGACAAATTGGCAACTGCACTTCTATCAACTACTCTATCAATCACTGTAATTGGCTGATCTCCCTCCATTTCTCAGCGTCGCATATTCCACCAAGTCAGAAGTAATTTTGTACGGACTATAGGTTACGCGACTTTAATAAATTCATTTTTTACAAAAATTATCCGAGTTTACCTTGTGTGACGAGAGTTAAAAATTATGGGAGTTGCTTTGCTGAATATTGTTAGAGAGAGCGTGATATGTTTGAATCTACACTTACTTTATTTCAATCAAAGATTTATTACAGATTTTATGCTGATTAGAATTAATTCATTTATACAATCTTATGAAATTTAAGAGAAATGAACTATGAATGTGTAGGCTACAATGTGTAGAATGTATTAAAAACAATATAAAAACATGAAGTACCCTTTTATTCAAAACATTTCAAACTTTAAAACATTTCTAACAACTAGTTTCGGCCTATTTTGGTCATTTTCAAGTTTAAATGCAAGAATCAACAAGTTGACATTAGATAATGTATGTTATATGATTTATTTATTTCTTATTCATTATTTTTTGATTAACAAAATTTAATTTCAGGAATTATAATTTACTCTTAATTTTATCAAAAGTAGGATTATTTCAGTAGAATTCAATTATATTTATTAAATTATCCCTATTTAATTTTGCAGTTTTATAGATATGGAATTCTTCTTTTACATTCAATTTATTACTTTTGTTACCAAAGCTCAAGCTTAAGCATGTACTTCATGTTTTTATATTGTTTTTAATAATTGACCGAGCGAAGTGAGGTCTAAGATTCAAGTCGACGGTTTGGCATTTCTCTCAATGTTTAAATGTTAATATGTTGCGCATTTACGGCGAAACGCGGAATTAGATTTTCATGAAATTTGACATGTATGTTCCTTTTTCAATGGCGCGTCTACGTAATATATACAAGGTTTTTGGAAATTTTGCATTTCAAGGATAATATAAAGGAAAAAGGAGCCTCCTTCATACGCCAATATTAGAGTAAAAATCAGACTAAAATTTTTCATCATAAATCAGCTGACAAGTGATTACACAGATGTGTGGAGAAGCCAGTCTATTGCTGCATTTCCATAAGGTCTATAGTTGTAATCAGATTTTTGTGGATGAAAATACTGCGTGAGGTCTACTGTTCACAGAACTACTAGTTTTAATAAAGTAGACCATAAAAGTGAAGTGATTTGATGTGTACAATATTTATACAATATGCACTATATGTACAATGCGTGGCCTTCCGGATGATTGATTTTCTCCCGTCTAGTGGTCATAAATAAGGAGCAGGCTATTACTTTGGGATGATTGAAAAGCAGAAGCTCCATCTGAATTATTGAAAAACAATAGACATCGCTCTCTGGATAAGTGCCCAATCGTGTAGATTACAGGGGCTCTTCACTGCCGGAACTTCACACTCAATCCCCCCCCCCCTGCTTCAGTGGTTGACTCCCAGATCAGATTCTTAGATTCGAATGGTGGTAATCTTTCCAGACTATAGCACGCACAGTGATATATGGGGAGTGATACAACTTCCCCCAAAGCATCTTCGAGCCAAGAGTAGTTAAGTTCACGAAATGGGGTGAGGAAATCAGCCACTCAGGAGCAGTCTCGAGGGAGAGCATTGTTACCGTGATAAAATGCCTTCTTGACTTTATACACCTTTAGAACTATGAGCCAGTGTCACGTCAAGTAGATGGAAATAAAGCATTTGTTCAAATGCTGATTAATGAATAATTATTAAACGAAAATCCCGATCAAATGCTGTAAATCACCCCGAAGACTTCTGCTAATGCAAATATTGACAACAGGGTAAACAGCTAGATGGAAATTCGATGAGCACTACTATACAAAAATTATTTGTCAGCCCGGGAAACGAACCCAGAACATCCTATACTCCGTTCAAATTAACTTCAGACTTGGGATGGACATGCGCAGCAGAGAAGGCACACAGCGGCAGGGATACAACGGCGGCTATGTTGCCGTTGTGTATCGGCCAGCGGTCTCTAATTTCCAGTAAGTATTCAAGCGCTCATATTAAAATTAGGAAGTTTCCTCTCTGCAATCACAGACTCGACTGACTCCATTCGACAAATTGACAACTACGCTTCCACCTATGACTCAATCCATCACTGCAATTGGCTGATCTCCCTCCATTCTCAGCGTCGCATATTCCACCAAGTCAGAAGTAATTTTGTACGGACTATAGGTTACGCGACTTTAATAAATTCATTTTTTACAAAAATTATCCGAGTTTACCTTGTGTGACGAGAGTTAAAAATTATGGGAGTTGCTTTGCTGAATATTGTTAGAGAGAGCGTGATATGTTTGAATCTACACTTACTTTATTTCAATCAAAGATTTAGGCCTATTACAGAGTTTATGCTGATTAGAATTAATTCATTTATACAATCTTATGAAATTTAAGAGAAATGAACTATGAATGTGTAGGCTACAATGTGTAGAATGTATTAAAAACAATATAAAAACATGAAGTACCCTTTTATTCAAAACATTTCAAACTTTAAAACATTTCTAACAACTAGTTTCGGCCTATTTTGGCCATTTTCAAGTTTAAATGCAAGAATCAACAAGTTGATATTAGATAATGTATGTTATATGATTTATTTATTTCTTATTCATTATTTTTTGATTAACAAAATTTAATTTCAATTATAATTTACTCTTAATTTTATCAAAAGTAGGATTATTTCAGTAGAATTCAATTATATTTATTAAATTATCCCTATTTAATTTTGCAGTTTTATAGATATGGAATTCTTCTTTTACATTCAATTTATTACTTTTGTTACCAAAGCTCAAGCTTAAGCATGTACTTCATGTTTTTATATTGGTTTTAATAATTGACCGAGCGAAGTGAGGTCTAAGATTCAAGTCGACGGTTTGGCATTTCTCTCAATGTTAAATGTTAATATGTTGCGCATTTACGGCGAAACGCGGAATTAGATTTTCATGAAATTTGACATGTATGTTCCTTTTTCAATGGCGCGTCTACGTAATATATACAAGGTTTTTGGAAATTTTGCATTTCAAGGATAATATAAAGGAAAAAGGAGCCTCCTTCATACGCCAATATTAGAGTAAAAATCAGACTAAAATTTTTCATCATAAATCAGCTGACAAGTGATTACAAAGATGTGTGGAGAAGCCAGTCTATTGCTGCATTTCCATAAGGTCTATAGTTTTAATCAGATACTTGTGGATGAAAATACTGCGTGAGGTCTACTGTTCACAGAACTACTAGTTTTAATAAAGTAGACCATAAAAGTGAAGTGATTTGATGTGTACAATATTTATACAATATGCACTATATGTACAATGCGTGGCCTTCCGGATGATTGATTTTCTCCCGTCTAGTGGTCATAAATAAGGAGCAGGCTATTACTTTGGGATGATTGAAAAGCAGAAGCTCCATCTGAATTATTGAAAAACAATAGACATCGCTCTCTGGATAAGTGCCCAATCGTGTAGATTACAGGGGCTCTTCACTGCCGGAACTTCACACTCAATCCCCCCCCCCCTGCTTCAGTGGTTGACTCCCAGATCAGATTCTTAGATTCGAATGGTGGTAATCTTTCCAGACTATAGCACGCACAGTGATATATGGGGAGTGATACAACTTCCCCCAAAGCATCTTCGAGCCAAGAGTAGTTAAGTTCACGAAATGGGGTGAGGAAATCAGCCACTCAGGAGCAGTCTCGAGGGAGAGCATTGTTACCGTGATAAAATGCCTTCTTGACTTTATACACCTTTAGAACTATGAGCCAGTGTCACGTCAAGTAGATGGAAATAAAGCATTTGTTCAAATGCTGATTAATGAATAATTATTAAACGAAAATCCCAATCAAATGCTGTAAATCACCCCGAAGACTTCTGCTAATGCAAATATTGACAACAGGGTAAACAGCTAGATGGAAATTCGATGAGCACTACTATACAAAAATTATTTGTCAGCCCGGGAAACGAACCCAGAACATCCTATACTCCGTTCAAATTAACTTCAGACTTGGGATGGACATGCGCAGCAGAGAAGGCACACAGCGGCAGGGATACAACGGCGGCTATGTTGCCGTTGTGTATCGGCCAGCGGTCTCTAATTTCCAGTAAGTATTCAAGCGCTCATATTAAAATTAGGAAGTTTCCTCTCTGCAATCACAGACTCGACTGACTCCATTCGACAAATTGACAACTACGCTTCCACCTATGACTCAATCCATCACTGCAATTGGCTGATCTCCCTCCATTTCTCTGAACCGCAGATTCCTCCAAGTCTGAAGAGGATTTGCACGGAGTATTATTGCCGGTCAGGAATGCTTCCCGGGCTGAAAAATAATTTTTGTATAGTAGCGCTCATCGAATTTCCATCTAGCTGTTTACCCTGTTGTCAATATTTGTAGTAGCAGAAGTCTTCGGGGTGATTTACAGCATTTGATTGGGATTTTCGTTTAATAATAATTATATTGTAAGTACTTGAACAGATATGAGAATAAAGTAATTTCTTTGAAGCAATTGTTGGGAAAAAATTCAGATGAATAAAATAAGTACAGAGAATGTGACTGCACAGCAGGCATCAAGAAAAATGGGATGAAAAATAGATAAAACTATTGAAAAAGAAAATACAATATTACAAAAGAATTCCTGTGGTCAATGTTTTTCAAAAACCTCCCAAGTGGGCTTCAAGAATCCAATTAAAGAAGTTTTCAAATTCTATTGATTTGAACTGATATGTTTGATTATTAAGCGCATATACTTACTTACTGTGCTCTTATTCACCCACAAGACAGCATTGTTAAAGCCATTGATACTTTGTCCAATTCTCGTGCTTACCTGTAACAATAATGAAACAAAATTAGAAATCAATGAGATCAATTAATATTATAATATGATTATGTATATTAAAGCATAATATACATAACTCATGAATGAGTTAACTACAATAATGTCGAATGAAAAAGGTGAAACTAGTCTGCTGAAAGTAAGATTCAATTTAATGGTTTTATGATTTTCAAAGTCAGTTTCATACTGTTCAATGAATTCTCAAATTTTTTAGTTATGGCTTTTTAATACAACATCGTCATTCTATTTCCATATCGACTGGAATATTCATGTATTCACTAGAAAAAAGTTTATTCAACCTGTCTTCTTCTCAGTATACTCTCGTAGTTACAACTAGGTACTTAAGGCCCGGTTTCTAGGACACTTATTAAATCTACAGATTGAACCATTCAACCTACAGATTTAATAATCCATTAGATGTGTAATGAGTGTACTAGGAACCGGGCCTTATTGCTATATAAGTTGACTATAAGTACATCGGTTATTTTAGGTATAATAATAATATTATAGTTGAGTCTAGCTAACATTAGTTTGTAAGTTAGTCATCTTCCCATGGGTGAAGCCTGTAATCAGAGAATGGCTATACATTGTTTATTAGCTATTGATTGTTTATTCTATGCTGTAATGTATACTATTTTAATGTCTTATGTAGAAATATGCATTATAAATAATAGGATCAGGATGAAGCATAATGCTATCATATTCTTCAATTTAAATACATAATATTTTGATTCTATAACACCAAATTACAAGATTTACTAATTTGGGTACCCTCTCTAATCAACACTGGAAGAAATTTATAGTCAATTATTCAAGGAGCTTCTTAATTTGCTATTTACACGGAAACGATCAAAGTAGACACACTGAACACTGCAGGAACGTTTTTTTCGGTAAGAAGATAGAATACGGCGTTCTTCAAATACAATTAAGGCATGGCGCCCAACACCGTAAGACAGCTAGCCAACCACAAAGCAGATCATCCGGAAAATCGGACAAAGAAGATGAGCAGCGGCAGGAAAACGTGATGGAAGACATTTTCTCCAGCACTTTTCTTTGTAAACAGACTCTACAAACAAGATCACCAGCAATTAAAATACCACTGGAGGTTAGTAAACAGCTTCTAGCTACTCCTTATAACTTCTCTAGCTCCAACTCCTCCTCATAACAAGAGTCTTTTTTTATATTCATACTACTTGTCATGTTCATACAACTTCTTTACTGTATTTGTTTCTATTTCTCTATAATGCATATAAGTAGGCGTATATTATTGCCAATATTTTTCTCATGTTTAGGTATATTCATTGATAAATTTGTGGCAATAGATTCAAATACCGTGAATTCCAAATAATTAATATTGACAACCAAGAACAAAATGGAACATGAGAAGTATAAATTGCCACACATTGAAGCTGAACAGCTGTCATCTATGGGTTCAAATACAAGAGTCCTGGTTTCAACCTCTATTGTCACATGAAGGTATCTCAATAACAATATGGCACCCTCTTTTCACTTCATTTGATAACTATAGTATGAAATCAGTAACTCCGAGGTCTTTTGGCAAAATGGCAAATCAACCAAAAAAGATAAAATTCATCTTTTTTATAACCTACCCGAGTTTCAAAATCCATTGATTTTTTATGATTTTTGGAAGGCAGGGATATTAAAGTCATGTTCAGAAAATGTATGAAGTATGAATTAGCCCACAATAAGAAGCGTTAAACAGAGAAGCCGATAGTGGACAGACACACAGATACAAACATTTGTGACTTCAAATTTGTAAATAGGCTACTGTAAACTATTTACTAGCATCACAACAAATTATTTTAAGTAGTGGCCGGGTTGGTCTAGTGGTCAGGAGCGTTACAAACTTCATACTGCTAGCACCGCCTGGTTCGTGGGTTCGAATCCCGCCGTTGGCATGGACCTTTGAACATCTCATCAAATTAACCTTTCACTTTCTATTACTCACACACGGCATAAAAGCTTATGAGGACATTATCCGCAATAGAGAAAACCCTTCATTATTTTTGGAGACTAGAAGCTGTATACAGGGAAAAGCTTCTTGGTAATACTGTAAAATATTATGTATCATATCATCAAATCAACATCGCACTTTCCATTATTCACGTACAGGAGAAGATCTTATTTGGTCATCATCCGCAAGAAAAACTCCGTAGATTCTATGGAGAGACTAGAATATGTGGAACACATCAGGGAAAAACTTCTTAAAGGTAGTATCATAGAGAAACAAAAGCGTAAGTGGATATCCCATGGTATGGGACGTTTATGTCGCAACTTTAACAGTTAACTCAAGCCGATTACTGTCGATTTTTACTGTTTTGGCCGGGTGAGAGTGTATGAACGGCACAATATGAGAAATATGAGAGACTACCAACGTCACACAGCTTCACGGGAAGAACTACGTAGAGTATCGGCTTGAGATAACAGTAAAAGTTGCGACATAAATGTCCTATACCATGGGATATCTACTTACGCTATTGTTTCTCTATGGTAATTATACACTCCAAGCACCAATACCATTATTTCATCGGTGGCTATGAAGCTTCAATTTCCTTGGAAAATTTGTTGAACAATATTCATAGATGCTACATCAATATTAGTAAACTTGAATTAAAAAAAAAAACACTTTTGAAGTTAAAATGCACTTACTTTTGTAGTGACGATCGTTTCGACCTGTTGTTGTTCATCATCAGACTGTGGGAATTTACTCAGATGGCAAGGCTATCAAGATAGCCATCAGACTGTGAGAATTTACTCAGATGACAAGGCTATCTTGATAAATAGCAAATTCTAAATTCCCACAGTCTGATGATGACCAACAACAGGTCGAAACGATCGTCACTACAAAAGTAAGTGCATTTTCACTTCAAAAGTGTTTTTTAAAATTCAAGTTTAATTTTAATAGTGAAAAAGTATGGATATACAACAGAGTAATCAATATAAGTCCACTCCGAACTAACTAGTGCAGCTAAATGTGGTTCAAATCTACTTTCAAAATGTGTAATTGAAGAGGTGTAGGATAAAATTCATACAATTTATAATTCCAGCCCCACTACCGTCTCGAAAAAGAGCAATCCAAGTGTAACGTCATTAATCAAATCGGATAAATCATTTGAGGGTCGAAATTGGTGGTTCGGGTGCGATTCTGATTGTATAAATGGGGGGAGGGATTGTCACCCTTCTCCCCTCCCACCCCAGGACACGAGCCATGGTGAATCCCCCCTTCGACACCCCCACCCCCAGCCATTACGACCCCTGCAGCTGCCTACCAGATGGTCATGACTCGACTACCGTTCCTGCTCACTACGGGACGAGCGCAATTCTGCATACAGCGCAACGTTCATTGGCACGACTCGAGTGCAAGGTGCGCAGAACGGAAGTAGAGGAACACTAAAAAGTAGTGTAACTTCTGAGAAATTGTGCCAATGAAACATTTTCTAAATTTGAATTAACAGGAGTTATTTGAAAGTTTGTCAAAAATATTTAAAAACTAATCATGCACTACAAAAAGGGAGGAATCATGAAATAATGTCAACTAACACTGAATAACACTGAATAATGTCAATCAAAATTAAGTACGGTATATAATGTACAAATTATCAAGAAAAATATTTTTGATGTGACAAGTGTTTGAAATCCCCTTGTTTTCTTACAATTTCAAATTACAATTTTTCTACTCTTTGGTAGCATACGGTACCAAAGATTTTCACCTTTTTAGTAGCATATCAAAGAATAACAAGCATATCAAGGGTTACTCTTACTTAAGTGTTTGAGATCCCCTTGTTTTCTTTAATAAGAGTAACCCTTGTTATTCTTTTATATGCTACTAAAAAGTTGAAACTCTTTGGTATGCTAACAAATAGTGGAAAACTTGTAGTTCTTAAATCAATTGACCACGTTCTCAACGTTGAAAATATATTATTTAATCTAATTTTACAACAGAAGAATTTTGTAATCCTGACACAGACTCTACAGTGGGATACTGCACGATAGTTCAAGGAAATTAATCCAAGTATGTAGAGGACTTTTTCCATATTGTAAATGTTTCTTTTCATGTTTAATAAATACCTCTGACATGGGTTACAAGACAGAGAGAAGAAATAAATGCTCCTGTTATTTCGTTTATTGAGAGTTTCGTATGTCACCTCACCAAGAAGCTTAGAGCATGAAGAATCAGATATACTTGTCCAATTCCATAATTTTATTGTACAGAAATAAATCATCTATAGAAAGAATCTTACAATCAATTTATATCCTTTATGATTGGAATGTGTGAATAATGTTAATGATGTTTTTCATGTCATAGAATGGAAGAAATTATTGATAACAATCATTGTCATCGATCTACTAATTTGTGATTTGTAAATATACAAATTATAATAAATCAATTGTTATCAACTATTTGCTTCATTCTATGTCTTGAAAAACAAAATTAACAATATCCATCCGATCATAGATCATAAAAGATCTAAATTTAAATATTCTTACACATGAATTATTTTCGTGCAATAGAATAATAAAATTGGACATGTCTTTCTTGTAGTTCTTCATGATAAAGCATGCCATTCGAGCAACAATTATTGCCATTCAAATTAACCATAAATACTTTTTATACCACGTTCCATGAAGCCCCAGAAAATTACTATCTTAGTTCTTGTAAAATGTCTCCTGCTACATAGATTATAGCTAATATCGAGCGCACACAATTCGACAGTGGCCAGAGATACTAGAAGGCAAAATTGATGAGCACGTTATCTATCCATCTTTGGCGGGGATTTTAGCAGCCCGGCGAATAGATAGCCCGCCATACATCGCCTCAATCTGCAGCCCTCATTTTCGGCAAAGACGCCGCGCCATTAATCAACTCGAAAACCATCAGAGTTTCGACCAAAGCAGAGTGCGTCCTTACATGTGTGTCGTCGTCCCTTATCTCAAACAAACTGAAACTTGCAGCCATCAAACAGACAGTGCTTGTTATTTATAACTGTAGTAGAGAGTTACTTCTGTAACACACAGTCCCTACAGTATAGGGAGACACGGTCCAATGGCGGACTCATTTGAGGAATAGGACACACTCCCTTGACCCTTTGCACAGCTACCTTTCACTGGAAGAAGTACTTCACACGCACTAACTGGGGAACTAAGTGGTTGCTCTATTGATGTATTTGAAAAGTGAAAATTGAAAATGGCTGAGTTGTTAACTATATTGTAGGTTATGAAGAACCATAACCTCTTTTGAACTAATATGCAATCAAAATTCGGAAAAGGAATAGTAAGGGCTATAAGCCTGTTTTCCCATTTCCAATCATTTTATGATTAAGTTGTTTTGTCATTGTTGTTAAATAAATAAATCAATAAATAAATATTTTGAAAGGTATGAAAAGATATATGAAAGATTGAACTGTTATTTTAGTTTAGATACAAATATTCAAAGACTATTCACAATATATAAAGATTATTCACAATATTCAAAGACTATTCAATGTCATACTCCATGTCCGACAAAATATGGATAGTTGGAAGAAACGAGGCAATATCCACACACACAACACTAGAAGTAGAGAACATCTGGATATCCCCTATCAAAGGCTATCTATGTCAATGAATGTATATCTCACCTTAGGGCTTAGACTTTACAATCACCTGCCAGCGGAGATAGAAAAAAATGTAAATGCGAACAAGTTTAGGAAATAATTTTATGACTGGCTAGTTGTTCTAAGGACATATTATTGCTTAAGTGAATTTACCAACAATTGAACTACCAAACATATTGGATCCTATTCATGTATTAATTTACTGCATGTTTTTTTGTTTATTGTATGTTTTATGACTACTCTGTGATATGTATTCACTATTGACGTTGCTTATAACTTGATTGTTCCATGGAAATAGAATGTTATTTATTTATTATTTTTATTAATACATGAAAAAATATTGTAACACAATAAAAGGCAATATCAAGTAACCTATTCATTTTATCAAATCACAACTAGTTTCAACTCATTAACGCCATTTTCAAATGTAAATCACTTGCACTTACTCTTGAAAATGGAATTTTCAAGAGACTATGGCATGAAAAAGCCATTTTCAAGTGTGAATCACTTACATTTACACTTGAAAATGGCACTAATGAGTTGAAACTAGTTGTGATTTGATAGAATAATAATGGTATTTGGTAACTTTTATTATGTTTTGATAATTTTAGTAGCCTATAGAGAAAAGTGAGAATTGAGTAAAATATGTCTAAAAATATCCAAAACAGTGATATACAAGATGAGTTACCAACTGACTCAAAAATGTCATAAAACATGAAAATTAAAGAACTAGTTTTACACAATCAAAAATAATTTTAAATGTTCGTCTGTTGGATACGAATCAAAGGGAAGGAAATGAATGAATTAAATTTATAATCTACCTACCCATCTTCAAACCCATCTGTTATGTTCAACAGATTTCTTGCTACATTGGCTTTTCTCCAACAACAGAAGTAGAGAAGCCGAGATACAACCAAAAATTTGCTAGCTTATGGTTAACATCCTCAGAAAGATGAAAAATGCATTGACTAATTCTAAAATAGAATTGCTTATGTTGAGATATGAATTGTAGGAGTGTGTGTAGAAAATAGAACAACCTGACCAACCATTTCTTAAAAGGGAATTAAAAAAGCAACTTAGCAGAGTGATTTTTATATTCAAAATAAAAAACACAATGGTTCCAACATTATTATAATCGAGTATGACAACCTACAAAAGTAATGAACAAAAAGTTGAAATTATTTTGGAACTAAATTTTCAAGTACAATAAAAGCATACAACGTTTAGTCTACAAAGAATAGTATGTTCATCCCCAAACTCTGCAGCACTCATATTGCAGCAGAAGTGGATGTAGAAACAACAATGTAAACAATAGGCTAGCGTCAGCAGAAAGTTATCTAGATCTAGGATCTAAGTTGCAGGTGATGAAAATGGGGAAACAGAATGGGTTTAGGGTACATATGGCACCAAATTACACCCCTACACGCCATTGTGAGTTTTAGAGAGATTAAGGTAAGTAAGCTATGATTGCATACTTGAATACAACACAATCAAGGGGTTTCAAAGAGATCGTTCTAGAACAAAACAAAAAACTGTATGGTAGAGTTCATGGATGAAAGATTATTACACATTATGTTTTTACAATTTTTTGAGAAAGTTTTGCGAAGACATAGTAGTATATCATAAAAAACCCATAATACTGAGGAAGATAGTATTTAAAAATTACTTGATTTATAAATTGTGTCTAACTAAAGTTTAGGAACAGGGTGAATAACCGTAACAACAGCATTGTGAGTAGCATTGTACCTAAATTAGAGTTTAAATTCATTTAAACCAGGTTGTCACATTTGAATCAGTTCTTCAATATTGTATTTTAACATTAGTATTTTTCGTAGTGATCAGAATCAATAGTTAATAATTTAAGGCTGTACAAAGGCTTAAAATAAACTTTCTACTCGTGATATTTTTCTAAATTTTTCGATTTGTATATCATCAAGCTATCAAAATGAAAAAGTTTTCTCAGGAATTGTAAATAAATTATTAACTACGGTATTGATTCTGATCACTACGAAAAATACTAATGTTAAAATACAATATTGAAGAACTGATTCAAATGTGACAACCTGGTTTAAATGAATTTAAACTCAAATTTAGTAATAATTATATTGTTGGAAATTACTGAGATTCGAGTTTAAATTTTTGGGATAGAATATTTCAAATTCGGTAAGAGTTAAATCCATGAAATTTAGAGGATAGATTCTTCATGGTATTGATGATCTAGTAAAACAAAAATTTTCTGTAAATATCATTTTTAAAATAGTTATTTAATTTACAAAAAATAACCAAAAATAACTTTTAGTTGAGCTATTTTTGGAAAATTGAATAACTTTTTCAAAAATTTATATTTTAAATATTTATAAAATTTTTTGTTTTACTAGATCAACAATACCATGAAGAATCTATCCTCTAAATCTCATGGATTTATCTCTTACCGAATTTGAAATGTTCTGTCCCAAAAATTCAAACTTCGGGTGTCATATCTCAAAAAGTAATGATCGGAAAAAATGTTTTCCTGAGAAAACTTTTTCATTTTGACAGCTTGATGATATACAAATCGAAAAACTTTGAAAAATATCACGAGTAGAAAGTTTATTTTTAGCCTTTGCACAGCCTTAAATTATTAACTATTGATTCTGATCACTACGAAAAATACTAATGTTAAAATACAATATTGAAGAACTGATTCAAATGTGACAACCTGGTTTAAATGAATGTATACTCAAATTTAGGTAAATAAAATAGAAATTTCCAAGGATAAAAATCGGTATGTGAAAGTACTGCAGAGGATGATAGTGAATAAATATTGAGTACATACCAGTAGGCATTTAATGAATATTTTTTAGGTATTCTACTTAAATAAGGTACTATCTTATAACTTCCACTACCACACACTTTCTACTATATTATTTATTAACTATATTAATAACTACCTAATAATAATTATATTGTTGGAAATTACTGAGATTTGCAATTATAATACTGAATAATTGCAATATCTCAGTAATTTCCATCTGTAGACTGGCTGGCCGCTATGGCCTCGTATAAAATGAGAGCTGCTACCCAGAGATTGTCAGTTTGGTGTAAGCATTCCTGACCGGCAATTAGAAGGTACTGGGTTCGATTCCCGGGCTGACAAATAATTTTTGAATAGTAGCGCTCATCGAATTTCCATCTAGCTGTTTATCCTGTTATCAATATTTGCAGTAGCAAATAATTCGGGGTGAATTACAGAATCTAATTTGAATTTTCGTTCAATAATAATAATAAAAATTATATTAATATACATTTAGACTGTGTATTCCAAATCAAGTTGTAAAGCAAGTTTTGGGTAAATGCCTGTTGTTTTTACCTGGATTGTATTTTCATATGAATAAATGAATAACTATAAATTGAGTCTGAAGATATCTAATCTATAAAAAACGATCTATACTACAACTACTAATCATAAGAAATCTCTACATGAGTTAATGTCCTACAAACTAGAGAGTATAAGAATTATATTCTGTTCAGTGAAATCTATTTAATAAGCGCCACAGACAGAACCAAGCAAAGAGCTACTTAATGTTACAAAATAAACAAGAAAAAGAGGATCAAAGCTAAGCTCTTCTGAAATTGAAGACATGGCTGACAAGTCAAACTCATATGTTGGACTTAGTTTTGTTGGTCGGTGAAAAGCAGAGAAAGGCGTCAGTGTATGCGCGCGCATGTGTCAGTGTGTGGGTTTAAAACCCCTGATGGCCTTCACCAGGGCTGCATCAGTAATTTCACATCATCCCTTCTGATCAGCATTCTAATCTCCGGCACATAAAACCCCCTTCACCCACCCCCTGTTTGTCCCTTCCACGCAGAAATACACTTCAATTTCTATCCCCTCCGCCCTTTTTAAACCCTTCGTCTCTTAGTCTAAATTAAAAGACATTACTCGGCACATGCTAAAACAACGTCAGCACAGGCAGTCATACCCTTTGCCTCGGCGGATCGATTTTATGAACGGAAGGGAGGACAACCTTGTAAACAATGAATGACACCGGACTTTGTTGGACATCCTATAACGGCAACTCTGCACTCATTATTACAATCTACTCGATACTTGAATCTTATCTGATCACATGATCTAAAACTACCCTTTCCAAGTCAGCTGATAATATGTAGCCGCCAACATTATTCTCTACATAACAGAAGAAAACAATATTGAGTTAAAATACAATATTGAAGAACTGATTCAAATGTGAAACCTGGTTTAAATGAATAGGCTATAAACTCAAATTTAGATAAATAAAATAGAAATGTTCAAGATAAAAATCGGTATGCCTTAAATTATTAACAGACAATTGATTCTGATCACTACGAAAAATATTAATGTTAAAATACAATATTGAAGAACTGATTCAAATGTGAAAACCTGGTTTAAATGAATAGGCTATAAACTCAAATTTAGATAAATAAAATAGAAATGTTCAAGATAAAAATCGGTATGTAAAAGTACTGCAGAGGATGATAGTGAATAAATATCGACTACATACCAGTATACATTTCATGAATATTTTTTAGGTATTCTACTTAAATAAGGTACTATCTTATAACTTCCACTACCACACACTTTCTACTATATTATTTATTAACTATATTAATAACTACCTAATAATACTTATATTGTTGGAAATTACTGAGATTTGCAATTATTATAATACTGAATAATTGCAATATCTCAGTAATTTCCATCTGTAGACTGGCTGGCCGCTATTGCCTCGTATAAAATGAGAGCTGCTATCCAGAGATTGTCAGTTTGGTGTAAGCATTCCTGACCGGCAATTAGGAGGTACTGGGTTCGATTCCCGGGCTGACAAATAATTTTTTAATAGTAGCGCTCATCGAATTTCCATCTAGCTGTTTATCCTGTTATCAATATTTGCAGTAGCAAATAATTCGGGGTGAATTACAGAATCTAATTTGGATTTTCGTTCAATAATAATAATAAAAATTAATTAATATACATTTAGACTGTGTATTCCAAATCAAGTTGTAAAGCAAGTTTTGGGTAAATGCCTGTTGTTTTTACCTGGATTGTATTTGCATATGAATAAATGAATAACTATAAATTGAGTCTGAAGATATCTAATCTATAAAAAACGATCTATACACAACTACTAATCATAAGAAATCTCTACATGAGTTAATGTCCTACAAACTAGTGAGTATAAGAATTATATTCTGTTCAGTGAAATCTATTTAATAAGCGCCACAGACAGAATCGAGCAAAGAGCTACTTAATGTTGCAAAATAAACAAGAAAAAGAGGATCAAAGCTAAGCTCTTCTGAAATTGAAGACATGGCTGACAAGTCAAACTCATATGTTGGACTTAGTTTTGTTGGTCGGTGAAAAGCGGAGAAAGGCGTCAGTGTACGCGCATGTGTCAGTGTGTGGGTTTAAAACCCCTGATGGCCTTCACCAGGGCTGCATCAGTAATTTCACATCATCCCTTCTGATCAGCATTCTAATCTCCGGCACATAAAACCCCCTTCACCCAACCCCTGTTTGTCCCTTCCACGCAGAAATACACTTCAATTTCTATCCCCTCCGCCCTTTTTAAACCCTTCGTCTCTTAGTCTAAATTAAAAGACATTACTCGGCACATGCTAAAACAACGTCAGCACAGTCAGTCATACCCTTTGCCTCGGCGGATCGATTTTATGAACGGAAGGGAGGACAACCTTGTAAACAATGAATGACACCGGACTTTGTTGGACATCCTATAACGGCAACTCTGCACTTTATCGCTATTATCACAATCTAGTCGATACTTGAATCATATCTGATCACATGATCTAAAACTACCCTTTCCCAGTCAGCTGATAATATGTAGCCGCCAACATTATTCTCTACATAACAGAAGAAAACAATATTGAGCTAAAAAGCACAGCATTTTATCATGTCGTGTCAATAGTGAGGTCCACGTTATAATGGCAGTGAAGAAAGATCAACGAACAAAGAACAACGTTGCCGATCCCTTTGTCTTGTCAATGTTTTCTATAGACGGTAGCTGATACCGGCTTATTGATGTAATATTAATTGTTCATTCTCGTGTAAA
The DNA here is from genome assembly GCF_014356525.2 of Nilaparvata lugens. NCBI lineage: Eukaryota > Metazoa > Arthropoda > Insecta > Hemiptera > Delphacidae > Nilaparvata > Nilaparvata lugens. Next base: position 86,697,013 of record NC_052505.1, read on the forward strand.
TATATATCTTAATAATAAATTATATTTATTAAGCAAGAAATTATATTTTTCAATTATTGCACAATGAATTTTCATGATAAAAATAAAATATTTCGTTAATTATTAATTCTACATTGTTGAAAGTCGATGTGGCAACAGAGCAAAGCGAGAAAGAGATAGCGCTATCCACATTGTTGAATGATAGACATGGATAGCAATACCATCACTAAACAAACACTGCCATTATAACGTGGACCTCACTATAGAAAAGCGCAATTTATGTTCATTCATATACTGCAGGAAGTGGGACGGTACTCTATACTAATGAAGAGGCTGTTCGAGCGGCTGAAAAAAACTTTAAACTCGTGATATTTTTCAAAGTTTTTTGATTTGTATAATATCAAGTTATCAAATGAAAACATTCTCTCAGGAGAACTGTTGGATATATCAGTGCCCAAAGTTTAAATTAATATTTGAAACAGATCATTACAAATTCGGTAAGAGATAAATTCATGAAACGTTAAGGATACATTCTTCATGATATTGTTGAAGATTGAATAAAATGAAGGATGTATCCTCAAAATTTCATGAATCTATCTCTTACCGAATTTGAAATTATCTGTTTCAAAAAATTCCTGAGAAAACTTTTCTATTTTGATAGAATCGAAGTCGAAAACTTTGAAAAATATCCCCAACCCAAAAGGTTGTTTCAGCTGCTCGCACAGCCTTAATGACTTAATATTACATGGATAGACATCACCACGATAACTTATCATAGTAGGCTATTGTCTCAATTCTGAGGTTCAGCGAATGTTGCCTATAAGGGTCGATTGCACAGTGAAAGCTCAAACTAAATTGAATCACCTGGAGGTTTAATCTAAAAATGAATCACATTTTAACAAACGAGATTAGTTGGATTAAAAAATCCGATATATCTAAATAATTAATATTTAGATATTATTAATTACTTCAAATAATTGGAACCACATTTTAACAAACGATAAATTGAATTAAAAAAACTTTAATACGGATTTAATCCAGTTTGAACTGAAAATACGTTTAAACTAGCACTGAGCAAACGACATCAAGTGAGTAAGAATAGCAAAATAGGGAATTGCCCCTAAGATACTATTCCTATTAAATCTTGAAACTTATATTCATCACATTCATCCATAAATATATGTATTAAATAACTAGTTTTCACACAAACTAATAAGTAATTATGATTCGTAAAGACAATCATCTTTAATTTCATATTCATTCAACAATTTATAAAGATGGATGAGGGATAATAGAGAATACATCTCAATTAATATGCTAAACAGGCTTCTGAGTTCTGATGAAGTCAAATGACTCCATTGAACCACAACAGGGCACAGAGGTGCGTATTCACGGAACTGGAACAAACAATATTGTGATATAGAATAGAATAGGAAAGAGAATATCGATCTCCTGCGGAGTAAAAGCAGGACAGAAACGGTGCACCTCGCAACTCGCCATTTCACATCGGGATAGCACGCAACCCGGGTTTATAGACCTCATTATGGCACAAAACTGCTCTGACTCCGACTGAATACCCAAGTAGACAGAATTCAAAAACCTTCATCTAGGAACAAAACTCTAATAAAAATACTTCAAAACTATGATTTAGTTTCCTCAAATCTCAAAATACAGCCTTAAAAATCAAACTGAATAACCAAGTAGACAGAATTCAAAAACCTTCATCGAGGAACAAAACTCTAATAAAAATACTTCAAAACTATGATTTATTTTCCACAAATCATAAAGAACAGCCTCAAAAAATCTGAATCCAACTGACAGAAACATTCATTTAGAAACCTTCCTCATCCAGGAACAAAACTCTAATAAATATACTTTAAAACTATAATTTACTTTCCTCAAATCTTGAAGAACAGCCTTGAATATCTGACTCCGATTAAATATTCAAGTAAACAGAATACAAAAACCTTCATCTAGGAACAAAACTATAATAAATATACTCCAAAACTATTATTTAGTTTCCTCAAATCTTTAAAAACAGCCTTAAATATCTGACTCCGACTAAATATACAAGTAGACAGAATTCAAAAACCTTCATCTAGGAACAAAATTCTAATAAATAAACTCCAAAACTATGATTTAGTTTCCTCAGATCTTAAAGAACAGCCTTAAATATCTGAATAGCTGTAACCCAAGTAGACAGAATTCAGAAACCTTCATCTAGGAACAAAACTCTAATGAATATACTCCAAAACTATTATTATTTTCCTCAAATCTCTAATGAATATACTCCAAAACTATTATTATTTTCCTCAAATCTTGAAGTACAGCCTCTAATATCTGACTCCAATTGAATACCCAAGTAGACAGAATTCAAAAACCTTCATCTAGGAACAAAACTTCATGAACTACAGTATTAGGGGAGTTTACAATTTGGTTATCTTAGATGTTAAAGAACGGCCTCAAATAACAGTTGAAGGTTATTAGAGAAAGAACTACAAATTATTTCAAGAACTCAATGAACTACATAACTATTAGGGTGATTTATAATATAGTTTCTTCAAATCTTAAAGAATAGCCTCAAATATCACGGCTATTGAAGAAAGAACTACAAATTATTTCAAAACCTCAATGAAAAACAAGACTCCTTGAACTATTTTGAAATTATGAACTATTGTGAAAATAATTAAGGACTGAAAATTTTATGAAGTGGACAACTACAAGACAACCCATTTCGGACTATGTGTAACCTTATTTGGGAGAGGAATAGAACAAGGTTACTTTATTTTTTCTCTCCCTTTCATTTTGATGATGTACTTTGAACATTGTTCAGTATTGTTTGTCGTCGTCTTCTTACAGGGGTAGGCATTAATGCCTGTTCCGCAATCAAATAATCTCCCACCTTTTTCTTGGTCTGCCAATACTTCTCCTCCCTTCTGCCTAGTAGGCAATAACAGCTTTCGGGATTCTTCTGTTTCCCATTCTCTTAACATATTCTCTCCACTGTTGTCGATTCTCGTCAACTCGTTGAGGTATAGAAATCACATTGAGCTCTCTACGGATATCGATGTTATAAAGCCTGTCCTCTCTGGTGCATCCCTTCACTGACCTTAAAAATCTCATTTCGGCCGCCTGTAACCTGCTCCACTCCCTTCTCTTTGGTACCCAGGTTTCAGAGCCATACAAAAGTGTAGGGACGGCCATTACTTTATAAAATTTGAGCTTCGTCTCTTTTCGCGATTTATTTTTGAGAGTTATGTTAATAGTTCCGCATATGTACTGGAATCTGTAAATTTTTGTATTCAAGTCATTGTCTTCCTCGTATGTAATATCACATCCCAAATATTTGAAATGTGATACCTGTTCCAGTATTCTGTAGTTGAGAACTATTTTAGAACGTATTGGAGACTTCCCCAGAAACGCCATCACTTTTGTTTTGTGCAAGGAAATCTTCATATTATATTCTGAACTCAGTATTGTTTGTCAGAATTGAAAATTAATTTCTTATATAGCAGGTGATGCTTGTGAGTTTTTCTGCAGTAACTAAAAACAGTACATAATAACGATTGGAAAATTCATCAAGTTGAAATGTCAAAGATTAATTGATTTGATTAAAATCGATGCCTTTATTGAATTTTTTTTATTTATTTATTTATATTTTTTTACATAGAAGCACTGATTGGGAGAGAAAAACTAAGGAAACTCCTTGTACTATTTCTCTCCCAAATTTAGATAGCACTTTAAAAGTCCCAAATAGGGTTATGATTTCACTTTACTAAAATTTAGTCCATTTTCACTCAAAAAACAACGAAAACTAAGATTTTGAATTTTGACGGTTGAAAACAGAATAAAAAAACAAAAATATCACACTCAAATCACCATTAATTGTAAAAGTTTTGAGTAATTTTACAAAATTGATGATAATATACATAAGGATGAAGACAATAGTCATCCTTCGCGGACGAATTTATAGCGCAGTCGAATCCACCTCTCAGATTGAAGAGTGAGTTTAAGCTGCAGTGTTTAATTACTGTCAACTGTTAGAAAACTCCTCCGCTCGGAAAAGCCAAACAGTTCCATCAGCAGAGTTCATGCCTTTTGAACTGCAACCCCAAATAAAGCAAAAACAACTACAAAAAAAATGGCGGCCGGGAAGAATTGTTCGAGAATAAACAACAGGAAGGAAAGAAGGAAGTTGGCACAGAGAAGATCCTTGCCGCCCCCCCCTTCCAGACACAATTGAACCCCAGGACAATTCTTCACCTGTATTAGTCTCCTTCGTCCTGTGTCCTGTCTTCGTCTCCTTACTCCTATGTCCTGTCTTCGTCTCCTTCCTCCAGTGTCCTATCTCCTGTCTCCTTCTCCTAGCGTGGCAAAAGGTGCGGAAACACGGTGCTCGCCGAAGCGAGAACGAGACATCGCAATTAGGAGCAAGGCCAGTCCCCAGTCCAGACTAGGAGACGCTGCAGTCGCCGCATTTGCCTGATGGTTTCAGTAGAGTATAGAATATAATGATATTCTTTACTCTATATAATTACATTCTATACTCTCTCTGGTTGTCAGATAAACACCGATAACCTGCTAATTCGACACTAGTTGTTTGTCTGGACGCGAGACAATTGCCGATTTGGATAATAGACAAGGTCCAAAACAAAAGAGTCCATCCATCCAATTTCCCTCAAGACTTCAGCGCGAGACAGGACACATAATTAACCGTTCAATGTCGCTGCACCGACTAAAGCTCAGCGTTTGAAACATAATGTGAGATTATAATGATGGTTAATGATAAAAAAATATTATTCAAAAAATCTACTCGAACCAAGACGTACAACGATGCAACGACTTGAGCCCTGCACACTTAAGCCAGTTACACACACATCGATTTTTGTTCGTACGATATTTTGCAGTCCTTATGAATTCTATTAGATTAAACGGAACTTGACATACATCATCTGTTTGAAATCATCTATTTAATCTAATAGAATTTATAAGGACGGCAAAAAATCGTACGAACAAAAATCGATGTGTGTGTAACTAGCCTTACATAGATTTTTGTTCGTACGATATTTTGCCGTCCTTATGAATTCTATCAGATTAAACGGAGCTTGACAAACATCATGTGTTTGAAATCATCTGTTTAATCAGATAGAATTTATAAAGACGGCAATATATCGTACAAACAAAATCGATGTGTGTGTAGCTAACCTAATAAGCTATCCATACTAGTAGTTCTGTGAACAGTAGACCTCACGCAGTATTCTCATCCACAAGTACCTGATTGAAACCATGGACCTTATGGAAATACAGCAATAGACTGGCTTCTCCACACATCTGTGTAATCACTTGTCAGCTGATTTATGATGAATAATTCTATAGTCTGATTATTTTTTTACTCTAATATTGGCGTATGAAGGAGGCTCCTTTTTCCTTAAATATTATCCTTGAAATGTAAAATTTCCAAAAATCTTGTATATACGTCGACGCGCTATTAAAATAGGGACATACCTGTCAAATTTCATGAAAATCTATTACCGCGTTTCGCTGTAAATGCACAACATATAAACATATAAACATTTAAACATTAAGAGAAATGCCAAACCGTCGACTTGAATCTTAGACCTCACTTCGCTCGGTCAATAAGAACATTGTAATGGAAAATAATTGATAATGTAGAGTACACCAAATTTAAGAATTGGAATACTAGAAATTCCAGACTCCAATGCTGTACCGAATTTCGATGTGGGTGGAAAGCAGGAAAAGTCATCAGCTGCATTCCCAAACGAACTTTTCCCGGAACAGCAATTGTAATTTTACAAGAACTATGCGACTCAGCCAAGTATTTGCAGACAATCCAGGCATACAGGGAGAAGCATGGCGGTGGCATATTTATGATGGGGGACAGGCCTATAAAGGGACTGCAAATGATGGCCCTTAACCTCAAAACAAAGACTCCTATACGAAGGGTTGTCGTCGCTCTTGGCACTAACATTACATGTTTTCTTCCTTACTACTAGGACTAATTTCAGAAAAGCAGTTATATTTCTTATTTAAAACTATTGGAATACTAGCTTACATTATAAGTGTCTTGAATTTCCTGAAGATTTCCTATTCTAAATTATATTTCATACTGCCATAAAACCGTGGGGTCCCAATCAACCGAATCCCAAACGACCGAAAGTGATAGTTTTCCCATCCAGCCGAGATATTCATTTTTCCATTTGGCCGAACGCTTTCGGTCATTTGCGACAAACTAGAGAAATTTTCGGTCGTTTGCGAATCCTATCACTTTCGGTCAGTTGGGACTCTCAACACTTTCGGCTCAATGCGACAAACAACGTTTTCTATCGATTGGGAAAATTCATAAAAGTTTTTGGTCATTTGAGATTCGGCTGATTGAGAAAGTTCCACTTTTAATATTTCATTAATTATGTCGAATGGGAAAAGTAGTTTTCGGATGTTTGGGAAAATATTCGCTTTTCGATCGTTTGGGATTCGGTCAATTGGCATGCCATTCGACAGAATTAATGAGATATTAAAACTGGAACTTTCTCAATCAGCCGAATCCCAAATGACCGAAAACTTTTATGAATTTTCCCAATCGACTCAATTTTCCTAAAATGTCCTAAACTATACTATAAACTGTCCTAAACTCATATACTGTCCTATATTAGAAGAAGCCCTTAGTTTCTTAGGTTTAGTCCTAATACCAAAATTGTATTTACATTAGAGATCAAGAAATACTCATTTATCAAAATGAAAGATATTTGCAAATCATCCTAAATAGCCAACAGCACTCAGTGTTCTCTATAGGGTTACTAAAATTATTGAGACACGATAAAATGTTATCAAGTACCCTTTTTTTATTAAATCATAACAAGTTTCAACTCATTAGAGTCCTTTTCAAGTGTGAAGTGATTTACACTTGAAAATTCACTCTTGAAGATTAGCATAAAAAGGGTACTTGATAATTATATTTTATCGTGTATCGCAATCATATATTATATATTTTATCATTATTATATATTTTATTGTTATATTACATGAGGCATAGCTGGCAAGCAATAAATCAATTAAAATGGCTCTAGAGACCATGGTCTTAATAAGACCATGAATATATTAATAAGACTACCAGATTAATTTCTTTAGTAACTCAGAATATATTCTACATTGAGTTGTACTCTGAAACTAATAGAAATCAAACCTCATTAAACTTTTTGACAATATATTCCTTATTTCGGCTTGTAATCCATACTATAATAAAGGAGAGAACTGTACTTAAAAACAATTAGAGAACTGTACTTAAAAACAATTAGGAGAAGGCAACAGGTTTGTTCAGATGAATTGAGAGAATAGAAATGTCATGGCATTCCAAGTAGTGATGTCTGTGTATTAGAACTGCTGAGTTGATAATGCATACTGAAAAAAAGTCATGAATAGCTCAGACCAGCCTGGCGACTTTGATGCTTTTGAAACCAGAATCTTGTTTTATTTTTATTAAAGAATGATACGGAATGAAAACCATGTATCATAGTACAAAGCTTTGTATCATGAGTAAGATTGACAATCATGGCTTGTCGATTTTAGTTGCTGACCTAAATCCTCATTCCTCAGTCGTAGAACTATGGACCAAGCGCGAGCATTTGCCTTTTATGTCATATACCGTCGACACAAACTTATGAAATTTATGAAAAGCTTGATAGCTTGAATAGTGATCTGATATTTGTTACACGTTTTTATTCTAAGACATAATATGTCTTAGACTAATTTTTAATGTTTCTTCAATCGGCAGGAAAACTTTGGTTTTTCAAAGTTATCTTACTCCCTTATTTTGGGGTATTTTCAGAAATCAAGATAAATAACCTACCAAATTTCCTACACGAATACAGTGTAAGTTGTATTATAATAGCTACAGTACTTACGTACTGTATAGTACAGTACCTGTTCGTTTTTACCGTATAATTATATGATAATAGAAAGCTTTATTAAAAACAGCCATAACTTCCTTGTTTTCGGATATTTTCGAAAACGGGACTTACGCTTTAAAGAATTTGGGGTCGCTGAATCCAAATCCGAAATCAGAAATCTTCTATCTATATTTTTAAGGAAGTTAGACTTTGAGAAAAAAGTGATGAGTCATACTTTGTGGAAACGTCGGCACAGTTGTTAGATCTTGCCTCTGCTTGCCTCGAGGGGAAAAGACGTGACAAAACGAGGTTCCTGGATAGGAGTCACCATGTGAAAGACACGATTTGACTCAATGTACTTCGACAAAAAAACGAGAACACTGTTCAGTGTTCAAGTTGCACGTCTCCTATCGTGTGAAAGAGGCCTAATGAAACCATAGTTTTCTTTACAGTCGAGTAGGTTTCCTAGTTCCGAAACTGCTACAAAAAAACATATTCAGCGCTCCAGATGGAAGTTTTGTCAACTTCCACAAAATTCCAGATTAGTAATTTGTAAACTAGGTTTATGTTTACAGAATGCATGTAGTAACTTCAGTACAAGCAGGTAATGTTTTCTATTCCTAAACTATTTCTTCTTTAGATTATTATGACAAAAAATAGTGTACGTTACTTGGACGTGAAAGTCTTTTGCAGTGCTCGAATAAAATTCTAGTCTCAGCTAACGCCTCGACTAGAAACATTATGCTCGGCTGCAAAAGGCCCCTACCCGTCCTTGTGACATAAGATACTATTAAGGTGCGTACAGATATACGCGCCCCCAAACCCGTTCCGCCCTCGTTCCGCACTTGCACCGATCATGAGCGTTACGGGAGATGTTAGCTCTTCTCGCGTTCCACTCTTGCTCCCCGGTCGATCATCAATCGATCTGCTCGAGTGACGTTCGATTGCGGAGCAGAGCGAAAGTCTGTACTACATTAGAGATAAGAAATACTCAGTTATCAAAATTAAATATATTAGCAAATCATTCTAAATACAGCACTCAATGTTCTCTATAGGGTTACTGAAATTATTGAGACGCGATAAAAAGTTATCAAGTACCCTTTTTTTATCAAATCGTAACTAGTTTCTGTTCAAACTCATTAGAGCCCTTTTTCAAGTGTGAATCACTTGAAAACATGAAGTGATTTACACTTGAAAATTCACTCTTGAAGATCAACATAAAAAGGGTAGGCTACTTAATATATTTTATCCGTTGTCACATATGGATCAGAAGCATGGACACACACTCACCGTTGTTAACGCCAATGCCCTCAGAATATTCGAAAGGAGAATTGTTGGAAAAATATATGGGCATGTATATTACGATGGAGAATTTAAAATAAGATCCAATGAATAAATTGACAGAATTTTTTTTAAGCCAATATTTTACGTTTTGTTAAATCCAGAGGAATCAGCTGGCTTGGACATGTATACAGAATGAGCGACAATAGAATACAGAAACAGATGCTTGAAGGCAGGATGCTGGGCAGAAGGAAGAGAGGTAGACCGAGGAGACGATGGCTGGAAGATGTTGAGAACGACCTGACGTCAATGTTAGTGAGAGGCTGGAGACGAAAAGCAGTGGTGCGAGATGAATGGAGGCAAATAGTTGAGAAAGCCAAGGTCCACACAGGACTGTAGTGCTTAGAGAAGAAGAAGAATATATTTTATTGTGTTTCGCAATCATATATTAAATATTTTATCGTTATATTACATGAGGCATAACTGGTAAGCAATATATCAATCAAAAGAGCTTTAGAGACCATGGTCTTAATAAGACCATGAATATATTCATAAGACTACCAGATTGATTTAGTAACTTAGAATATATTTTCAATTTGATAAGAATTATTGACTAGACTAGAAAATTATTGCTATATGAAAAGACTTCGATAGCTAGAAATTTACTCCATTTTTCCAGAAACTATTACTGAAATGATATGGTTTCTACTGATATTATAATGTAGAGCCTATTAGACTATCCATTGCTGTATGTATGGTGATTTTCTAGTAGCAGTATTTAGCAGTATTATGTAGGCCTATTATTTTCTCAATACATCCAAAAATATAATTCTGCTACAGACGCAAGAAATGAAGATAACAGCTCTTCTCTATCAGACAATTGCTTTTATACTCTATTCTATGTTTGAAGGCGGAACGGGTATTAATGCCTACCCCTGTAAGAAGACGACGACTCTCTTATCAAAATTTCATAAAAGTGCAGATATTCCATTTCAAAGGCTCAATACATCGTTTTCGAGTCGAAAAAATCCTACACCCTCACAAATAATGACTTTAGATGACAATTCATGGCTTTTGCCTAGATTTGATCATTTCAGTTTGAATCAAATCCAACAAAACTGAATATCATACATCATAAATATAACCGTCCCTCCAAATTTCAACATGTATTCTTTTCAATCACAATAAATTAAAAAGCAAAACAGTGAGAGAACAAGATGACGAAATTTCTAATCAACAAACCAATTAGTCTACTTGAACTTTAAAATGCTCAAAAAGTAATTACATACACAAAAGAGTATACGGTACACCAAAATGAAGTTCCACTTGAGGGCAAGAGTAAGAAGTCAATGACAATGAGGAGGCATACAAAGACTATTGTCAAGTAATTTCACATTCTTCCCACAGTCCGAACAATTTAAAACTGGTGCATGCAAAATTGTTCAACTGACTTTGATCAACTCAGCCCACTCATCTATTCCACTCTAAAACAATACAACGTTTGATACTGACTCAGCACAAATAAGTATTGTTCACTTCTCTTGTTTGATCATAACTGGGTAAAGTATATGTTATGATAGTGACATTGGAACATTTAAACTTACCGCCATAGCTGGCAACACAGTGGCAACACTGAATGAGAGAGCTTGAAGATTTATTACAATTATTAACATTTATTCACAATTACATTTATTTACATTATTTACAATCTATAAATACAAAGACAATTAATTCAAACACTGATTTCAATTCTATACATATTGCTAAAATTAATTACAATCAGTGTGAACTGAACTTGTTCTTCTCTGTTTCTCAAATTCTCTTGTTCATGGTTAACTTCAGCCTAAATTGTTCTGTTCTATTACATATTGTATTATGTGCTTATAATAATTCATGTTCCCGAATAAAATTTCTTTCACGTCAATATTCGTTGTTTCTTCAACACAACAAAACTGGCGACGAGGATGGGATTTTACTCCGTAAATTTCTTTGATGGGGGAGGAGACCATATTGCCCCACAATGTAAATTCATTACATTTAGGCTAAATGTAAATAAATGTAATTGTGAATAAATGTTAATAATTGTAATAAATCTTCAAGTTCTCTCATTCAGTGTTGCCACTGTGTTGCCAGCTATGGCGGTAAGTTTAAATGTTCCAATGTCACTATCATAACAGTATATATCTATTATTTATCTGTATTTATTTACGAAGATTCTAACTTTGTGGAAGGAGAAAAGGAAAATCAGACGGCAAGTATTCAAATGGGAAGACGACATTGTGAGAGTGACTGGTGAAAGAAGGGCGGTGTGCGCAAAAGATACAGATAGGTGGAGGAACCTGGGAGAGGCCCCTATGTCCAATAGAGGACCTGGTTTCCATAAACAAGAAAAACGAAAACTTTTGCATTTGAAAATTTAATTTCGGACTTGAAATAATAGAAGAAATTGAGATAATTAGAAGAAATGTACATTTGAATTCAGTAATCTATATCTATAAAAATAAAAATCGAGCCTCAAATTTTGACATTCAATAAATTTGTTACGTGTGCACCGAATTTGATTATTTTTTTAGTTGTGTTCGTTATGTTCAGGACCAGGTTTAAGGCCAATTAAATTTATAATCCGACTTCAGTACTCTTTCCTACGGGCCTTCAAAGTTTACATGTAATAAATCCTTATGGGAGAAGATTTGTGAGCTAGCCATACACAGAAATAAAAATCGGCTGTTATAATCATATCGTCATACAACAGCCGTCGGTAGATAGTAGACAAGAGTGTGTGCTGCTCCATAACCTCCCATGTATTTTATTCTAAACGCACCGACTAAAAACAAAATGACTGTTCTGTATTTAACCATCCAGCAGTGCGGCCTCAGGTTAAAGACTTACATGCTCTAGACCATTGCTTTGTTTCAAACAATTCAACTGCAAGTGCAGCTTGAGAGACGAATTGACAACAACATAAAATATTTTAATAAATAAATAATTTTATTTCCATCATAAATTTCACTTGACATTCATTTTATGACCACTTTGACAAGTTGTGTGGTCATTGTTAGTAATGTATTTAATTGTAATTACTAAATTGTTAAGACATAGATTAATTTTTTTGGAGTTCAGTTCATCAATTTAAAGACTTTTTTTAGAAGAGGTTGAAACTCTCAACTGATAAATCAATCGGGAGTAAGATATCAATAAGCATACAGTTAAATTTTCGTGTTCATCGAATTTGTAAATCATCAATAATTTATCACTCGTTGCAAAAGTGAAATAACAAATATTTTTTCCTCCACCTACTGTCTAAAGTACTTACTTTACTCCCTGAAACCTAATACTAAAGTGTCACTTTTTCGCTCTCGGTAGTAAAAAACAGAAAAACTCCCTAGGGAGTAAAAGTGACTCCATTTAAATAACATGGGAAGCATCTGTATTTTGAAACTTACATTGTAATAGGTTAGAAGGTCTGGAAGTTGGGTCAACTGAATTCAATACCACAACCAGAAATTTGATTAACTCATGAAATATATGTTTGTATGATAATATTATATTCTTAATATTAGTAGACAATAAAATTTATACAATTTTTTAAATATTTTATTCTATTCAAAATACCAGCACACAAATATTTTTGATCTGCAATTCAAATCTGAACCGCGTGATCTGGAGTCAGCCATTTTTGGTAGCTGCTCAGCTGATATAATTGTTACAACTTTTGCTGATAGATAGCGCAATCGGCAGTGCCAATCAGACGACCGGTTTTTAGGTTTTAGATTTAGGTTATGTTGTTAGGAATCATTGTCATCAATACGTAAGTTATTAGAATGATTTTATTTGCAGTTTCTATAAAAAAATGTAGATGGAGGATGTACATCACGAGCGAAAAATACTTTTTCTCCATCATGCCCTTGGCTTCGCCTCGGCTTCAAACTTTTTCCCACAGGGAGAAAAAGTCGTACTTTTCACTCTAGATATACAAATAACTATCAATTTGATAAGAATTATTAGACTAGAAAATTATTGCAATATGAAAAATATATTGATAGCTAGAAATTTACTCCATTTTTCCAGAAACTATTACTGAAATGATTATGGTTTCTACTGATATTATAATGTAGAGTCTATTAGACTATCCATTGCTGTATGTATGGTGATTTTTCTAGTAGCAGTATTATGTAGACTATTACTTTCTCAATACATCCAAAAATCTAATCTAATTCTACTTACAGACGCAAGAGATGAAGATAACAGCTCTTCTCTATCATACAGTAATGCTTATTGCTTTTATACTCTCTCCTATGTTTGAAGGCGGAACAGGTATTAATGCCTACCCCTGTAAGAAGACGACGACTCCTTCTCAAAATTTCATAAAAGTGCAGATATTCCATTTTGAAGGCTCAAGACATCGTTTTCGAGTGGAAAAACTCCTACACCCCCACAAATAATATTACTTTTGATGACAATTCATGGCTTTTGCCTAGATTTGTTCATTTCAGTTCGAATCAAATCCAACAAACTGAATACCATACATCATACATAACCGTCTCTCCAAATTGCAACATGTATTAGACCTATTTTCAATCACAATAAAATAAAAACAAAACAATGAGAGGACAAGATGACGAAACCTCGATTTCTAATCAACAAACCAATCTAGTCTACTTGAACTTTAAAATGCTCCAAAAAGTAATTACATACACAAAAGAGTATACGGTACTCCAAAATGAAGTTCCACTTGAGGGCAAGAGTAAGAAGTCAATGACAATGAGGAGGCATACAAAGACTATTGTCAAGTAATTTCACATTCTTCCCACAGTCCGAACAACAATTTAAAACTGGTGCATGCAAAATTGTTCAACCGACTTTGATCAACTCAGCCCACTCTATCTATTCCACTCTAAAACAATACAACAATGTTCAACGTTTGATACTGACTCAGCACAATATTAAGTCTAGTTCACTTCTCTTGTTTGGTCATAACTGGGTAAAGTATATATTTATTATTTATCTGTCTTTATTCACGAAAACTCTAACTTAAAGGAAACTCAACTGGAGAAAAAGGAAAATCGGACGACTACTTACGAAGATTCTAACTTTGTGGAAGGAGAAAAGGAAAATCGGACGACAATTCAAATGGGAAGACGACATTGTGAGGATGACGGGATAGGTGGGCGGTGTGCGCAAAAGATACAGATAGGCGGAGGAACCTGGGAGGGGCCCCTATGTCCAATAGAGGACCTGGTATCCATAAACAAGAAAAACGAAAACTTTTGCATTTGAAAATTTAATTTTGGACTTTAAATCATACGGTAATTAGAAGAAATGTACAATTGAATTCAGTAATCTATATCTATTTAAATAAAAATCGAGCCTCAAATTTTGACATTCAATAAATTTGTTATGTGTGCACCGAATTTGATGATTTTTTTTAGTTGTGTTCGTTATGTTCAGGACCAGGTTTAAGGTCAATAAAATTTATAATCCGACTTCAGGACTCTTTCCTACGGTCCTTCAAAGTTTACATGTAATAAATCCTTATGGGAGAAGATTTGTGAGCTGGCCATACACAGAAATAAAAATCAGCTGTTATAATCACTGCGTCATACAACGGCCGTCGGTAGATAGTAGACAAGAGTGTGTGCTGCTCCATAACCGCCCATGTATTTTATTCTAAACGCACCGACTAAAAACAAAATGACTGTTCTGTATTTAACCATCCAGCAGTGCGGCCTCAGGTTAAATACTTACATGATCTAAAGACATTGCTTTGTTTCTAATAATTGTGCTGTTTCGGTATTCAGAATTAATTGATTTTTAGTAAATTATTTATTTTGCAGTTGAAAATTATCTATATAAATAAAATGCCGCATCGCGCCTCCTCAGGTGTGCATCCAGCTAAAGTTTGTCATGAGATGCATTAAACTATTTGGCGGTACGAAGTTTGCCGGGCCAGCTGGTGTCGTAATAAGTATAATCTTAGCAGGGATGTATCATTTTTCATATTCTTTTTCCTTATTGTGTAGTGTTGGGAACCAATAAAGACGTTATTTATTATTATTTCTTTCTTAGTATTCAACAAAAATGTATACACCAATACAACACCAATCCAACATCTCATTGACACCTTACCGCTGAGAAAAGTCAACTGACCTGACTAACCAATTTCTACCATACAATACATTATGTATAATAATACATAATACATTATGTATTCTTGTATATAGAATATTATTGTAGATGTACTTGTACTAAGTAAAATTTGTGGAGTATATATTACAACGACGTAGGCATGCCCCATTCTCATTCAAGTCAAGATACTTGATTTAAATATTTCATAAGAAATGATAGTTTTAATAGAACAAATACCGGTATTAGGCTACATCGATTATGAATTAACCCAAGAAAACTGGGTTTTATCATAAAGTAATTTCCTCGTTGTTTTACATAAAATTCTGTAATAATGAAAACTGAATCAAGAACGACTAGCATCATGAAATTCTATTGAAGGAAGGTTAGTCGCTAAAAACTAAAAACCACAAAGCGAGTAAAATGATCTGACATCTAAATTGAAACCGTCTCATGTTTCAACCGCTAGAAAAAACGTACAAGCTGGTGGACTGGAAAAGAGAGCAGTGAATAAACATGCGCAGTTCCACTTTGGAGCTGACAGAGTGAAAAGTTGCAATTAATCACAAAAAGAAATTTTATTTTATGACACTAGCTGGATAGATTGCGTCAAAATGTTATAAACTAAGGGAGGTCAGTCATATAGAGGATAAAGCTCTAAAAACAATGTATTGCCTCTTCATCAAGGGACTAGAGTGCCAGACTCATAAGCCTCTCACGAAGTGAGATCGAAGATACTTTCATCCTGCTCACAGAAATACCTACATTGTCATCCTGTTGTAAATCTTGGGTGCACACACAGGGAAGCTACTATGTGACAGGAAAATGTATCCATTCATCATCCTTGTGTTGCACATATCATTATCAAAATTTAGTATTTTTGTATTTCAGCTGAACTTATTTCAAAAAGAACAAGAAAATACATATAGGAAAATAGTTTAAGTGAGCCATTGTTATTTTTCAATTTTAAAATAGAAAATTGTAGTATAAACTAATTTGTTGTCTACACCTATCTGGTTATAAAGTAACCAAATAAGTTATAAAGTATAAGGTATAAAGTGAGCAAATTTCAATATTGTATTTGGAAATATAGTATAAGGTATAAAGTAAGCAAATTTCAATATTGTATTAGGAAATCACATATCTATCATCAGAAACGATTGAAAATAGATTGGTTTTACTTTTGAAACACATTAAAGCATGTAATCTATTACCAGCTCATCAGTAAATTATATTAAAGCTTGTTAGAGTTACGATATTGCCTAATAAGCTACCTACAATATATTAGACTTACAGGCTTTCAACCCTTGCTACACACATCATTTTAAAATTTAAAAAACTCAAGACT
Organism: Nilaparvata lugens; assembly: GCF_014356525.2. Lineage (NCBI taxonomy): Eukaryota > Metazoa > Arthropoda > Insecta > Hemiptera > Delphacidae > Nilaparvata > Nilaparvata lugens. The sequence continues at coordinate 86,713,648 of NC_052505.1, forward strand.
GAAATTAGCCATATCAATAAATAAGCCAATCAAATTGTTTGAAATACTCTCAATATTTTTCAAAGATAAGCCTCAGGTATCAGTTAGTATCTGTCATCCAATATTATTATTGTAATTATTTTAAATAACCTTGAATTAGTTTTTTTCCAAATTTGAAATTAAACAAATCCAGGAAAAATGTTGCAAAACCGAGTAAACTTCACTTAATTTAAATGAGCAAGAAAGAAGCCTAACAGTGAAACAGGTAAAAACTGATAATGAGTCAAAGTTTTAAACAAAATCAACTTATAAGTAGGTTAGCTATAGTTTTCAAACTTTTTGTAAAATCAGAACAGCTTTAAAACTAATATAAATATAATATTTGCATAAATTTCTGGTTAATTAAGTCAGTTTAGTTTAGGATAACAATATAAATGCATACAGAAACGACTTTCCTGGTTTATGAGTCATTTGTATGTTAAAAGATACAACACGCCCTCAAGCGAACAGGTAGCTGTTATTTAACCTCAAATTATAGCATCAAAACTTTGTGTAAAGTGTAAAAAACAAATTATAAATGCTATTGACATCAATATACTTTAGTTATAAATATTTTTCCAAGTAAATAAAGTTTAGGAAGTTACGCGGTAAAAGTTACAAAGTTGTTAAGAATTCGGCGGTTAACGCCCAATTTACCTGAGTTGAAAACGCATTCCATGCCACTTCATTCTCGATGTGTGTGTAGAAAAACTTTTTCAAGTAGGAATTAAGTCTAATTCATAAGAAATAAAAATCCAAATTGAATTTCATCATTTCAAAACACACAACACTTATAAACCTCACAACGCACAACGAAACACAAACATCGGAATTTGTTGTTATGACGCTGCCAGCTAGAGCGAGGAGCGAGCCAAGTCACTTCGCTCGAACGATGAACTCGAAACTCGCACGCTCGGGCCGATGAGAAGCGAAAATCGAGTGTAGCGAGCCTGGCGGCCTTTTCTTGAACCACCAACTATCCATAATATAAATAAACATTTCTACAGCTTTCTGCAACAAATACAATAATAAAAGATTGTTAAAACAATTATATCGGTAAAATAAAAAGAAAACTCATATAGCTTCTCATTTTCACACTCCAACTATCGACAAGAAAGTGTAGCAAAATGATGTAGCGCTTAGCAGTTGGTACAGTACAGTTGAGTACAGTTTATTTTCATTTTTCTCCTTTGAATCGAATTAAAATTGTAAAAATTATCAAATTTGAATATCTCTTATTATTTTGAATCCAATATTCGATTATCTTCATCTTTAGAACTCAAAAAATAACTTATAAACAGCTGTGTTTCTGATGCCGTGATCCTGTACATGAGTGGCGGGAATATTTAAAGTATCTTATGGTAAATTTATTGAATTTGAATCTTGATCTCAAACACAATATTTTTTGCTGAAACGCCTTTATTAGATGCAATAACCTTTGTCTAATGGAAAAGCAGCTTTTTCCATCATAATTTTATTTTACTAGTAACCCCTGGGCTGGAGAACTCGCTCATAAACTGTTGTATTGTAATCTTTGAAATCCGCAACTTTTAGTTACAGCCTTCAGTAAGTTGATGAAAATTATGGAAAGAGCTATATATATTTGTTTACGAGTAACTCGACAGTAGGTTTTATTGGGTTTTATATGGTTTACAGGAGAATATTTTTAGAACTAATGAGAAGCTACTTAAGAGAAAGAACTCAGACTTCAACTAATGAAGAATGTACTGATACCTCTGAAATGACATCCTTTGGCTTGCCACAGGGCAATTTTTAAGAAATAAAAATTATTCTTAATTGGCACAGTGTTGTCTCCAATATTGTTTATTAAAACTTATTTGTGAATGATCTACTGAGCCTGAAGCTGAAAGATTCCAAAACTATATCGTTTGCAGATGACACTGCCGCTATTTTCTATGGAAAATCATGTACTGAGGTACATCAAATCGCTGTTCGAAACGGTTTGCTTATAAAAAATGGCTCGACAGAAATACACTGAGCTTAAATGTTAATAAAACCAATTTCATCACTTTCGCATCAAACAGATCTGGTAAACCTGAAGAAAATTTAAATTTGAAACTCCACATAAACTGCAATCAACTGTAATTATTGTCCTGATATAAAAGAAGTCAGTAGTACTATAAATATTATCTAGGTGTTCTCATCGATGAACATTCGAATTGGGACATCCACATAAAATTTATCTGCAATAGAATAAGATAACTTTCCTTAAATTCTATGAAGCAAAAAAAATTCTGAATCAAAGTCAGCTAAAAATGGTATACTTAGCTCTGGTTCAATCTATAATATTGAATATGGGATAACAGTGTGAGAGGGCTGTTATAACTCACATTTGGAAGAACCCATCTTATGTCAAAAATTAATCATCGTCAAAACTATTCTAAATTAACCTAGACTTTTCCCAACCAGTTTGACTTTTCAAGAATTTGATGTTCTCACAATTGGACAATTATAATATTTTGATATTTTTAATATCTGTATCAAACTTGTATGTGTGTGTATGAAAAAAGATTGAATTGGAGATCCTATTAGGAATCAACATTTACTCTGTCGCTTCATCATCGTTTGACCCTCATATGAATCCAAATTCATTTTTTTATGAGAAGGTAGTCATGTAATACATGATTTCGATACAATATAGCCGAGTGGTAAAGGCCAGATTAAAAAAATTCATTGTTGCGATTGATGATACACAGTTGTTTTTATGAAGGTTTTCTTGCTCGAAAGTTGATATTTTGTTTTTTATGTTTGATTTATTTCATATGGTTGGGAATGTGAATTATTTATGTATTATTCATTTATTGTATAAAACACTATAATCATGACATTGGAGGAAAAACTAGGTCAAGCCTGTACTATTTCTCTCCAAAAATTTTCATAAAATGTTAATATTGTCCAAAGGTAAAACGTATATTCGTATGGCTTTTGTTGGTGGGGAGTCCCTTGTCCAAAGGTTAAGGTTATGAACTAACACACTGCTTAGTCACCTGATTTTCGGGCCAGGAAAATTATATTGTGTCATAGCACTTATATCTTGCATGGCTTCATCTGTTGACTGAAAAATCGATAATTTATCATTTGGAATGTGCTGCCCGCACAAAGACCTGTTTAAATTACAATATGATTTATTATTTTAGTTTCAATATTTTCTCCTCTTGATTCTTTCTAGAAATTTTGTAGTTATTGAATATTTTGTATACTATTCATGTAAGACTCTATATAGCCTATTCCATTTTTCATTTTTTCTTTTTTTTTTTTGTTTGATCATTTTCAATTGTGAGTAAACGTATGAAGAAGGGCCTCACACAGGATTATCTTTGTGGCTTCATTTAGAATGATAAACATGTTGATTTTGCTTTCCATGACGAAACACTACCGTATATAATAACTTTGTTGGTGCTCAGACACTGAGCTACTTGTAAATATTTGGAGGCTGATGAAGCTCCTCTTCACGAGTGAAATGCATTCCTCAATACTCCAACAAAAGTAAATGTGTTTTTTCAAATATTTACAAGTAACACAGTGTCAGAACTACAACAAAGATAAACATGTATTGTGCATTCGTGGGTGTTTGCTAGACCAGTAATGTCATTTTATTTTAATTTGTTTGTACAATTTTTGTTGTTGGTCGAATAAATTATTACCTATTATTATCCTTTCAGTAGCTCTTTGAAAACAGTGTGACTATTTGCAGAAACATTTGCAAATGCTATAGCTTTTTCAATTGTAGAAGTGGCATTCATACATGCTTTATCCAATTACAGGATTTTCCAACTATTTATTTGAAGATCGTAGTAATTAAAGAGTCATTTCGTCCATGGTTGCTGCATGTGCATCTCTTAGCATGCACGGCTTTTTCAATTATTTAGCTTTATTTCTTTTCCATTATTTATTTTAATTTCTTTTCCATTATTCTTCTGCAGCTCCTTTTACGTATGATGCCTTAGTAGAGCAACTACCAAAACCAATGCAGTTTTAGCGGCCAACATCGGAATTGTTCAAAAGGTCTTGAACAATGTAGGCAATAGCTTTTCTAGTCAAACGCTTCTCCTTATCTCCCAATTAACGGAATGACTTGAAATTTGGAACTTAAGGTCCTTACGCTATAAGGATCCGACACGAACAATTTCGATCAAATGCAATTCAAGATGGCGGCTAAAATGGAGAAAATGTTGTCAAAAACAGGGTTTTTCGCGATTTTCTCGAAAACGGCTCCAACAATTTTGATCAAATTTATACCTAAAATAGTCATTGATAAGCTTCATCAACTGCCACAAGTCCCATATCTGTAAAAATTTCAGGAGCTCCGCCCCATCTATCCAAAGTTCGATTTTAGATTTCCAATTATCAGGTCTCAGATATAATTTAAACGAAACATTTTGAGTGGAAAAAATTGAGCATGGAAATCTCTTCAATTAATGTCCAGTAACATTTTCACCTAAAATTGAAAATAAGCTCGAAATTCGAGAAAATGTGATTATCCAATATTGCAAACTGTTTGCAACTGTTGATTCTATTGAATGATTCACTATGAAGAGATAGCAGACCTCGTGTGTTTCGAGCGTTATTGCCCTGTCACCAGCTGGCTCAAATCTTTGAATAGTAGACTTGAGATGCGCGGGAACACTAGCGTCAGGTGATCAATTTTCGGCAAGGAAAGTTGTGTGAGTGTGCCACACCAGATTTTTTTTTAATGAGAAAGGTAGTCATGCATATATAAATTATATATAAATTATATATAAATTATGATAACAATATATGATTTCGATTCAATATAGTCGAGTGTAAAGGCCAGATTAAAAAAATTCATTGTTGCGATTGATGATACGCAGTTGTTTTTATGAAGATTTTCTTGCTCGAAAGTTGATATTTTGTTTTTTATGTTTGATTTATTTAATATGGTTGGGAATGTGAATTATTTATGTATTATTCATTTATTGACACTATATTGATATTATAAAACACTATAATCATGACATTGGAGGAAAAACTAGGCTAAGCCTTTACTATTTCTCTCAAAAATTTTGATAAAATCTTAATATTGTCCAAAGGTTAAGGTTATGAACTAACATACTGCTTAGTCACTTGATTTTCGGACCAGAAAAATTATATTGTGTCATAGCACTTATATCTTGCATGGCTTCATCTGTTGACTGAAAAATCGATAATTCATCATTTGGAATGTGCTGCCCACACAAAGACCTGTTTAAATTACAATATGATTTATTATTTTAGTTTCAATATTTTTTCTCTTAATTCTTTCTTGAAATTTTGTAGTTTTTGTATATTTTGTATACTATTCATGTAAGACTCTATATATTCCATTTTTTATTTCGTTCTATCTTTTGTTTGATCATTTTCTATTGTGAGTAAAAGTATGAAGAAGGGCCTCACACAGGATTATCTTTGTGGCTTCATTTATAGACTATAATGATAGTCATGTATTGTGCATGCGTGGGTGTTTGCTACACCAGTTATTTTATTTTAATTCAATTTGTTTGTACAATATTTGTTTTTGGTCCGAATAATTTATCATTATTATCCTTTCAGTAGCTCTTTAAAAAAAGTGTGACTTTTTGCAGAAACATTTGCAAATGCTATAGCTTTTTCAATTGTAGAAGTGGCATTCTTAAGGCTTTTACCAATCACAGGATTTTCCAACTATTTATTTGAATATCGTGGTAATAGAAGAGTCATTTAGCCCATGGAACACCTGGCACATGTTATGAATGGTGCTAATAGGTCGCTAGGGTTTTTACTTCGAAATTGTAGGCCTTTTACAGCATGTGACGTTGTTTTGAAATTGTACTATATGCTTCAGTGAGGAGTAAACTTGAATATGCTGAATAGTTTGGGCTCCATTTCACAGCAGCGCTATTCATGATTTGTAAAAAATTCAGAATAAATTTTTAAGGTATCTTTATTTTAAAAAGTTCAACGCATTCTGTCCGATAGCTTTTTCAACAGACAATCTAAGGTTGATATTTACTGTTCAAAGATTAGTAAAAAGTCAGATGTCGTGTGGATTATTAATTGCAAGCGATGAGGCATGCGATATTGATATCTCGAAGTAGCTTATTATTTTCTCTCGACTTTTCTCTGCTTTCAACTCGGTAAGCTTTTGATGATAGCATAGTTGTTTACAATAAATTATAAGCATTGTAATGCTAACAATTATTGTCGATACAACAACCCAAACAGTCATTAGTTGTTTACATACCGATATCTCGCCGACACGTCAGGACAGGACATAATTCACTCTGATGGACAGTATTAGAGGAGGCTGTGGTTTTTAACTGCGCGAGGTCTACTGTTCACAGAACTTCTAGTGTATGTAGGTGGTATAAGCTTTACAACGTCTTGCAACTTGACTTACAGAAGTGTCAATATAGCCGAGTGGTAAAGGCCAGATTAAAAATAATCATTGTTGCGATTGATGATACACAGTTGTTTTTATGAAGGTTTCCTTGCTCGAAAGTTGATATTTTGTTTTTTATGTGTGATTTATTTCATATGGTTGGGAATGTGAATTATTTATGTAATTATATTGTGTCATAACACTTATATCTTGCATGGCTTCATCTGTTGACTGAAAAATCGATATTATGATTTGGAATGTCCTGCCCGCATAAAGACCTGTTTAAATCATTACAATATGATTTATTATTTTAGTTTCAATATTTTTTCTCTTAATTCTTTCTTGAAATTTTGTAGTTTTTGTATATTTTGTATACTATTCATGTAAGACTCTAAATATCCATTTTCATTTTTTTTCTATCCTTTGTTTGATCATTTTCTATTGTGAGTAAACGTATGAAGAAGGGCCTCACACAGGATTATCTTTGTGGCTTCATTTAGTTTAGACTATAATGATAAACATGTATTATTCATGCGTGGGTGTTTGCTACCGTACACCAGTTATGCTATTTTATTTCAATTTGTTTGTACAATTTTTGTTTTTGGTCGAAAAAATTATTATTATCCTTTCAGTAGCTCTTTGAAAACAGTGTGACGTTTTGCAGAAACATTTGCAAATGCTATAGCTTTTTCAATAATTGTAGAAGTGGCATTCATACAGGCTTTAACCAATCACAGGATTTTCCAACTATTTATTTGAAGATCGTGGTAATTAAAGAGTCATTTCGCCCATGGTTGCTGCATTGGCATCTCTTAGCATGCACGGCTTTTTCCATTATTTATTTTAATTTCTTTTCCATTATTCTTTTGCAGCTCCTTTTACGTAGGATGCCTTAGCAACTACCAAAACCAATGCAGTTTTAGAGGCCAACATCGAAATTGTTCAAAAGGTCTTGAACAATGTAGGCAATAGCTTTCCCAGTCAAACGTTTCTCCTTATCTCAACTGTCAACACAAATTGAAGAATACGCATCACAAAACGTTACAAAATCTTTCTTCACTGTTTCATTGAACAAATACCGAATGCTTAGCTCCAACTGATATTTGTGTGAAACATCATTACTTTCATCAAAATAACAGAATACAATGTTGCTTTTTTAACTTGTGTAAAAATTAGATCTACTTGGATCTCCTTCCTACAAAAGTGGCAAAAGGTAATTATATTTTGCGTTGTCACCGATGTTAGTAGCATTGGACATCCCAGTTTTCAAGTGATTTTCCAACTGCTTATCTCCAGCATCAATTGCAAAAGCTTTCTTCATGGTAGAAACTATGCGTCATCTTGAAGGGATGTTTTGTCTGCACAAAAATCTTCTATTAATATCGAATGATTCTATTCAAATATGATAGCCAGATAGCCTACAGTTAAATTGAAATATGATAATCATTGAATTGTATAAATTATTAATCAATAAAAGCTATATAAAAATTGCAGTACCCTTTTTATTTAAAACTTTTTAAAACAGTTCAGCGACTAGTTTCGATCTACTACTACAGTCGTTGAACTGTTTTAAAAAGTTTTTGATAAAATGGTACTACAAGTTTTATATTGTTTTTATTAATTGAATGAATTAGCCCACATAATTGAAGTGATTTTAAGAAATTATTAATAATTTAGTACGCAACAGAATTGAAAAATCTATTTTCTCATTGTGAATATTAAAAAGTAGAAAAATCTAATGTATTTCAGAAAAATGAACGAACACAACATAATTGAAAAATCTATTATGTTTAAATTATTGGTTCATTGTGAATATTAAAAATTATAAGATTTAGAAGTGTATTTCAAACACCTTTAACATCAAATTATATTGAGTTTCTGAAAAACATTTTTTATATGTGATTATGATATGGGTAAACTAGGATTATTCATCCTAGATATAGGCCTACTTGAACACTTGTTCATTTATAATCGTAGAGCCAGGAGGTCCTGGTAGCACCTTAAAAAAGTAAAATAAAAAACAATGCATTCAAAATGGAAAATCAAAGCATGGAACTTGATGAACCTTATATGAGAAGACTAACACCCCGAAAAGAATTATTCGCAGCTCAGGAAATCTGTCTGACGTTACACGTCAAAGGCCGAGGTGTCAACTGATCTTTTCAAGTCATGACAATAATTATTCATAACAGGTTCTTTTGAAATACATCATTAGAAATAAAGATATCGTAATAGCATGGAATTATCTCCATCTAATAACAGTGATTTTCTTGGTTTGGTGACAAGTTTCCCTCGATAAATCTGTGCAAAATAGCCCGGAAAATATAGCAATCATATTGCTGTAATTATAACAATTACTTTGTCCTAACTAATCTTCTACCGAGATTCAAACACCTTCCCCATCAAATCCTTCATCATCATCTTTTTTGGCTGAGAAAAAATAGACTACCTACTTTTATAAGCTCGTCAAGGATAACTTTTATGAAACTTATTGTGGTTTCATCTACAGTGTTGTAAATAGAAAGAAAGTTGGAGCCAATCAAAGAAGAAACATTTCAAATGAAAACTTGTTGACGAAAAACTATTTTAAAGTATACTACCTTCAAATTCACCTCAAAACTTGCTGATATCAAGGTTTGTCTAAATATTTTCTACAATTTCTAATCCATAGTAGATTTATTACGTTTTTTGAGTTCTACAATAATAATAAAAAATAATTTATTTTTTATAATCAATATTGTATCATCAAATTTATAAGAAAATGACAAGTATTTCATGAATATTTTCTATCATCACCATAAAATAGAAGGCAAATTCCAAAACATTATCACTCAATCTGGTATGTGTGAATTTAAAAGATGGTATTGATTAATGAACCTCATTTTTAACTGTGATTTGTTGAAGTATTCTTGCGTCCTTAAGAAAAATACGGTAGGTACACATTTGAAAAAATAGATTTTGGTTTGTGATGTATATTCAGAAGGTAAAGTATAAATTTCAAGAAGTGTTACAACGTAGAATATGAATTTGGTCTTAAAATATTCTGATTAATTTTATTGTACACTCGAATTGGATTAAATTGCTGTGGATTTCAAAGATTCATTTAATTTTTGTAAAAAATCCTTTATCCTTTACAAGTCGCATGTAATGCAGTTTTTTAGTAGCCTATTTCCGGTTCTAAGTACATATTTAGTGTACATATAAGTGTATTTTAAACTATATAATCATCATTATACCACATTCGTATATGTATAGTTGGCATATACTGAAGAAGTGATCAAAATATTATTAATATTGGTAGCCTACATTACTCAAATATGACTAATTATTCTCTATTACACTCTAATAATCCTTATCTTATTCTACTTACGCAATTATAGTAAATAATGAATTATACCTTTTAACCCATAGCCATAAAAATTAAACAAATTTTACGGAGACATGAATCATTCACCTGTTATATTTTATATGAATTATTTGAGAACAAATTCACAGTAATATTGTTCAAATTTCATAACAGTATCGGCTTGGTTACAACAGGACCTCCTAAATACCGGACCTGCGCCTGTGTGAAAATCTAGGTAAAATCTAGGTATTTAGGAGGTCCTGGTAACAAACTAGAATCATAGAGAGAAATATATAGCATAAATATTATATACTATTATGGGATAGACTGAGCTGAATGTATCAATATAAAGCAATCGTGATAATACTCTTCTTCAATTTTGTATTAAATGACTTGTTCAAGTTTATAACCGTAGTAATAATGAAATATCAATATTTTCAGAGTAAACACATGGATTCTATGCAAATGGAGGATGAGAAGAGTATACCATTATCTAATTTTGGGAACAAGGTGCCCAAAGCTCTATCAACACTGTATCTATTGTTCACATTTTGTATGCAAATAGATCTGATTGTTTCTATGAAGATACAGTGGAAGGATTTCATGTTGAGAATTCTCTCAATAAAGGAATTCAATACAACACTATTTGCAATGTTTGGCTATTTATCGATGAATTTCGAGGTGGCACATCTGGATAGAATGATTGATATGCATTTTAGACGAATGAAAAACATGCAAGGAAATAAAATAATAGAGACCAGAGATTTGAGGAAAAGAGGTTTTGAAAGGATCGCATCTCGCATTTTCATGACAATTTTTTTAAGTGCCTCAATTTTACCCTACTTTCAAGGAGTGTTGTTGGCTGTCAAAAATGGTAATTTTATCCATTTAATACGTATATAATCATAGCCACCTCTAATACAGGTGGCTTAGAGGTGTATTAGAGGTGGCTATAATATATTGGTAATTTCAATTATTCAAGTTGACAATATATTATTTATCTACCAATGTTATAATATTATTGTCATTTGCATTGTAAATAAATAAATATATAACTAGTTTTGAGCTAATATAAATGATATCGTATATGTATATTCTGATACCGGTTCTGAAATCTAAAGATCTAATTTCCATTATACTTTTTATTATTGTTTTCTATTGGGTTTTTATTAGTTTCTACCAGTATTCTTTTAGGTTTCTATTATTAGTTTTCTATTAGTTGCAGTTGAGGGAGCACTAAACAATAATAATTAAATGAAAAAGACTAAAAAATTGTCAAAAAACCACAGATTTATTGATACCGGTACTTAGAAAGACCGGTTTCGGTTATTACACCATTGTCAATCTCTGATAAACAATGGTAGATTTATCAGATAGGTTTAAAGAGATGATAGGTTTATCAGAGATTGACAATGGTGTTATAACCGAAACCGGTCTTTCTAAGTATCAATAAATCTGTGGTTTTTTGACAATTTCTTAGTTTTTTTCATTTAATATGAATAATTACCACAATATCAACTTCTCAACTACACAAAAAAAATTTATTTCTCAGTAAACAAAGTAAAGTAACATAGCTTCTGTGAAATCTATGCAATTATGCACTTACAATAATACATTCTAAATATAATTTTTAAATTTACTGAGAAAGACACTCCCGAGAAATTTCTATGTTGGAGATGCCATCAAAGAGCAATATCTTTAATTATTTTTGGTTTAAATAAAATAAATTATGAGTAAAATGAAGACTACAGTATGCTGGCAAAAGAGCTTAGGGTTGAAATAGTGATAAACATCCAAGGTATGGTATTGGAAAGTGAAAACCCGAGCTGTGTTAAAATTCTAGTCACTACAATCTGTTTATTTACAGCTTAGTTTTAGTAAATTTACATAGAAAACTGAATGATGAAAATAATTTAATTTCAATTTTCTTATGATATGAGTCTGCTAAATAAAATGTTGCACACTTCTTAACTTACTATAGTGAGGTCCATGTTATAATGGCAGTGGAGAAAGATAGGAGAAAAAAGTTGCTGATCCTCTGTCTTGTCAATGCCTTCTATAGACGGTAGCTGATACAGGTTTATTGATGTAATATGAAATGTTCATTCTCGTTTAAAATAATAAATTACATTTTAGTAAGAAATAAATTATATTTTTCAATAATTATTATTGCATAATGAATTTTGATAATTAAGATGAAATATTTTGTTAATTAATTATTAATTCTAAATCGTTAAAAGACGATCTGGCAACAGAGCAAAGCGAGAAAGAGATAGCGCTATCCGGTTTGTTGAATGATAGACAAGGATAGCAATACCATTGCTAATCAAACACTGCCATTATAACGTGGACCCCACTATAGAATGTCAATTTTATAGGTTTTGATACCGTACACCGTTTTCATTTGTATTCAGGTACAAAGGACCTCAACTTCGAGAAGCTTCCTTACATAATCTACACTCACTATCCAGATACTATGAGGACGGTTCCCATCTATTTGACTATACTAACAACCCAGTTTTTGTGGTATGGATTGATGCTAATACAGTGGTATCGATTGTATAAGAGCTATTTTGTCTCTGCACTATGTTTGATAACTGAAATGGAGCTCCTAGTGGTGGCATTGAATGACTTGGATGAAAAGGATAAAAATACAAACGGAAATGTGAATTTTAACAAAATAGAGAAAACAAGCAATAATTCACTTGACAAATACATGGCTGCGTTGGTAAAAGAACATCATATAATTTGCAGGTATTGGATTTATATTCTACCCGTTTAACATAATGTATCTAGTTGGTACTCAACCAGTTCTATGAATTAATTTTTGGTTAGTTGAGTTACTGTACGGTACGGTACTTATTAAGGCTGTTCAGTAGACTTTTTTTCAATTGGATAATCTTTTATAATAATTAAGATCAAATATAATCTCCAATATAATAATCAAGATCAATCCAATCAAATAATTAAGATATAATAATAAAGACCAATATAATAATAAAAAAGACCAATATAATAATTAAGATCATTATGAGAGTGAGAAAAAGTGGCAACTGAAATTTTTAAGTGGTCTAATAAGCGAGTTATGGGTTGTTGAAGTGCTAACTCCGTTTTCTTTCCAGATCATAAACGATTTCGAATTTTCCATTGGAGTTTTTTTTAATACATTCAGTATATCATTGGCTTTGTTCTAATATGCGTTTTTTGCGGTTAATGCCAAAATAAACAAGTTATCGAATTTACAGAGAATATTACTTTTTTATTTATGAACGATATGGGGAATAAAATGTTTTAGTTTGGAAAGATACATTTTTTTGAATTTTTAAGAGCAGTTCTGTTAATATATAGTCGAAACCGTTTATGATCTGGAAAGAGAACGGAGTTAGCACTTCAACAACCCATAACTCGCTTATTAGACCACTTAAAAATTTCAGTTGCCACTTTTTCCACTCTTATAATGATCTTAACAATAATTATAATGATAAAGATTATCCAATTCAAAAAAAAGGTGTACCGAAAAGCCATAACTAAACTGTAATTTGTAAAACATGTTGAGATACATAATATGAAAGAGATAGCGCTATCCGGTTTGTTGAATGATAGACAAGGATAGCAATATTTTTTATACTCCATATTTTTTAATTTTTGTATGCTCTTCTTGGTCTATTTATTGATTTAATATCAAAACAAGTGAAATTCACACCAACTATGAGTCAAACTGATTATTTGTTTTTAATCATTGAGCAGCTTGTGAATACAGTGTACAGTCTTCTAGGCTTAGCCTATATAATTTAAGAACCTATTGATTCAAATCAGTGTAAAATTTAATGGGTTTGTAGAAGAAGATTGGAATGATACAATCTATTAGTTACAGTTAAGCTGCGTTTACACCAAAGTTGATAACAAAATGTTAATAACTTAATCCTTATAGATTCTATTAGATTGAACTTATCTTATCATACACATGATGAACGTGTTTGTCAAGTTCCGTTATTACCATTTTGTTAATAACTTTGGTGTAAACCCAGCTTCACAGTGAAAATAATGAATGATTTCCAGGCTGCCTTGGTTTAAATTATTTGTTACAAATTAGAGAAAATCGGGATTCATAACATTTTACATAGGTAGTAGGTATATTATTGAAGTTGATAAATTGCTTCAACAATAAAGTTAACAACAAATACCAAATACAACTTGCACACATGAGAATAATACATAATAGGTAATGTCAGAGAATAGACATTCTTCAGAAAGTTCTATGAAAATAATTCATACTCCATTTTATAAATAAAAATATAAATCTGAGTACCCTTTTAAATTATTTTGTCACGACATGTTTCGGCTACTAATTCCATTTTCAAGAAAATATATTTTTATTTATATTAAAAGTAGCCCTAAAGAAAAAACTATACTCCATTTCCTTTGTTATATTAATTATGATTATTGCATCGACTATAAAATGGAGTTTTGGATGAGAAAATTACAACATAATAAAAATTGTTTTAGAGGATTGAAGACGCTGAATACTGGAGCAAGCTGCATGAACCTGGGATTCTACAATGTGTTCGCGTTACAAATGTGTCTCTATATTCTGTTTGTTATTGAGGTAAGGATGAAGGATAATATGAGTGAAATAGTACACATATTGACTAATATTAGAAACAAAAAATCATCAGTTGAAATTGTTCAATAATAAAACCTCATTCCGGACCACTTTCACACAGACACTAAGATTAGAAGAAAAATTAAACAAAATATAGAAAACTGGACCTTGAGTAAATTTTTCTTTCATACGGTATATTGACGTATATGAGATGAGGTTCAAGATTTCTGCTCAAACTATGCAGTGACATTTCTTTAGCTAACTTATATTTGTTAGAAGTGGACTCGCTTACAAAATATTTATTGTATTGTTTTCTCTCTTTTTTCATCTCTTCCTCTCCCATTCTTAATTACTGAAAGTTGATTACCCTGATCTACTTTCAGCCTACTCCATTTAAATAATCAATGATTTGATCTTACTTACTTATATAATTATTTTACTTTATTAATTTTCTGTTTTTTTTTCTCTTAAATCTTCATATTAATTAAAACTTTTACAATATTTTCATTTTTAAATAAATCCTTAGTTGAATAAATGAAATTAACGTTTTGGTAGAGAGTTAGTGGGAAGGATACTTCGAATATTCTTTCCGAAGAATGGACATTGATATGTCCAAAGCTCCGCCAATTTATGTAGATGCATAACAATATTATCTATGTTATCTATAGTTATTACAAATTGCTTCTTTTCATAATTATCATATACAGCTCAATAATTATTTTATTAGTTTATATTTTGTGAATTCAACTACAATTTTGCTGTATTGTAAGCTATTGTAGGATAAGTGTATAAGCCAGTATATATTGTAATCTACATAAATAAAGTACTAAATCAATCAATCAATCAATTCTTCCCTTTTTCACTCCTTATGCCTCACTTTTACATTCCTTACTTATATACCCTCTTTATTCTTTATTGATTCATACAATATGTAGGCCTACATCATCAAAATGATAGGGAGAGAATAAAATAAGGTAACATTGTGCTTGCTATTCCTCTCCAAAATTGAGATAAGTCTCTAAAATTAGGTAAATCTCTAACAGCCTATCACATGGGTAATCATAGTTGGCTAGGTATAATAATTTTTCTTTGTTCCATTCTTTCCAGCACACTCCACCAGCCACCATGAAGCCTATATTTTGTATTACAATTGTATTATTTTTGTATTTTTTTGTGTGTTTGTATTGAATTGAATCGTTCAGTTATTTCTCTACAAACTCCACTTCACAATTCCAGAATTATTTTGATTTTTCAGATGGATGAAATGGTGGCTAGGATAAAATATACAGTGACAGGAATAATAGTATTTTCAATAAGCATATCTGGAAGTAAAATAGGACAGGACGTGGCAGACCAGGTGAGTAAGAAGTAGCCAACTGCACTAACAGTAGGTTGGGATTCTATTATGAGTGCCTCATTAAATCATTATTGTCAAACAAGAAACACAAACAGTGAAAGTGAAAATATAGGAGTTTTAGTAATTGAACGATTTGTAATTAATGATCCTGTATATTTGAATAGAAACCTCAATTATAGTCAAACATAATGGCTATTTTTGGGATTGTAGTTCAGAGAAGTCAATTCTTGTCATTGTGAACTAAAAGTTTGCCTTAGTTTTGAAATTTTAAATTCAAATTCATTTTATTTTCAGAAAGTACATTTTACAAGATATTCCCCTAAAAATTACTCCCTCTAATATGGAACAAGTCCGTGTTTAGAGGAGGAGTCAATACAACAATTGTTATAATACAATAAAGAAGATAGTATAAATTATAGTAGAAATGGTAGTACCTACCTATCTATTTTTGTAATTACCGTACTGTACAACCTGAATCAGAAAAAATAATAGCCTACATCAGTTTGAAATCTAATTCATGAAATGTCTAGACCTGAAATAACTATTTATTGACTATTATCGTAGAAGCTATTGTATATTAAATTATAATAGAAACATACATTGCATTCCTCATCCCCAACCCTCAATGTGATTCACTAGTATTTAGAAAAATTCTCATCAGTGGTATGTTGAGTTATATACAATGTTAATTATTCTTGATAATATGATATAAAGCCTCATAAGATTATATAGGCTCCCAAGCCTACCTATATATTCTGGAAACAATCTGCTATACAAAAATAATTTGAGAGATGATGCACACCGGAGTACTATGTATGAGCGAGGTGTAAGAAGTTAAGGTATGTGGATGTACAACTTATTGCCATCTCACATAAAAGAAACGTAAGGTTACATTTTCAGACTTTTATTGAAAAAAGCTTCTATCTATATGTGCCTACTCAGTGGAGAGATATGAAGATTTCTACAAACCTCAAGATGGAGATTTAAGAAGATAGATAACATTTTACTGTTTGATTAATGACAAATTGACATATCCACCCCTTTTACAGGTGGTCAGTGGATGGAATAATAATAAATAAATTATTATTTCATATTGAATTTTCATTGAGGATCAGTTTTTTATTCAGGGTCTATTTTTTGTAATATTACATTATTTTCTTTCTAATTACTGTCTATCGCTAGGTGGCTAGAGTGATTCAATATTTTCACTTACATGCCTTACTTTTCATTTCCACTAATATATTGGATGAGTTCTCAATTCACCCCAATGATGCTTGATATAGGTACTTGTATTTTTATAGGTACCCTATATCAATCAACAAATTCAATCTATTATGAAAATTTTCAATTCACTACAGAGCTTTCTTGTTATTTTAACTTAGTTTGTACCGTATATTTTTGTAGATTTGGATATTCTTTATGCATCATTACAGGGAGAGAGATTAAGACTTGCAATGTACCAGAGTGAGTGGATAGACAAACCAGTTTGGTTACAAAAGTTTATTCTACTAATGATAACAAGGGCTTCTCGCAATATGGAAATGAAACCCTATGGATTGTACGTTCTGAATATGTCATCAGTAACAAATGTAAGAATTTATAATAATTTAAATTAGTAATACAGTGTAGCCTAACTC
This sequence comes from Nilaparvata lugens, assembly GCF_014356525.2. Lineage (NCBI taxonomy): Eukaryota > Metazoa > Arthropoda > Insecta > Hemiptera > Delphacidae > Nilaparvata > Nilaparvata lugens. The sequence goes on from NC_052505.1 coordinate 86,730,988, forward strand.
AATAAAGTTAAAATGTCGTACGGTATATAATAACAAAGGCAATTTATACCGATATTAATAGTGATCACTAAAAATATTACTGTAGTTCATTGATTTTAATTATAATGATTTGATAGACAAATGTCCGGTTTTTAGGACACTTATTAAATCTAATGGATGATAAAACCTATCGATTTAATACTCCAACTGATTTAATAAATGTCTTAGAAACCGCGCCTGTTTTTATGACAAGGTCCAAGAATCTACACATATATATATTCCGGTAACATAATTGATTTTACACAACTATGTTACTGACATAGGCCTATAGCAGTTAATTATGTTTGCAGTTTTCAATTATGAAGCTTATTATTGGTTCAAAGCTTATTGAAGCTTTGATTGGGTGTGCCACGGTTCATGATGAAGCAGAACTCTATCCTGTAATTACCTTTTATAAGAGGTGTTCGTTCAAATAATTCAATAAGGACATGAACAAAAGGATTGAAGACTAAATTATCATTAATTGAAAATTTTATTATTATTTTATAAATTTGAAAATTAATATTAATGATAAAATTTGTTGAATAGGAATTGATATTTTGGAATTTCTTCATAATTGAAGAAAACACAGTTTTATTCCTGTCATATCCACATTGATTAGATTTGACTGCAGTTTCTGTGTGCAAATCTAATAAATGTGGATATGACAAAAATAAAATTGTGTGTTTATCAAATGTTAATTAATTATCAGTCTATTAGATACAATGTAAATATTTCATCACCAGTCCTTATATTATAATAACTTTAAATACAAAATTTGTACTATAATCTTTTTATTTTATTTCAGGTGGTTAAAGGTACTTACACTTATTTTAATCTGGTGACAAATCTAAGAGTATGAACTCTGCCAAACTATTAGTGACAATTGAGGAGCTGGGTAGAAAAACGACCTGAGGCCACTCGTGTCGTTTTTCCGCAACACGCTTCATTCTATCCGCCATTAAATTCTGAACAGATTGGTACATAAAATTTTGTTGTATCTTGAAAAATGAGTGAGTTGTGAACATTTTTTGTTTGTGTGGCAAACCTGAAATTATTCAGCTGACAAGCTGTGAGCCAGCAGTCAGTGAAATCCTTATTTTGTTTCATTACAAAAGAAGAAGCTGATTGATTGATTGATTGAGTACTTAGCCTTTAGTACTTAGATTAATATCAGTTAGCCTTGGATTACTGGCTAATAAGAATAATAGCATTGAAAATAGTATAAAAAAATCAATGAAGTTCAAATACTTGCAAGAATATTGCATTCTGATGAAATAATGAAGATGTGTACTAAATATTTCAAACTCAATCTACGCAAAACTTGATTTCTTGACTCAGGTCGTTTTTCCACCCAACTCCTCAATTGAAGTATTTTGTGATTTGTATGTGAAAAGCTATGAAAAAGAAACCGAATACTTTGTAAAATTTATAGACCTACATTTCTTCTCAAACCGTGAAGTTAATATTGAAATTCAATCATGCTATTTTTGTAATAAGTTAATGCCTAGAATAAGTTTGCAGGAAAAATAAGAAACTCCCACAATCCCTACTCTCAACCTGTAACTCTGCTGTGTAAAATAATGTTCAATAATAGAATAGGCTACAGTTATGTTTATGTATTAGAATGTGTACAGCTTGAAATAAAATGTCTTGAATGGTCTTAATTTTTCTACCAAACTATGAATCATATAGCTATAGCTGTGAATCAAACACAGACTATTTTATGTTGAAAAACTCTTATCACTGATACGGGAGGTGCCATACATATTCTTTGAGAATTTAGTACAGTAATACAGTTCATTTTAATTCCATAACAGTATGGAATGGGGGAATACACTGCAAGGTGATAGAAGATGGGGTGAGGTGAAATATGAAATTAATGATAATTTCACATGAGCCTGTTTGTTATAGATATAAAATACTCTCTGATTGTTTAATAGATAAAAGTAAAAAGATAGACTGGTAGGTAGTCTTTAATTTGATTATTATAAATTCCAAGGCCCGGTTGCACAAAAGCCGTTTAAAATGTTAATCGTGATGAATAAAATATTCAGTAGAAATGAATTAGCACATTCCAATGTCAATAATGTATAAAATGTCTATATGTTTAATAATGTCTAAATTTAAATGTAGTACCTAGGCTAACCCTATGTTATACGTCAAGGAGATTAGTGTTGAGTCACTAAATAATAATAGATGAATAAGCATACAGGATACGCAAATCAAATCCTTTATCCATGATAAAACTTGCCACAATGTTCAGTATTTAATTATTCAAGGAGCTCCAAACTAATTAAAAGTGGTCTAATATCATAGGACGACTACAGCATTCAATCAAATTGACATTCTCACATTGAGTTTGAATAGTAATTCTTCAATTATATAAGTTAGGCTACAATCAACAAATAAACAATGGTAGGTACCTACAAGGTACTAATACTTGATGAATGAAATAAAAATCTGTTCCTCTATCATTTCATACTATTGAATACAAATAGTAGGGTACGGTACTCATATATTTCCCACCAATGTAAAAAAATACAGTAGGCTACCGTATCTGTTAAATAATGAGTGTCAGTGAGAGAATAATATATAGAATGGTATTTTGTTGTACAAAAGAAATATCATCGTACAAAATTATTCAAATATTTCACCAGTATGTATACATACCCTCACATCCAATCCGTAGTATTAATAATATATTTAGTGCTGTGTAGTTTCTCATTACATAAATTTCTATGAATTCTTTAAACCCTAAAAATCAAGTGATTTATGAACCATGTTTGCCTGTGTCTCTAATGATTGCCATCTTCTTTTTGAAAATCAAAAGAAAATAGAAACATATTGATGATTGCCTTGAAGATACATACTGTTTTCTATTACAATGTAACAATAATATGGGTAACTTCCAACTAGCCTAGTTGAAAAAATGAAATGATCTGTGATGAATGTCTTACATCATTACAGATTCCATGCATCACGTGAGTTCTGAGTTGGTAATTACATCTACTTCCCCGGTTACATTCTACCAGAGATGACAGAAATCAGATCACAAATGGTGATGATCTAGATGACAGAGATAATATAGTTTTTGTCATACTTACTCAATTGCAGCAGTTTTCCATGCATTAAATCAAGCCGGTAAACAGCTGTTTGCAGAACAAGAAAACATGTGATTTTCATTACAGCATACTATACCTACTGTAAAGAGATCATAATTATGTTCTCTTTACAGTCGAGTATGTTAAGTCTCTACTGAGTCCTAATAATATCTGAGTAATTAATATACTAACTCAAATATTAAAGAGCTCATTTAAGGAGTTTAAAGTTATAAGAACTCATCTGAAATCTTATAATTTAGGCCTTTATTATTTTATTTGAGCTCGAAGGGCCTGTCTGTTATGAACTAGGCGCTACGGGCTAGGTCATGTTTATAGAATGCAGTAGCTCGAGCAGCAGCAGGTAATGGTTTCATTTTTTCAGCAATATTATTCTTTCTCAGATAAGTATGACAAAAAATATTGTATATAACTTGTACGGTAACGTATTTACCGCATTTATATAATAATTCTGCCCTCAACTACGTTTCGGGCAACAATCATACTTATGCGGTAAATTATCGTTACCGGACTTGTTACGTAAAGTACTATTTCTTTACTCTATGATTCTACATTGTGCATTACACTTGGATGAAAAAAATGGAATATATCAATCATAACTTTCATTTCTAAAAATCAACAATTATTATGTTGCACTGATTAAGCACTGTGTGCTTGACGACAATTAAATATTTTTATTCTGAAATTAATAAATCAATGAATAAAAAATTGTCGATGATTTCAAGTTCTGCGGAGAGGATATCCAGGATATTCTTGAAACTGGATATCCTCTCTGCTCAACTTCAAAAAAATCGAGAAATCGCATAGATTTTTGAAGCTGAAGCTTGTCTCTCTATATTTACAAACCACCATTTTCAGCTTCTTGTCAATATCGTCATTCTACTGGACGTCACCATCTTTGAGTAGCGTCTAAATTGATTCATAATTTGAAAACATTTTAGTGCTGTAGGATACCGCACTCAGAAATGCTATCACGAGTGTTTGAATCTTGGGCAAAAAAATCCCATTTTCTTTAGTCTAGGAGAGAATCTGGAGCAATTTGACAAAATTTCACTCATTCTATAAGTAAAACTTCAACTGAGTGACTGTCAACGTTTTAGAACCGTTCCATAATGAAATAAAAACACATATATACTGTCAAAATTCTAAATTTTTATTAAAAATAAAACTGTAGAATTTTGACAATATGTGTGTGTTTTATTTCATTCTATAAGTAATCCGAATCGCATAAATAATCTGAATTTCCATTTCGTTATTTGAAGTATAGATAAGATTGAACGAGCTCGTTCAATTATCAATTTCAAGTTACGATTTCGTAGTATTGAAGCACGATCAATTCACTTCAAAATGCTTAAATACTGTTCAATCTTTGGAAGAGGTGAATAATCTTCAACGTTTGGTAGTACTGTAATTTTTTATGTTCCGGTTCTCTCGTTTTATTGATTATTTGTGCACTTAGAGAGAGAAGTAGTAGGCTACTTATCTGCATTCAGCACTTGAAGAAATAATAATTTCTGAAGTGGAGCAAAGATACGGTACCCTCACGCACAGGTAACACATAAAATGTTTCCTACAGTTATAATCAAACACAAAAATTATTTGTGTTGATTTGTATGTGCGATACTTCATTCAACAAATGTGATACCGTACCTTACTTGATTGAAGTACAGTATTTGCTCTCAATCAATCAATCTCGTTCCACATTATACAGAGCTGGACAATGGAGTATGGAGGATTTGCAGAATAACTGCTACATTACTCTCCTTTTTGAACGAAACTCAATTTTTATCTCCAGTATCTCCTTGGATGTTTCCAATTATTGATTTGATTCCCAATTATATGGTTTGATTTTGTCAATTCTTAGAATTATCATAATGACATCATCCAAGGTACCGTACATAAATGAGAAACATATTTTGAGTTACGTTTAAAAATGCGTTAGTATAGAATAAAACAATTTCAAGAATTGCATACGTTTTCTTTTGTATCAGCCATTCCAAATCCTCCATATTTTATTGCTCAACCCTGAATAACATTATATTGTTGCTAATAAGAAATTTAGTGAAATAACACTCAAGTCATTTAGATCATGATCTAAAGTGATCTCTAAACTCTAGTCTTCGACTACGACAGTAACGCCCTGACTCGGAAAGCCAATTTTGTGACTCCAGAGTTTAAATTTGCTTTCATTCTAGAACCTAGCTAAATCCCAAGCTTGGAAACCGGCCTTAGTGTCGGTTGCACAAAAGCTGGTTAAAATTTCAATCGTGATTAATTTCACGAAGAAGGCTTTTTTTTAAAAGAAGGCTTTAAAAAACGGCCGGGAAGGCTGTAAAAATCCGCGTATAGTATAAGGTAAGGTAAGGCTTCTCGTGGTTAGGCTGAGTTAGTGGTAAGGCTTCTCGATAGGTTCTCGTGAAATTAATCACGATTGAAATTTAACCGGCTTTCGTGCAACCGGGCCTAAGTTATTCAGTTCAAAGTTTTCAAACACTTGCATTTAATTCTTGTGATGTGTAAAATCACTTAAATCACGACCCATTTCATAGGTACTTCATCCGTTCTTAAAAATAAAAGATTATAAATAATGTGAAATTACTTCAAATCAATCATTCAAGCTAGAACAAATATTTTATTGCTAAAATCGACATTGAACCTTTTGAAGACTATAGAGTTTGAAACGGTAGCACAGATTGATATTACTATCATGTATTGCTAATCTGTTAGAATGAAGGGATTGGAAATAGTGTAAGTACACAAATAAAACCATTTTTTATTCCAAAACTAATATTATTATTGTATTTTGAAAGGAAAATGTCATCTTGTAAAAGTAAATTGGAATGAATTTGATCAAACACACTGCCAAGAATCAGAAAATTCTATGTACGGTACTCCATAATAGCATTACAGTACTTCACAGATTTATTGTAACAAAATCTCACCTCTAGCTATTGTAAATTACATGAATCTTCAACATTACATTCATCGAAATAGAAGCTTGAAATCTCCCTACTTTTTAGAAGGGAATTGTGGTACAAATAGTAGATCATCATATAAAAAACCAATAATTTTCATTGAATTTGTGCATTTTACAACTCGAAATCACTATATAAAACACTAAATTACACAATCAAATATACAATAATAAAAATTAATTCTAGAATATTATAATACATTTCAGTTCTTAATAGAAAAGAAATCTAAAAGATATCCATTAGATTATTACATTCTAATAAAAAATTTACAATCAAACTATAAATACAAATAACGCAAATAATAAGAAAGAAGATGGAAGTTTAGTTTGGTTTCAAGGCAAATGATGAATAAATTATATTCCAAAATACAATCTATCATTCCAGACACATCTTCCTATATTCTGTATTCGCTCAACAGAGTCTGGCCTCGTTTTTAATAAGCAGATAAGATAGTTAATATAAGAATAGCTGCAATTGCAAAATTATTGTAGTTCTTTGTTCAAACACCAAAACCTTATATTTTAACATGAGTTCTGATATGACTTTTGATATTGTCATGAGTAGTTATCCAACAATTTACCGTAAATAAAAATAGATTTGATAGATAAGTACTAATCGAGTACTAGGAGTAAAATAATAAAGTAAACCAGTCGAGGCAAAGGCCAGAGTACTAATCGAATCTTAAATAAGTCTGCTAAGTGATTCACATCACATCCCACTCTACCAAAGCGCATCAAGATAATGAACACAGCTAACAAAGGTTGATGCCCGAATATGCATCTTTAATCACAATAATGCACGTGTGATCCGTGCCTACTGGAAATTAGTCAGGTGAAACAAGGTCAAAGATACAAACTTTGACAACAATAGGTAATATAATGCACGGATAAGATAAATATACTCTAATCGATTTTCGCTTCATGACAAATAGTCCGGTATCCCACTAGAACTGGAATACCCCAATGGAGTGAAGACCTCTCACTCCTTCTACACAGTATTAAGCGATAATAGGCAGGACATAAAATAGTCCATCGACTGATGGAGAACAAACTGAGTTCCCATACAAAAATGAATGCGCCAGCTCAAGTCGCTACAATAATCCCTGACATATCTAAACATAATCTATTTTATATACACATTTTATTAAATCTGAAATTTCTTCTCTTTTAAAAATAGCATGTGAAATGATAATACAAATTTTACATATTTACAATCGCTTAGATCATTACACCATTTATCCGAAGATACAAACATGCATATAGAAACGCATGTATTCATTAACACATATACATAAATGTTCATCATATCAGTTTTATATTGATCATAACAATATACATAGATATTTCACAGCATTATTAATTACACCTTTTGAACCTTTATTTACTTAGCATATATACTAAGAGAAGAGTACATACATACAATAGAGCAGAGCCCGTGTAATCTGATATCATCTTGATTAGGCATAAGATTTACTTTGGCGAGACAATAATTATTAGAAATCTATCTAGAGAAGTTGAACATTTTTGATCGAAAAGACGGCGTTTGGAATCGCGTGCCCACCAACTCAATTCAAATTTTCATTCCACTTGCTTCACTCTCGAACGACGTTATAACGCGTCGTCCTATTACGATAATTATAATTATTAATGAGATCGATCAGGTTATCACTTGCTGTGCGCGTATGCCAACAGCAGTGGAGCCGCGCTCAGGAGTAACCAGGAGTTGAAGAACACACTCCAATAATGATTTCAACGTTTCAAACATTGGTTGAAACTTGGGATGAATAGTCATTACAGATTTCTGATATTGATTCACCACTATTTAGTGGTATTGACAACATCAACGTCTTGTTCTTTCAATTATGGAGAGATACCTCAACATACTTTCCCTTTCAATCAAATTATTAAACAAATTTTTTCCATAACAAACTGTCGAATGTTTGTAAACGATAGGATGGACAGGAAACTTCTCGAAACATATTGATGAATCTTGGGATGGACCTTTGAAACTGTTTTGTCCCTACCTGATTAAACCACAGAAGTATTTACCATTACATGATGGAACCTTCGAAACGGTTTCGTCCCTACCTTATCAAGTCACAACGGGGTAAAAGAAGTGAGTTTACCATTGCATGATGGATTTCAACAAGTAGACGAGGAACTTTGTTTCAGTGATAGATTTGACGAGGTACTTAGAGGGTTCAAACACAGATTGTCGGCATGAATTTGGCGGGCGTCGCGGTTCACTTGGAGGATGCGGTGGCCGAAGGAGAGGACTGCGGTGGATAGGGGGTCACCACGGATGCAGCTCCGACCACGGCTGCAGCTGCAGCTTGCTGACTAGCCAGGACAGCCGCTGCAACCACAAAAACACCACCATTCAGTCACATTCTGACCAGTAATGCGCGCCAACCCAAACCAAACCAGCCACTCAGTTTTCTGATCGAATACACGTATCAAACTTCTCTAACTTATGATCGTATCAATCTCTACCAAGATGTATTCTCTACAAATGCAATATACTGTATTCATAATGAGATCGAATACACGCTTCACGTATCAAACTTATGACCGTATTAATCACTCCCAAGAAGTATTCTCATCAAATACAAAGAATCTATGATCAGTTTTAGATCATTCATGAAGTCGAAATCTCGAATAGTAATGAGAAAGAGTACTAATGATTTTAGAAAATTATTGTCTCAAACCTATGTAACTTGTGAATCACAAGTTTTGATCAAATTGATCTCTTCCAAGTTGTATTTTCAAAAGATATAATAATTCCTTAATCATCTATGAACCAAAAATTTCAAACAGTTATGAAAACCCCCACAAATGATTTCAGAAAATCTTTGCAATAATTTTGCCAATACTACATTAAAAATTTTGAGATCTTCACCAATTATTTTGATGGAGTGTGGTGTTAGATTGAATCAATTAATGATAAATGGACAGTTATTGGAACTCTATTTGTAAAACTATTGTAACATTAGGCCAACATACTAATTGAAAAGCATAATTTAAATTAATTGGAGTGACTGATCGGTACAATTATAAAAAACCTTCCAATTTGTATTCATTGTTTTTATCTTGACGAAGCTTATTGCATGTTTGTATAATTTTTAATGGCTAATAAAAAATCTTATTCTTATATAGTTGATTTCAAGACCCTATTGTGACTTCCGGCTTAGGTCGGATGAAATATAATTATTATTTAGAAGCTGGATTTTTAACTTTGCTGGAGATCTATTCCTCAACCCCTTCGTTTGATATCACTACTTATAAAAGAATCGTTACTCCATTAATCAATTGGTTCATTTTTGGAGACTGAATAATGATTTATTCTAAAAACTCCGGAATCAAAGCAAACTGAAATACAGTATTTTGTTGGGCACATGAGATAGTGTGATTTTAAAAGTGGTAATATAAAGCAGTGAAATTCGATCAGAAAGTGTACAGTAAAAAAAGAATTCTCAGATATTTAAAAGAAATGAAAATATCTTCTCTCCCCAGATAATATTAAGACAAACCAAATCAGCAAAAACGCAAACAAAAAAATACGATAACTAAAATGGATGAAACTAAATAAATATTCTATCAATGGACCTAACAACTACGAAATGATAACATGCTGTAATCAGAATGAAGTACTTAGTTCAAGTACTTCATAGAAAAATAGCATAGTATTCTACATTATATAACTGCAATCAAGAAAATTTCAAAGAACGTTGATTACTCATTGAGATGATACACATTTTCTGATTCTTTTTCAAATAAATTGATCGCAGCTTTCATTCTGAAAATAACCTAGGTCTTTTCTACTTCAAAGAACCGAGTTCAATTGGAATGAAAATTTGAATTGATCTTGAGGAAAAATGGCATTGAAATATTTCAATTTTATAAATACCGTATATTATTTATCAAAATAGAGAGCAGCATAACCAGAGAACAGCATCAATGATTCATATCAGATTGCCAAGCTACACCAATGTTACATTTATAATGGAAATATTTTTTTATACATTTTCTAGACACTTATCTATGATTCATCTATAAGTTACACGATCTAATACGAATGAAACATCACATTACAATGGGGACTAAAAACTAGATAGAACAAATTCAGATAATTGAATAAAATTTGTTCTTTAAATTAACGAAGTTATTGGATATTATTTGTTAATTAAACCTTCATTCTAGCAATGAGATCATGAATTAAACTTAAAATTGGGTAAATTATTTTTTTACATTTTCTTATAATTAATTAAGGCAAAAGGCTTTCAGAACTTGAATAACCACAAATCATTTTGCTTATATCATGTGGATTTAAAAAAAATGCATTATTGCTTTGTTAAAGTAATAATTGCTTAATAGCAGATTACTATTAAATCCATCATAGAATAATATTACAAGTGAAACATATTCATTGAGCGGATTTAAAACTTACAGATGATAAATTGATGTTATCTTTAAATGGAATCATTTTTCAAATCGATAACCTAATAACTTATTTACAAGAGACAATGATTTCTGTATAGAAACCAAATGGAACATTTTTACTCCATAAATAACGAATTTGATTATGTGTGGATAAAGACTTGAAAACTACTGAGTTTATCCTCAGCATGCTACATACCACTAATGTTAAGAGAAACAATAAAAATTATTAAAAAAAATTATCCATAATTTGACATGATCATCATCATGATAACAGTCAATTATTAGTAGCTTCAATGGCAAATACACTATTTTGGGGTATAGACTACAGTTACAGACCTTATAAATGACTTGAGTTTATCCTCAACATGTGGGTATCCTCATACGAATGTGGGTAGAAAAAATAAACTGATTATCCAAATTTTGACATGATCATCATGATAAAAGTCAACTCTTAGTTAATGGAAGCTTAAATGACAAATTGAATAAGTTATTGCATAAAATCCACATGACATAATAGCAAACTTATCAATGAACTTGAAAACAAAAAACAACACAATCGATAACAATTTGGAATGAATAAACGAGCGAGTTGTACAAGGAGGGAAAGCGCAAGGGAGTCTGCTGGACGACCAGTCAACACACACACAGAATGTTTGCAGTAGATTACACAAATACTGTAATGCCGTAGTTATCACAGACTTGCCTAAACCTAATTATTCTGTTTTATCATGAAGCACAAAAGAACAATAATTTCTTATTCTGTTTCATCATGAAGCACAAAAGAACCTCAATCACTTATTCTGTTTTATCATCAACAATAATTTTGAGGCGCGTAACAATAATAATTTTTGGTAACAGTGTATGACTGGCTTGATGTGAAGGCTTCTCAGAGCGGCTTACCTCCATAGGGAGCCGGATAGTTTCCGGCTAGGATCGGGTATCCGAGGCCGACATGCGTGTGGTGGTGCGTGTGCACGTGACGCTGCGGTGGAGGAGACGAAGACCGATTGTCCTTCTCACCGCCCCCGGACTGTTGCTGCTGCTGTTGCTGTTTGCCGCCCCCCGCCTGTTGGCCACCTCCCTGAGAGGCGGGCGGACCCTGCTCCCTGCCGCCTCCCTGTGCCACACCGCCACCAGGCCCCTGGCTCCCCGGCTGGCCCCCGGCCGAGGGCGACGCACTGGCCGACACCGTCTTGGGCGTGGGCGACTTCATGGCTCGCTCCTGCAGCTCGTGGATCTTGTGCGACGAGTAGTACTGGTTGGCGTGATGCTGCAGCAGGTCGAGCGCCTTGGGCGCGCCCGCCGGTGGCCGCGACAGATCCTCGGGCGCGTGGTAGCGCGGGATCTGCGCGTGCAGCTGCGGATGCAGGTAGGGACTGTTCGGGTAGGGACTTGGCACCAGCATCGGGTTCATGCCCCTGTAGACAGCGTGGCCGGAGGGGTCGAACGGTATTGCACCGTAGTAGGGCGACTGCATGTGTCCCGGATGGATGTAGGCATAGGAGGAAGTGGGAGGCGGTGGCGGACCTTGAGTCTCCATCGTTGGCTTCACTCCTTCCTGCTTCACCTTCTCCTCCTTCTTGTCTTCCTGCACATGCTTGTCCTTATGCTTGGGACTTGGTGCGGACATGTTCTGCTTCGACTGCAGAGGAGGTGGAGTGGCCTTGAGAGGTGCTTCAGGGGCACCTCCGCCATGCTGCTGCTCTTTCCTCCTCTGCTCAGCATTGTTGAACACGTAGTACCTCCTCAAATCCTCTTGCTGTTGCTGTTGGTGTTGTTGCTGAGCTTGCAAATGTTGTTGCTGCTGTTGATGCTGCTGGTGCTGCTGTTGTTGTTGCTGCTGCTGTTGTTGAGACTGTACCTGTTGTTGGGCGTGCTGATGTTGCTGGTGCTGTTGTTGTTGTTGTCGAGAATACAGGTAAGCTGGACTCATCTGATTCTTGATCTCTATGCTTTCTTTTATTATTTGATGATTTTCGTTTTGGTGTTTATCTTTTACTCCGGGTTCAGTCTTAACTTTGTTGGGATTTGGTATGTGGATGGGTGGCTGATTGCCGTTGTGACTCTGCTTGCTGACATCGATTGGCCCAGGACTCTTCTCGTCCTTGCCGCCCTTGTCGTCCGTCGTCATCATGGCTACTGGGTAGCCAGCTTCCAGATTGTACGGGTATCCAGGAACATAGCCATAGGGATAGTAATGTTGTGGCAACAATTTCTGTTGATAATCGTTGTTTGTTGGTCCACTAACTTCTTTCTTATCTTTGTCTGTACAAGTCTTATTTTCTAATGATAATTCTTTGGGCTTATTATCAGTGACTGAAGGGACCAGATAGGGAGGCTGGCCGTAGTAAGGATACATTCCATAGTGCGGCGACTGTCCTGGTCCGACTTCCACCTTCTTCTCGCCAGTAGCAGGCTTCGATTTGTTGACCTCAACTTCACTCTCCAACAGAGGAGCAGCGTCGTCGGATATGTCCGAGTAAGCCGGCGACTGCACCTCTTCTCGACCGCCAGTTTCAAGGCCAAGGGGAGGTGGGTCCAAGGGGTGAGGGTGCGGACTTCCTGCCGGTGATTTCCGCATCTTTTTCTTGTGGCCGACTGGTTTAACAGCAACCTTCTTGTCCTCGGGCATCAGTGCAGAGGCAGGTTTGACCTTGAACTGGGGCACTTTGGCTGCCGCTTGAGGGACAGGTTGTGGCTGCATGAGATGCTGGCCCTGTTGAGTGGGAACCAGGAGGCCGGTTGGTGGCTGCTGCATGGGCTGCTGCACCATGGCTTGCTGCGGCTGCTGAGGTGGCATTTGAGGAGGTGCCGGCTGCGGCTGGAGCAGCGGAGTGACGAGGTTTGTCGGCTGCTGCTGCTGCTGTTGTTGTGGCTGCAGCTGAGGAGGTTGAGGAGTGACGGAGGATGTCTGCATTTGCGGCGGCGACTGCGCCGTTGTCGGCGGCGTGACCGATGCAGCTCTCGAGACAACTGTTGGCACAGCAGGTACATTGAGAAGTGGTTGTTCTTCCTGGGCGGCAAACCTTAGCACACCTGGTTTCACAAGGGATTTGTCAGCGACAGGTAAACTGGGCACTGGCAATTGAGGTGAAGGCAAAGGTGCAGTCTGATCAGTCTCTAAAGTGTTCACAGCAGGTTGTACCACAACAGGATCTATCGAAGGAGGTTCTGCATTTTCACTGGGAGCCAACTCCTCTTTCTTTGTTTGAGATACAGGACTAGGCGCTTCTTCGGCCTCGGACGTGCTGGCAGACTCTTTGGCCTCCTCGTCGTCGGCCGATCCGTGGGCGTGTGACTGGTGGTACTTGAGACCGTTCATGTGTTTGTACTTTTTACAACAGTTGGGTTCGGGGCACTCGAAGAGGATGGGCGATGCAGGCGGACTGCAGATGGGGGCGCTTGTGACGGTGACCGTTGCCGGGCCACTGGCCACAGTTGTCACCGTGCTCGGCGCAGGCGCAGTGGGCGCACTCGTGGTTGGCACAGTGGACTTTGTCTTCTTGTTGGGCGCTTCCTCCTCTGGCGCTTTCGGCTTGCGCTTGTTGGGAGGGGTGGCCTCCACCTTGGGAGGGGTGAACGGCGTCGGCGAAGACGGCCCTCGACCGCGACCCTTGACGCCGCCATTGTTATTGCTTCGCAGCTTACTATGTACAGACGACCTCGTTTCGGTGAAGTTGCTCAAATCGTTCGTTGGATTTGTACTTGTGGCTCCACGTCCTCGTTTGCCCCGTCCTTTCGGGGTGCGAGCATCCAAATCACTAGTCGGTGAATCACAGAATCTGAAAAACAGAAAGTTTCATTCATTAGTCAGTTCAATGTAATCATTTACTAACAAAAGTTTTATCTCTTCTACTCAAGAGAGCAACATGTCAAGACATGTCAAATGAAATTTCCCGATTTATTTTAAACTGTAAGCATTCGTCGGAAGGGAAGCATTCATGTTATTTATGATGAATGCTGACATTGTATTGTATCACACTAAATTTGTGAAGTATCCATAAATGCATTAGTCTTGAATTTTTTTCATCTGTCTATTATTATCTTGAAAATGAACGCAAAGTAATCAAACTTCCCTATTTTGTAGATATTTAAAATAATCCTATACTATTAAACGAGCAATTTCTGTTTATATGTTTAGATTTTTATATGTATGTGGAAACATGTTTACTTCAGAAAGTTCAAAATAGTAACTACATGCTGTTAGTGATACATAGTATATTAACAATTATTGCAGCAAACATAGTATTATCATTCTAAATCGAATTCATAGTGTATCTATTAATTTGTAATTGATGATGTGTTTGTTTTTTGAAGTGTGAATAAATTGTTATTTTGATGAGTGATAGTAGCTTAACCTAGATTTTGATTTGGACGGTAGTATAAATTTGAAAAGGGACAGTTTTGGGCACAAGCTTGTTGTGCCTCCTCATATAATTGTACGACTGAAAAAATGATTAAATAAATATAAACTATAAATTCAATCTTTCGTTACAAATTTTCTATGCTTTTACACTCCAGAGCAAAGCTCGGTCCCCCGATATTTTGCAATAATGTATAACAGCAACATAATATTATTCATAAAAGTTGGTTTATGCCATAGAGGAGAGATAGCATAAGCTATGCTACAGCTTATGATAATTTTATTATGCTATAGCTTTGCATAGCTTAGTCTCTATGCTATAGCTTATTATATCTTTTCTCTATTGTTATGCCCACTAATGGCTCACTGCTAATCCCGTTTACGCATATTTCTGGATTAAACGCCTAAATTTGGGCGTTTATTTTACTACTAAATACAACGTTCACTGGCTACATATGGAATCAGCATACGGATCTACGGGCTTAATTCGAGATTAAAACTTTAAAGGATAGAGGTAGTTGAAAAAAAACATTTCCATAACGGTACTACCCTCAGACAACTTTACAAATAATATTCTCAAAAAGTAGTTCAATTATGATCTCTATCCAACATATTTCAGGATATGCTTGGTATGAGTAGTGACGAAAATCCAAGAATGAATCAATCCTCTGTCATTCTGTAAATATTTTATGTAAAAAGATGGGCCAAGTGCTACATTTGAACCATTCATAAATAATTAATTATGGATGAATAAATCATTCAAATTGTTTGAATTAGATTATATAATTCTAAATAATTCATAATTAAACAAAAGCTGAGAGTCATGAGAAATATGAAGCATAAGATGATTGATGTGATCATCAAGTCATGACAGATAACACCGACATGGAAAGTGAAAAATATTTTAGGAAAAAATCTATTGTCAAGTGTTCATCTATCCCCAAATGCAGTATAACGAAATCACCTGATAAATTGTAAATTGAAGTCCAAAAACCAGATCATAAATACAAGTTGAAATTAACCATGAGAAATGCATCACTTCATTATTTTATGATAGTGTAAGAAGAATTGAGAAATTGCATTCTACTTTTCAGGCTGAGAAATAATTCTGCAGTTCACAAAAAGTAGTAATAAATTATTGTGAGAAGCTATTATTAATCGAAAATCCCAATTAAATGCTGTAAATCACCCCGAAGACTTCTGCTACTGCAAATATCGACAACAGGGTAAACAGCTAGATGGAAATTCGATGAGCGCTACTATACAAAAATTATTTGTCAGCCCAGGAATTTGTGTAGTAGTAATTTTTGTATAGTAGCGCTCATGGAATTTCCATCTAGCTGTTTACCCTGTTGTCAATATTTGTAGTAGCAGAAGTATTGGGGTGATTTAAAGCATTTAATTGGGATTTTCGTTCAATAATAGTTATTCATTAATTAGCATTTGAGCAAATGCACTTCCAATTTATTTCCATCTGTATTGTAAAAAGGATTGAAAACACCATCATTTTACATAAAGTAAGTCACAAATAAACATTATAATAAATTACCTTGGCGGCGCCCAATCATGCCTCGTACAGTCTAATAAGGTGCCAACATAAGTCTTCCCTCTCCATGTTACATTAACAACAAGTACACCTGCAAAAATATATTAAATTACATTAAAATCATCATAAATCAACAAGATATTGATATTGAAGCGATGCAATCAGGATAAATAGTATTTTGCAATAATATTTAACAGCAACATACTATTATTCATAAAAGTTGGTTTATGCCATAGAGAAGAGATAGCATAAGCTATGCTACAGCTTATGCTATCTTTTCTCTATTCTACAGCTTATGATAATTATATTACCTCTATGCTATAGCTTATGATATCTTTTCTCTATTGTTATGCTCACTAATGGCTCACTGCTAATCCCGTTCACGCATATTTCTGGTTTAAACGCCTAAATTTGGGCGGTTACTTTTGAGCCAGTTAATACAACGTTCACTGGCTACATATGGAATCAGCATACGTATCAACGGGCTTAATCCGAGATAAAAATATTTGTTGTTCCTTCCTAATCATATTTATATAATTTGTGATTCTTTCCACGGATAAATGAATAAAACTTTGAAGGATAGAGGTAGTATATGCTTGGTACGGGTAGTGACAAAAATCCAAGAATGAATCATAGCAATCCTCTGTCATTCAGTAAATATTTATATGAAAAGATGGGCCTAGTGCTAAATTTGAACCATTCATAAATAACTACTTATGGATGGATAAATCATTCAGATTGTTTGGATTAAATTATATATATAAAGCCAAATAAATAATAATCATACAAAAGCTGAGAATCATGAGAAATATGAAGCATAAGATGATCATCAAGTCATGACAGATAACAACGACATGGAAAGTGAAAAATATTTTATGAAAAAATCCATTGTCAAGTCCTCATCTATCCCCAAATGCAGTACAACGGAATCACCTGATAAAATGTAAATTGATGTCCAAAAACCAGGTTAAGATGACAAATACAAGATGAAATCAACCATGAGAAATACATCACTTCATTATTTTATGAGTACCTAATTGAGAAATTGCATTCTATTTTTCAGGCTGAAAAATAATTCTGCAGTTCTCAAAAAAGTAGTGATTCATTTTTTTTAAATACCATCATTTTACATAAAGTAAGTTACAAATAAACATTAGAATAAATTTAATTACCTTGGCGGCGCCCAATCATGCCTCGTACAGTCTAATAAGGTGCCAACATAAGTCTTCCCTCTCCATGTTACATTAACAACAAGTACACCTGCAAAAATGAATTAAATTACATTAAAATCATCATCATAAATCAACAAGATATTGATATTTAAAGTTATGCAATTAGGATGATTACGTAATTTGAATTAGTTGGTAGAAAACTTAAACTTTATATGAATTTATTATCGCCTGAGTGAATATAGATTGATAATAGAATTTCAGTCACATAAAAATAACTGAGTGATATAGCATTTTACCTCACAACATTGAAAAATTGCATTGTATTCTATTTTTCTCATTCTATATTGTCACTCTCACTGGAATAGATAAGAAAAGGTACAGTCTAATAATTTTTATGCTTATAAATTTTCAGATCATTGCTCAATAGTCTCAATTATAGCAATATAAATAATACTTATTATAAAGTTAAAATTTGTCAAAAGATAAGTGGAGCTGCTTGATTAATTCAGACTTGTAATAAACTCATATTTTTTGCAAATTGGTTTGTATTTTCAGATTGATTTCTACATGGATGCAGGTTTGATGCCTAGTGAGATCGGACTCCCCATCTTTGAAAAATATCTTTGAAAAAGAGCAAATATGACACACATCTACTAGTTCAATTTCAAACTCTACTATAGTGAGGTACACGTTATAATGGCAGTGGAGAAAGATGGGAGAAAAAACGTTGCCGATCCTATGTTTTGTCTATGCCTTCTATAGATGGTAGCTAATACAGGTTTATTGGTGTAATATTAACGGTTCATTCTCGTTTAAAATAATCAATTATATTTTATTAAGCAAGAAATTATATTTTTTAATAATTTCATAATGCATTTTCATAATTAAGATGAAATATTTTTTGATTAATTATCAATTCTACATTGTTAGAAGACGATCTGGAGCAGAGCAAAGCAAGAAAGAGATAGCGTTATCCGCTTTGTTGAATGATAAACAAGGATAGCAATACCATTGCTAACCAAACCCCTTCCATTATAACGTAGACCTCACTATAGTAAACAATAGATATATTGATTCAATTTTTCTCATTTTATGTTGCCGGTTAACGTCAGCAATAAATTGTAGATACTAAATTATACACAAGAGTACCACATTATCACCTTCCCAATTGCTCAAAAAATAAATTGTAATCTTCAATAAAAACGCCTTCTTATAATAAACATTACAAACAGAAATCAACTTGGAATAAGCTATCTTCCCTCACTAATCTATTGATCGAAATGTCTAAAAGTTGTTCAACCGATGCGATCAAGTATCAAATATTTTAACAGAATAAATTTATCTAAATCTTATCCAATGTCCAAGTTACATATTATACCAAAGATTAGAAAAACAGATAGTATTCTGGATAATATATATGTAATTTCTTTCCAAAATAAAACTACCGTCATTCAGAATTTAGATGCAGTTTGTTTTAATGCTGCTATCGATGTAGATCTATTATACAGTGATATAATTTGGGATATTTCTCTAACTGCTCACACAAAAATATAATTATTAACAGCCTAATTAAAAAGGAGAGAAATGAATCCTGGTTGTTACATATCACCATAGACCACAGTCATATTCCTGTATGCTTATTTCATGATATTACTCAATGTAGGTACCTAGAATACATGGCATGTATTGTATTATGATGGTAATATATTATTATATAATACATTGTATTCTATTTACATTGATATTATCGATCCCTTTAAAATTTCCAGTTTGCTACGGATTGATAATGGTATCATTATGATTACCATATCTTTATGATTATTGTAATCTCAATCTCTAATAAACTATATTTATCTGTAGTTTGTGATTCAAATCAATTAGAATAATAAAGAGATTACACAGAAACGCATATCTTGTCATTTCTATTAATAACTGACTGTCAACTGAGTGACAAGTGACAAGCCTTTCAACTTGGTATAGCTATCTTCCACAATCTAGCCTTCATTACAACACAGGTACACATTTCTACAACTTCAAATAACAGTATTTACCATTATATTAATTGATTTAATCAATATGAGGATTCCACTGTACTTGATTGCAAAATCGGATTCCTCTTCTTGGGATTTGAGATTTGATATTGTTGAATTGATTGACAATCAGATCAACAATATCGAACTATATATCGATTTTGACAATTTCAGCTACTTTTTTCAATTCAAGAAGCTGTTGATGAAATTAAATTATTAGTACAGTTATAAAAAAGTATTCTCATTTTATGTGGATATCTCCCACACTATCTACAGAGAACTAAATTTTTAGCTCTCAAGTTGAAATGAGTTCAAAGTTAGACAACTTGAACGAGTTCTTTGAACTCTTGAAATCATACTTGACAGGATCTTTTCTGTAGAATGTATTTCTCATCTAAAAGTTCTTTGGATTACGTACAGAATTTTCCAAGATATTAGAAATATTTTTGATATTTGAAAGAACATAATTATTCTTTCGAATGATAGAATTTTGCAAGATAATCGGATGGTAGGCAAAATATTCTGATTTCATATCAGATTTCATATTCTGAAAACACATTTTTTGTACATTTTTTCTCAACAAATCAATTGATTTTATTAATTATTTACAGATGATGTCCTACGAAAGGTGTAACAGCCGAATACCATAGATTCTACAAGGAATTTTCAACAAAAAATGCCCAATAAACATTCCTTAGTGGATTCAAGATGAATCGATTTTTCGATATTTTATATAAACGTCGATAACTAGAAAGGTATCAGTCAAAATTTCATTCTAAGGATATGGTTGGAAAGAGGACAAAATGGAAGGTGCAACAGCTGATAGATTACACAAGAAACCATAGATTCTACATGAAAATTGCAACAAAAAATGTCTTGTATCGATCTTAGTTTTCAAGATATATCGATTTTCCGATATTTTTGGAAAACGTCGATAACTAGAAAACTATTAGTCAAAATCCAATTCTAAGGATTTGGTTGAAAAGGGGAAGAAATTTCCGATAGAATTCTTATAATTTGTACCTTTGTTTGATATTTTTGAAATTTCAATGAGCGTTCAATGTTGAAAAAAGTACATTCGTCGAGTTCAAAGCCAAATTAGAAACAGTTTAACTCTCATAAAAAGTTCTAGAATGTCAAACAAAGGAACAAACATATTGTAAGATTACTATTAAATTTTGTAAAACTTTAAAGTGAAAAAACACCCACATTGTTTGATGTGGCGACGTCCGTTTCGTGCTGGTATTGTACATTTTCATGCCAAACAGAAATTCTGTTTGGAAATTCAAATATATTATAAGAAAATACATATTATAAGAATTCCATCGAAAACTTCTTCCTCTTTTCAACCAAATCCACAGAATTTGATTTTGACTGATAGTTTTCAAAAATATCGAAAAATGTTTATATCTCGAAAACAAAGGACGGTACAATAAATTTTTACGAGACATTTTTGTTGCAAATTTCATGTAGAATCTATGGTCTCTATCAGCTGTTGCACCTTCTATGGTCTTCGGCTGTTATACCTTTCGTAGGACACTCTCTATATTGATAGAAAACATAAATTTGGTGGTACGTACCCTCAGTCTCGTGCCAAACAATGCCCTCCAACGTCACACTGGTACCCGGCTCACACGGCCCAAGGCAGTCAGGCTCCGTGATTGTGCCCACACTCGTACCCACGCAAACCTCCACCATCTCCTGCACAACAACAAATCACAGTACACAATTAATTATTTATTCGAAACAAACATAAAAAGGCTCACAGACAAATTCCAGTATGATAAAAATAATATCGCAATTCAATATTCACAACGATTATAAACATAAACTATTTATAAACATGAAGTAACGTTTAGTAATAATTATTAATTCATTAGCATTTGAATAAATGCAATATCTCAGTAATTTCCATCTGTAAATATTATTTCTTGAATATTATTAAGTACAGATTATTTCTGTCATCTCTGGTATAGATGATAAGATTATAAGAGAACTATATTCGAGTAGTGAAGGGGTATAGTATGAAAAATATGTATATACAAAAAGAAGAAAGGTTGAAAAGAGAAAAAGAGTTTATAGCAAATACATCATCATACATTATTATTTGCAACATAACGATTATACAGAAACAATACAAGATATATATCATTCCCTACACATTAGTATCATACATTATTTGCACCAGAGCGGTCATAGAGTAACGAGAAGATACAAGTAACAAGATAACATATGATAACGATCATAGAGTAACAGATATTAGTAACATTATAAGATATATCATCCCCTACACATCAGTATCATTGAAAATGGTCATTGTTGATAAAACAAAATTTACTGTAGTTGAAGTCACACATATTAAAAATTAATATTAAATTATTATAGAGAATGGCGCAGATAAACGGGAAATTTTGAATTTTACAAATCATTATTGTTACAATAAAGAACATAGAGTAACAAAATAAGATGTATCATCCTCTTCACATCAGTATCATTGAAAATAGTCATTGTTCATGGAACAATTTTTGCTCTAGTTGAAGGGACAAATTTTTAAAATACTACCAAGTTATACAGAATGGCGCAGAAAAAATGGAAATTTTGAACTTTACAATCATTATTGGTGCCATAAAGATGATAGAGCAACAAAATAGGATGTATCATCCTCTTCACATCAATATCATTGAAAATAGTCATTGTTCATGGAACAATTTTTGCTCTAGTTGAAGGGACAAATGTTTAAAAAAATACTAAGAGTATACAGAATTTTGTAGAAAAAGCGGAAATATCTCAATTTTTTTTATAGCTCTACAGCCCATTATGGGCTTTGGCCTCCTCCACAACATTCCTCCATATCTTGAAAATTGCAAATCATTATTGGTACCATAAAATATTATAGAGTAACACTAACAATCATAATTTGTCAAACAATTTTTATAAAATTCTCCACAGCTATTGTAACCAGTCTGATGAGTTATCACTAAATGGCAATGCATTCACACCAATTAAGCAAAATTTCGAACAGCTACCGACAAAACAGAACTGCTAACTGTTACGTTCGAAGTTTTCCTGTTAAGGTGCGTACATACTTAGCGACACCAACACACGAATTTCGCTTTCCATCAACTGACGCCACGCTTACTATAGGTATCTGTATCTATTTTGTTCAAATAGGCTACATATACATAACATCAGCTAATGGAAAGTGAAATGCGCGTGTTCGTGGTGCACAAGTCTGTACGCACCTTCAGTTTTCCCTGCGCCATCCTGTATGCTGCACTGAGAAGTGAAATATTTAAAATCAGAACAATAACCCATTGACCATACCACTTTTATAGCAAAACTTTTCTTGCAGATATTAACGATTGATAGCAATCAATCGCAAGTTGAAAGGAATCTATTTTGTACACAATACACATATGCATACTAAAATATTGGTGTTGTTTACCATGACGAAACATTTAAGCTGCGAACACCAAAGTTATTAAGAAAATGTTTACTTAATCTTTATAGATTCTATTACATTGAACATAGCTTATCATACACATGATGAACATTATGTGTTTGTCAAGTTCCGTTCAATCTAATAGAATCTATAAGGATTAAGTTATTAACATTTTGTTAATAACTTTGGTGTGAACGCAGCTTTAGTAATGACTCTGTTGTAGTTAAGACAGTCTGTTTCAAAACAGAAACACAGTGTCTAAAGAAACAGTGTTTTTTTTAGAAACACAGTGTCTAAACTGAAACATTTAGAAACACAGTGTCTAAACTGGAACATTTAGAAACAGTGTCTAAACTGAAACATTTAGAAACACAGTGTCTAAACTGAAACATTTAGAAACACAGTGTCTAAACTGAAACAGAGTGATTATGAAATGTACAATGTATTAAGAATAGCTTTACTGACAAATATCAGTTATAGAATGTATTAAACAAGATTAAGAAAAGTAAATCACTGACTACTGAGTTGAATCGATACTGTACTGCAGCAATCGCTGCAAATCTAGATAAAATTCTAGGTACCAATATACTGTGCTACGATAAGATAAAATTGCAGATAACAATAAAAACCACAAAATTTCAAAATAAGTTTAGTTCAGCCCCATTATGAATCAGATTCCACCAACCTTCAACAATTCAATAAACACAATAACTTGAAATTCAACAGGGTTTGAATGCACAAAACCTTAAAGCTTATACACTAAATTCGCGATTCAATGAAATTATGATGTTACACATTGACTCTTCATCAATGAACTATTGCGATGTAATATTGTTCCGTAGTAAAAAGGGGAATCAACGTGGGAAATACCATGAATCCTAGTCATAATTCCACTCACTCACGTAATGATAATCTGTCAACAGTAGAAGATGAATCATCAACAAAAACAAACATTATGGAAAGATAAATTCATTGAGAATTCTTGAAATTTTATCTACGGTGCTACTATCCAATAGTATACTGTATAAACAATCAAAATGAATAATCAGTCTAGAATAAATAAACAAGCCTTCTCTACTCAATTCCTATATTGTCTGAGAGTACAGATTGATACAGTCGATGAATCATCAATTATGTTGATTATACGTTTTGGTTAATTGTAATCTTATCCTATTATATTAAGCGAGCAATTTCTGTATATTAATATCTGGTTATTTATGTTCAACGGATCTCGATAACGGCTCTAACGATTTTCACGAAATTTGGAACATAGTTGGTTTATGATATAAAAATTCGATTGCACTAGGTCTCATTCTTTGGAAAACTCGCTGAACGACATTAAAATGATATATTCATCCGTGAAAAACAGATAATAATTTCGTCGTCTCTCGATAACAGAAGATGCGTGTGCCTGTGCGGGAGAGAGACATAATTATTTCCAGTAATCATAATCAATCAGCCAGAAATTTTATCTAGCTAGACAATTTAATCGACTTGATCAACATAATCTGATTTGTTGACATGACATGATAATCCTCCTAAACTAGAGTATTATCCAGAGAGTATAGAATGTACATTCCATCCTCACTGAGTATATTATAATTATCAAAGTTGATCATTATTTGACTATTTTAAGTGGTTAGTGAGTGTTATTTGGTTTGTATATAATCTAAATTATAAATTTATTGTTTTCAAATGTTTGAACAGAAAATTGAACCTGAATTCAAGTGTATGGAGCATAAGCTACTTTCTGGACTATTTATAGTGTATAAATCAAAATTCGGGAAAGAAACAGTTTTTGGGCTGTGCCGGTTAGTACTTCCCCAATCATTTTAAAGAATTGTGTTCGGTTTATCAAAAGTCAATAAATAAATAAATAACGAGCGAAGCTCGGTACCCCGATATTATTATAAAACACAACATATAATTTTGATCATATAATTCAAGTCAATAAATTGGGGGAAAACAAATGACTCATCTAAAATTGAAATTGTTTCTTCAAATTATGATTGTACCATATAATTGTTTCATTTCCAAAAATTGGAATTTCAGTCTCAATGATAATCTCATCATAAATAAATTTTTCATAGTCTTATTTTAAATATCGTATCACACAGATCTTTCACCAAAATGAACGCTCTATATCGAAGAATAATGCAAAGTCCAGGTGAGGGTGTGAGACTAAAGGTTAAGTTTTAATTTTTTACAATCAACACAAAAATTATGTTTGAATATAAATGTGAAATAGAATACTGTATAAATGTGAGAGAGTATTACTTTTTTCAACAACAACCAGTGCTGCAATCTCAGTCACTGAAGAAGACTCCTATAGAGTGCAACTCAACTAATAAACTCTAATAATTTGTGAGACTGAAATAATTTGTGAAACTCTAATAATTTGCCACAATATAATTTGTGAGGCTGCAACTCCTTTTGTCGGCTTTCCGCCGTGACGTGACCTCAATTTCATGCCATTTTCATACAGCTTGAACTGCGCAACTAATTCGGTTTGAATGCAGAAAACTATTTGCTCAGAATTTGCCAAGGCAAGGCGAGGCTATTGGCACTTTTATGCGCTTTTGAGCGCATTCAGAACAAGGCCAAACGACAATAGAGGCGACTACAAAAATACAGTACTATTGCAATCTGTTTCGCGCTAATGAGCTTTCCAAGAGGTCAACGGTAGGTTAATTATCATCACAATGTTATCACTGATTAACCATCACACCACTATTATCACTGATAAAAATTTCAGTCTCAATGATAGATCTCATTATAAATAACTCTTCCATAGTCTTATTATAGATCTTTTTACGATCAAATGAGAAAATAGGGTATAATTTCTTTACTCTATTTCACCTAATTTTTAGCAAGGATTGAGGTCCTGTGAAGATTGAAAATTTACACAGAAAAAATTGTAACCATTATTTTAACTTTTAGCAATATGAGAGTCCAAAGTTGAAATCTTGTGATAGATCCATCGCTGAATTGAAGGAAATACAAGGAAGTAAAACAATACCATAGAGAAACAATAGCGCAAGTAGATATCCCATGGTATAGGGAATTTATGTCACAACTTTTACTGTTATCTCAAGCCGATTACTGTCGATTATTGGCAATTTTTACTGTTTTGTTGGGGTGATAGTGTATGAACGGCACAATTTGAGAGACTACCACCGTCACACACCTGCATAGGAAAGAACTACGTGAACTATCGGCTTGGGATAACAGTAAAAGTTGCGACATAAACGCCCTATACCATGGGATATCTACTTATGCTATCGCTTCTCTATGACAATACCTATACAAATGATTAGAGTGAAGATTGATCAGAAGGCTATTTCCGATATAGATAGATAGATAAATTCCTTTCTTTTTCACTTTATATCATTACAAGAAGTGATGTGGGCGAAGTTGAGACAATAAACAATATATACAATATAAATATAAACAATAAGAACCCCTCTTCCACTTAACCCACAAATATGAATAACCCACGATATCCCATTATATTACGAGAGCAATATTACTGTATATATTTATATGGTTATATGGTTATTTATTTATGTCCAACAGATCTCGAAAACGGCTCTAAAGATTTTAAAGAAATTTGGAACATAGTTGGTTTATGATAAAGAAATTTGATTGCACTATGCCTCAACCCTGGGAAAACTCGCTGAAGGACATGAAAAGGATGATAATTATTCATCCTTGGAAAAACAGATGATAATTTCGTCGTATGTCGATAACAGAAGATGAGTGTGCCTGTGTGGGAGAGAGATAGAATTATGTTCAGCTGTGTAATCAATCAGCTTATCACACGACAAATATTAGCTAGAAATTTTAATCGACTTGATCAAAATAATCTGATTTGTTGACATGACTTGGTATATCATTCTAAATTAGCGTATATCATCATTTCCAAAGTTAATCATTATTTCACAGTTTTAAGTGATTATTGAGTGTTATTCATTTGGGTTTGTAAACAATCTAAATTAGAACTTTTTCTTTTTCTTTGGGTTTGTAAACAATCTAAATTAGAACTTTTTCTTTTTCGGTTTTCAAATGTTTGGACTGAAAATTGGATCTGAATTAAAGTATATGGAACATAACCTACTTTTTGGGCTATTTGACCGAACGAAGTGAGGTCTAAGATTCAAGTCGACGGTTTGGCATTTCTCTTAATGTTTAAATGTTCATATGTTTACATGTTGCGCATTTACGGCGAAACGCGGTAATAGATTTTCATGAAATTTGGCAGGTATGTTCCTTTTTTAATTGCGCGTCGACGTATATACAAGGTTCTTGGAAATTTTGCATTTCAAGGATAATAAAAAAGGAGCCTCCTTCATACGCCAATATCAGAGTAAAAATCAGACTATAGAATTATTCATCATAAATCAGCTGACAAGTGATTACACAGATGTGTGGAGAAGCCAGTCTATTGCTTTCCATAAGGTCTATTGTTTCAATCAGGTACTTGTGGATGAGAATACTGCGTGAGGTCTACTGTTCACAGAACTACTAGTTAGTCTATAGTGTAGAAATCATAATTCGAGGAAGAAACAGTTTTGGTCTGTGCCTGTTAGTCCTTCCCCAATCATTTTAAAGAATTGTGTTCTGTTTATTTTCAATTCATAAATAACGAGCGAAGCCATAGCCACCTCTAATACAAGGCCCCGGCCTACGATATTGCAACGTCGCAGTGTAGGCCTAGAATCTAATACACAACCATGATTGGTGAAAAATATTTTTAAAAATACCAGCTGATCTTTTCCACCAATCATGTATTAGATTCTAGGACTACGCTGCGACGACGTTGCAATATCGTAGGCCGGGGCCTTGTATTAGAGGTGGCTATGGCTTCGCTCGTATGTAATGTATCTAATACTTGTATCCAATCATGTATCTAATACATGATTGGTGAAAAATATTTTTAAAAATACCAGCTGATCTTTTTTACCAATCATGTATTAGATTCTAAGCCTACGCTGCGACGTTGATCAATCTGATAAATTCAAAATTGTAGTAGATACATTTTTTGGACTCAAAATTGTGTACGAATTATCATTTAAGTTACGTAAGTAGCATAACCTTTAGACTGTGTATTCCAAATTAAGGTTTGAAGCAGTTTTGGGCAAATGCCTGTTGTTTTTACCTGAATTTATTGTATTTTCATATGAATAAATAAATAAATAAATATTGTAGGCCGGGACCTTGTATTAGAGGTGGCTATGGCGAAGCTCGGTGCCCTGATATTGATAGTGACCCGACACCAAGCCAGATATCTTATACTGTAAAAATAATTCACTAACCTTCAAAGAACCATCCGACGCATGTGATCGATTCGAATCATCTGCCATTATTAGGTTTCGATGTGATTCCATCTTAGCCCTAGTAGCTGAATCAATGTCCGATTCATTAATAACTGGCTCAGTTTGATAATTTGAAATATTTGATCCATGGGAATGGTTATCGATTAGTCTTGAAAACACCGTTCCTTTTTCTCGTGTGTACAAACGCGAATTACAATCGGCTCCATTGCAACACCTCCAACACTCTTCGTTGGTTTTTTTCAAAAAGTTAGTGTAAACAAATCTGTTGCCACCTACAACAAGATGAGACCTACCTCTAAGAGTTCTAATTTGTTGCATATTTAAATAGATTGAAGCTAATAATAAGCAATTAGAACTAAAAACTCATACTTTCTATTGATTTATCTAAAAAAAAACCAACACTACAACGAACACTGATATCCGTATTCATAAGCTACCAACAAAAATCAAATTCACTAACAAGTAGAATATAAAAACTAATAATAAGCAATTAGAGCTAAAAACTCATACTTTCTATTGATTTATCTAAAAAAAACCAACACTACAACGAACACTGATATCCGCATTTATAAGCTACTAACAAAAATCAAATTCACTAACAAGTAGGTGAAGCACAGTTCATACGATTGCTAGAGCAGGACTGACCACATTTTTCTAATCATGGCGATGTAACAAGACGTTTTTGGAAGGGTAGGGATAAATTTTGGAAAGTCCAACTTCAAGAGTAAACTATTCTCTAAAGATGTGATTGTTCTATTCCCAGTTTACCTGCCTGTCAAAATTGAAGTCGTTTTTAGATGAGGAATCTACATGGAGGCGTTCACAGTCATTGAAAGGGTATTTTTGTCTTGAAGAATTTTTCCGGTTGGTTGAACACAATGGCTACATTCAACAAGAGTGTCATCCTTTATTCCTTTACTTGGAATCCAACATTCATTCACTGAGAATCGACATGTTCTTGGAATTCACTTTTTGCAAATTGGACTGAACCCTGAAGCTACCAATGTTAGCAGTAGGTATAATAATATTATCACCCTCAACATGAAATAAGGCTACTATAGCACTTGTAGTGGACCCAACAAGTTTCCACTCTCCAGTGTATCTGCTCTGCAGTGCTCTGATTTCCTTTGAACAACCCTTATAATTTGCTTTCATCCAAGTCAATTAATTGATGATTTCAGTTTATGATATATGTGGAAATCATAGCTGCACCTATCAAGTTATATGGTTATCCATATAACTCGTGGAAGGCAATTGTACGAGGGCAATCACTTATACAGCACAAGAAGTGCAACAAATAATCTTCCAAGGCCTCCTAGAAGCTAGAGAACACCTTTTTTCAAAAATCTTTTGTCTTTCTTAGTTCTAAACTGTTCAATAATGTGCCTAATTACATAAAAAGTGTTAATACTATTCATTCATTGAAAAACAAATTTTCAAGTGGCTTCTTTCTTCTCCTCCTGAAAATATTGAGAGTTTGTTCACTGTCATTGGTTAACTTTGAATTTAGTTACACATGAAATATTATTCTAATGAGTGAGTGGTGTGTGAATGCAGAAATTGGAAAACTTTTTTAAGTTACTCCAACTTGCAAATAATTTTAATAACCAAGTAAGTAGTATTCCTTTTTTGACATCTTGTTAGTTAAGTATGCAATTTTGAATAATGTTTATTTTTTATATTACAAGGTAATAAAATTATGCGATGCTGTAATAGTTATTTACTGATCATGATTGAAAAATTGTTTTGTTCCAAATTATTGTAGCCTATTGATGTCAAAATAAAGAACAATTTGATTTGATTTATCCAGTACTATGATCGAAGCCGAAGAATACAGAAATTTATTTATTGATAGAACGATTGAAAAATTGATCACATGAAACATGGATTCGAAATTCCAAGCTGATTATGAGCGTATAGAATAAAGATCATTGAATTTTCTTCAATTTGCTGTATAATTCCACTATTCTACGCATTTTCCAACGGTTGTTACAGCAGTTTTGATGTTGATTGTAACATTTTCAGTTCAAAAGTAGATCTTTTGACAAAGGGAATGTTTAGAGCACAATTTTCGAATTAGCAGCTTTGATAGGACTGGTAAGGATGTGAACATATACAAAATCCCCAACCCCAACTAATGAGGTAGAGGTGGGGAGCCGCTAAGTTGGCACTTGTCGCTAAATTCGGATCTTAATCTTTCTAAATTCAAAATTAATTGTTTCCAGTTTTTGTGTTTTGTTTCAATGTGGAAATTAGTGAAGAATTGGAAAGTCGCACATAACCTTTATTTGGACAATTTATTTTATGAAATTGGGATGAAAAGAAGTTTTGGACTGTAGTCTGTTTCTTTGTCCTTGAGTTGATTGTAAATGATGAATAAATAAATTAATAAATTGAAGATTTTATCCCTGACACCAAAGCGACTATGACAATTTCAAGGGAAGCGTGAGATAGTGGAATAATAATCAAATTGGAAAGGTTATAATTCTCTTCAACCTTAATCAATATTTTTTTCCATTGCTAAAGAGTTATAAGCCCTGAAAGTGCAAAAAGTTGGACAAAAACCTGTGTTTTCAAAATCTCACACATTTTAGAGCATTATTATCATGGGAAAAAGATATTGAGAAAGCTATTGAAGATACTGTATCACAAGGCTCTATTGAACAAAACTTGCAGGAAACTGATCAAGCTTCATTTTTGTATGATCATACGTTGGACACATTGTTCCCAAATAAATGAAAAAAAAAATGTAATGAAAAACCAATCTCATCACTCTAGCACTTGGGTTAGGGAGGGGACTTTCGATATATTCACCTCCTAACTAGTCCTAACAAAGCTGCAAAGCTAAAAATTGGGTTCCAAACATTATAAGTTAGTCAATTCTATTGTTGCAAAGTGATATTCCACACTCAACAATAAAACTGCGGCAAAGGTATCAGGGAAATGCATAAAATACTGAAATTATACATAAAATTGAAAGAAATTGAATAGGAGTGTGGTGGAGACACCTTTCTTCAACACCTTACAACCATGATTAAAAGTGCTATGTGGTCAAAAATTGTCTTCTAAACAATTCCCATTTTAGCATTCATTGCCTGGACTAGAGTGAGGTTTGAAGTAAGATAAGTTATGCGAATAGATGGAGTTTTGAGTTGGGAGACTGAGCCATTCCGTAGGACTAAGGGGAAAATTATAATTCTTCTGGTCTTACAGGCCGTTAACGCCTAATCTAGGGCAAATCGAATGAGATCACACTAAGACGGTTATAATTTTTTATTTTAATAGCAGAAAATCAAAAATAATGTCAACACACATCGATTTCTTGGACACAAGTCCGATTATTTTGCGTCTTTATTAAATTTTACAATTCTACGAGATTGAAATGCACGTCATGTGTTTACCAAGTTATGCTCTAATAGAATTATAAGTACGGCAAAAATTCCTACGTCCAAAAATCGATGTGCATGTAACTGTTAGAACTTTACTAACCTTCAGAAATCCATTCGGGGCCTTTGATAGAATCGAATTCGCTTTGTTAACGTTTCGGTGGAATTTCATCCTAGCCCTGGTAGCCAAGTCAATGTCCGTATCATTTAAAATTGGCTGAGTATTATATTTTTTTGGTAAATGATTATGTGAATTCACTAATCTTGAAAACACAGTTCCTTTTTCTCGAGTGTATAATCGCGAATGGCATTTGATTCCACTTCTACACACCCACAACTCTTCGTTCGTTGTTTTCATGACTGATCTGTACTGAAATCTGTAATTATCTATTACAAGATGAGTTCTACCCGTACAAGTTGTCATTTTCTCCATATTTGAATAGATCGAAACTAAACTAGTAATAAGCACTGAAACTAGAAACTGACTACTATTGATTCATCTCACAAAATAACGAACACTATCACCATTCACCAGAGATGGTTTCTCTATGCAATCACAAACACTGATATATGATAACTTTCTTCCAAAAGACTACTACAAGAATCAAAATCACCAACTAGTAGACACGGCTTATCCGAAGATTGCTAGAGCACGACTGACCACATTTTCTGATGCACGGTTAGTGTAAGGTGGTGCATGTAAACGGGGAGGTGAATTTTGGAAATTTCCAGGGTAAAACTATTTTTAGAAGATTGTTCTGTTAGCGGTTTACCTGGCCTGTCAAAATTGGAGACGATATTAGGTGAAGAATGCAACACACAGGTCATATACGGTCATTGAAAGGGTACTTTTGTCTAGAATTATTCCGGTTGGTTGAAAACAATGGAACATTCTACAGAGTGTATTCGAAATCTACATCCATCCACCAAAAGTTGACATGTTCTTCGTTTTTAATTTTGAAACGTGGACTAAACCCAAGTATAGTATATAGCTATTCTTGGCTGTATAGCTTGGATAGTATATTCTAGTATATATGTCTATATAGCCTACTATTCTTGGACTTGGGCCTGCCGCAAAGTCCACGAAAAGCAACCCACCAGAGACAAGAATAATATAGTTTTACTTATCCTTCATCTATGAACCCACGCTGTGGGATGTTTTGTAAAACATTGCTAGGCTTCTCCAGACAGCTGTGTAATGATAATAATAAATGCAATGAATAATCCACTTGTCAGCTGATTGATTATGAATAATAGCAATGGTTTACAAAACATCCCACAGCATGAGTTGCTTTTCGTGGATTAGCGTGGGTCTACTTTGCGGCGGGCCTAAACCCTCCAATATTGTTAGTAGGTATAATAATTATCACCCCATGGAATAAGGCTATTATAACACATATAGTACCAAGTTTCCAGTGTATCTGCTCTACAGTATAAGACTTTGATTTGACCAACCCTTATGCTTTGCTTTCATAAATTTAATCAATTGATGATTTTAGTTTATGGTGTACGTTAAAATCATTTATCTACTTATCAAGTTCTATGGTTATAAACACTTTAACCGTATCATGATTCTTCCAACCACCAACCGTATTACCCGGTCTCTCAGACCGGAGGTTTAATTTCATGGTAAAACATTAGTTTTTGTAATTTCATAGATTCTTATACTTTTGATGTGAACTCTGAAAATCTAAGTAATTTGTCTTGATTTGTTCACTGAAATCTGCATCAATGAAACGGAGGTCTCTATGATGAGCAGTTAAAAAAAGTTGCTTAAAGCGTATTCTCCGGTATCACA
Source organism: Nilaparvata lugens (assembly GCF_014356525.2). Lineage (NCBI taxonomy): Eukaryota > Metazoa > Arthropoda > Insecta > Hemiptera > Delphacidae > Nilaparvata > Nilaparvata lugens. Next base: position 86,764,615 of record NC_052505.1, read on the forward strand.
GACCGGGAATACCAGGATTGATGAAACACCGCGTATCGTCCGGTACGATGGACCGTAGCGTAAGTAATAAACTGAGGCTGAGTTTGGAATGACTCTTCTAATCATCCTGAAACGACTAGTAAATTGTTCTCTGATATTCATTGAACAGCTACTGAGTGGGAGGAGCCAAACAGAAAGTCAGGTGTATTAATAATTCAATGCAATATTTTTGTACCGGTCTCAGAGACCGGTGATACGGTTAAAGTGTTAAGTCGCAGCCGAAGGATAACATAATTTGATTAATATATGGAACAACTAAAACATTAGAATTGTTGTAGATTTTCTCTATACAAATATTGTATAACCTGTTCCGGTTAATCTATTCTTGGCCTCCTCACATCTCTTTTTCTAGTAGGTCTATAGTTTTGCACTTCAAGGGGCATTCTTCCAGGTGGCATTCCATCCTAATGACTGCACCAGTTGCGTCTATTTTGTATAATTCTTTCATGCAGAGGAGCAACCGATAAAACCTGTTTTATATCAGTATTTCTGATTCTATCAACTCTAGTGCAGCCAACTACACTTCTTAGAAACCTCATTTCTGCAGCTTGAATTTGACTGTCCATTCTCCGTGTGTAAATCAAATTCTCACTTTCATATAGGAGAGTTGGAACTGCAATAGTATTATAGAACTTTATTCTCGTTTCTTGTCTTTGTTTTTTCTGTAACCTCTTCTGATTATTCAACCCAAACGAATTCATATATCTCTCAAAATAAATAAAAAGCTCTATTAATTAACTGACAAACTGAAGACAAAATTACTAATTGCAAAGAAAAACTATGAAGCATTTTAAAGACTACCACTACACAACTGCACATTGGCGTTTTTACGTTACATTAATTTTGTTTGGCAACAAGTTTAGAAGTGTTTATAAATAGCAGATAGCTTGTGTGGTCTATTTTCAATCAGAGTTCATCTAAAAATAGCTCTACACACTCCTCAAGGCTCTATCTCAAAAGACGTTCCAAGACTTCTTCATAGTATTATTATCTGATCATTAGATTCGACAAAGAATAATTTTGTATGTTTGAATCGCATATGAAGAATGAAAAATTCCTTCGTCAATAACGAGCTCAAGGCGAAAGACTTCAGAATTATTATTTTTGAAACTACGGATCTTTACTATTTGGAAGTACTTTCAAAGGACTAAATACTAAAGGACTTTCCAATTCTCACTGAAAACTATTCAATCATCTAATTTTAACTAATCGGTTAACATAGCTATAAAACAAAAAACATTATATGACTACAAGGATGGCCATAAAACTTGATTCCTCTCTTACTAAAATCTTTAGTTTCAAGAATGATATTCAACACAATGCTAACAATGATAACCCAACTATTCTATTATCTTTTTCTATTAGATACATATTGATTATTATTAAACGAAAATCCTAATTAAATGCTGTAAACAAATACATAAATTTCTAATTTATTTCCATCTATAGATACATTTTACATACTAACAGGTAACCCGTGCTCCGCAATGGTTTTTTAAAACTTGACAAACTGAAAACTTAACGCAATGAAAATGGTATTCATTCTTGCGTGACAACATTTTGTATGATATCATTCATTGGATATCCCAATACGTTACTATACATTTTATTTGTAATGCCAAATAAGGAATCAGCCTTGTCGAGAGTATCTTTCCAACAAACTTCCACCATATTGAAGCAAATCTCTATAAGAGACATTATTACGTTCTAATTATTAGTGGAGGATAAATTTCTACACCTATGATCTCGGACAAACTTCCACAGTGGGTTGAAGCAAATTAAAAAATCAACAATCCTGCCTATTGTTTAATTATTCAGTTTATCAAGAGATAATTTGAAGAGATGCGATTGGAGAGATAATTTTAGAAATGAAGATATCCGAGCAGAGCTGTGAATATAGTCTACAATTTGAATGAAGAAGATACAGAAAGAATACCGGATTCAATGCAAGGAACATTATGAAATAATAATGTTTGCAAAAGGTTTCCCCTACAAATTATAAAACAGAAGTAAGAAGATGAATATATTGGAAGTCCACGTAAAAGATGGCAATAACTACTGCATGCATTATCATAATACAATAATACATACAGTAGCAATAATATAATATGTAGTAGTAGTAGTAATACAGTATATGTTATGTATAACATCATGTAAATTTATAGACTCGAGTTCAAATAACTCGAGTTCAAATAACTATAGGCTATTTGGAAGTCGGGACAGGTAATAGCCTAATCCCTGCACGTAAGATGTTGATAACGATCTAGAGGAAATTCAAAATTTTGTTGGACGGGACCTCTATATAAATACTGTGATGTCGTTTTTTGGGGTGTGGATAATGCCCCACAGTTGGTGACGTCACAAATAAAATAAATCCTATCGCTCGGCAGATAACCGTACGTCTGACGGTCCTTACAACTATCATGACAATAATAATTCCTCTTTCATTCGTTTCTTTGATTTTTACTTTCCTTGCCCTATTACCATAGGTAAGGAAAGTATTGCTTTCCGAAAAAAATTAAGGTACCCCAATTTCTAAATTTCTATACGTTTCAAGGTCCCCTGAGTTCAAAAAGTCCGAAAAAGTGGTTTTTGGGTATTGGTCTGTGTGTGTGTGTGTGTGTGTGTGTGTGTGTGTGTTGTGTGTGTGTGTGTGTGTGTGTGGTGTGTGTGTGTGTGTGTGTGTGTGTGTGTGTGTGTATGAGTGTATGTGCGTCTGTGTACACGATATCTCATCTCCCAGTTAACGGAATGACTTGAAATTTGAAACGTAAGGTCCTTACACTATAAGGATCCGACACGAACAATTTCGATCAAATGCAATCCAAGATGGCGGCTATAATGGCGAAAATGTTGTCGAAAACAGGGTTTTACGCGATTTTCTCAAGAACGGCTCCAACGATTTTGATCAAATTCATACCTGAAATAGTCATTGATAAGCTCTATCAACTGCAACAAGTCCCATATCTGTAAAAATTTCAGGAGCTCCGCCTCATCTATGCAAAGTTCAATTTTAGATTCTCAATTATCAGCCTTCATATACAATTTAAACAATAAATTTCAAGTGGGGAAGATTGAACATGAAAATCTCTGCAATTAATGTCCAGTAACATTTCCAACTAAAATTGAAAATAAGCTTGATATTCGAGAAAATGTGATTATTAAATTGCAAACTGTTGGGAACTGTTGGTTCTATTAAATCATTCACTACACAGAGATAGCAGACCTCGTGTGTTTCCATCGTCATTGACCTATCACCAGCTGTCTCATATCTTTAAATAGTGGACTTGAGATGCGCGAGAACACTAGCGTCAGGTGATCAATATTCATAACGGCAAGGAAAGTTGTGTGAGTGCGCCACACCAGATTTTTTGGTATTTACTCAAAAAATTCATCACAATACTGAATACTAATACTAACTATATTATTGGAGTTACTATATATATATATAATATATATATATATATATATATATATATATATATATATATAAATATTAGTAATACTAATATTATTGGATAATCAAATCTCGTATAAAATCATTTTTGTCTGATTCATGTTCTCCAGGTCTCAACCACGTTTGACTGGACACACACGTTTACATGAAGTAAACTGAAGCAGTTTAAAACTGTTTGGCATGGCTCGAAGAGATTACAGATCTGAGAACAAGATATTTGATCAGCTTCAACTGAGATGATCGGACAAGACTGATTGATGACTGCAAGGCACTTTGATCGAGATCAGGCTCCCTAATCTCTGGGGATCGATATAATCGAGCGCTGAACTCGCCTCTTGGGTAGATGGAAGCGAAAAGCGCAAGCTTTGGTGAGAGGAGGGTTTGGATGATGATGATAGAGGGAGAGGAATACAGGAAGAGGGGAGAGGGGACCAGCAACTGGGTAGCAGCTGGAGTGCAGCCAAATTCATTGCGAGTCTGAAAATCCAATCTCGTCGAGTTCCGACCGGGAGCTAATTCCCTGGAGCATGTTCACTTCATAGCGGTGTGGTTGTGTGGGGGGGGGTGACCGAGAGCGAGTTAAACAGAGAGAGAGTGATGACACACACCAAACAGTCCCCCGCAACATGGCATACACACAAACAGCAATAGATTGCTGTTTAAATAATTCGAGCGTTCCAAATTAATACGCTTTCCCACCGCACATCCAACTGCAGTTATTCGAACCGTTACAAAGGTGGATCCGATTGCATGCTAATGAAAACACCGCTTTCAAACACACATTCCCTCTTACTCTCACCAAAATTTACATTATGTGCTGTACTTCATATCCATAATAATTACTAGATGAAGTGATTTTGCAGTGCGTACCAGGGTCACAGCAACATCCAATATTAATTGAAATTATTGTTATCAAACAATAATGGCATTGTATTGCAGATATGGTAGTTAGTTAATAATGAAAGTATCTACACAGTTTGACCAGTGTTACACGAGGACTGTAAAATATAGCTTAAATCTATGAATGAGTCTCTAAATGAATAATTGAAAATGATACTATACTCTGTCCAAATTGGCATGAGCGCTGAAAGATTAAGCCGACCCTCGCTCCCCCACGCGCAGGCACACACGCCCGGCCTACCTGCCCCATTTATTTATTTATTTATTACATTTCCAACGGTATACACCAATTTCAAAAGAATACAATAGTAACAAGATCAACAAAAATAAATAAATAATATACTATATCTACGGACATACACAACTAGCGCCCAGCGGTCAAATGGGAGTGATACAAGGCTCCGATACACACATACACTGTTTACGTCGTGACGTCATCACTGCCAGTCACATTATTTGTCTGTCTCTCTCTCACTCTCTCTGGAAATGATAACGGTATAAACTTTCCGACAACCATCTGCTTTATAACGACCATTCAAAATTCGACTCCAAAGTGTTCCATTGATTCAGCTCGACTTGTGATAAATTTTAAAATCATGAATACATCGAATTTCCAGCTCTGACAGTATGTTGAAAAGGTTGACGACCGGGAATCCCCCGGTTTGTCAAAACCACACCACCCCATCAACTTCTCAATAATTAACACATATTGACTCTTTCAGGCTGTCACCATGAGTGAGAAAATTAAGTGTTGATATGTTTGCTACGCTGAGTGACGGAGGTTCAAAGTTATTAGTGTTTGAAGGTTTTAAGTATTCAAAAAATATATCTTCATCTATCACCCACATTGTCTTTATCATAAACAAAATTAGTAATCAGCAACATGGTGAAGTGTAACAAATGTACAAAGGACATTGCACCGACAAAAGACGGGAGCAGCACGTGTGTGAGCTGCCAGGCACAATTTCATTTCAATTTCAAAATTCAGAAATGAAAAGTCAAAACATTAGAATTAGAATTAGATTAAGACGATGTGTCTGCTAGAACCAATTTGACAGAGATTTTTCATTCAAGATAACTGAATCTTATTGAATGATTGTTCGTTCGTACAATCATGGTTCTAGCCCAATCTTTCAATATCAATTAGAATGTAGTTATAGGATAGAAATATTTATCTCATTAACTTGGCTAATATGTTGTCATAATACAGTAGTGTTTTGCTTGAAGCTTCCTTAGGATACTGTAGTTAATTTGAATCTCGCTCCTTCAGTCGGAACGTGATGTCGGCTGCTAGTGAGAGCGAAATGGCATCACTCGTGATGACGTCACGGACGTTCACTTTGTCACGTTCAATCTGTGAGTGGCCAAACACATTCTGACCGCAGGGCGCAAGTTGCAGATTTTATTTTTGCAACGAATACAGTAAAGCATTACTTACTAGGTTGTAGAGAACGTGAATATTATGCACATCCTATCAATGTGGGGAGGAATGTATTTGGGGAGTATCATCATTTGTATAAAGATTTAAGACAGCATCCAAAAAAATTTTTTAACTATATGAGAATGGAAATAGAAACTTTCGACTACATTTTGACGAGAGTTTCCAATAATCTCCAAAAGGACTGGAATAATTACCACATAAGTCCTATCATGGCAGAGGAGCGATTAATGCTAACATTAAGGTACTGTAAGTAGGTTTATACAAAAAAGTTATATTCTTTGATAAAATAGAAACAATTGAATTTATTCTTGAAATGCATACATCAAGGTCTATATTACGTTTCATTATTATCATTGACAATAAGATAGAATTTTGTAATTGAATAAGAAATAGTTTAATAAAGTAAAGAAAATGTCACTTGCTTACGAAACTCCACATATAAATCAACCCAAATCATGAAAAAATATTGGTCCATGTTTGTACTTTGTATTCTACAACTGGATACTAGCCTCGATACTAGCTTCGAAAATGGACCGAGCCATTATCGATGCTCTTATCGATGGTCAGGACCCAAGATCGATTTTCATCGCAGCTCCGACATAAACAGGCCTATTAGAAAGCACGTTGGTATTATCTACGCGTTGCTAGAATCGCAGCTTTTATCACTAATCGCAGCTCCGACATAAACGTACCCTTAAGAAAGATAAAATATATGCTTCATCGATTCTACATCAATAAGAATATTCACTTGTGAATAATATGTAAGCGGTTCAAAACATATTATAGTCCTGAAAATGTTAAATTCTCAAGAGGATTTGTTTTTCATTTATGGGGATAAATATAGTGACAAAAGAAGTGAATAATAGAATTGTGACTCTTGTATGTGGAGATAAAGACACCGTGCATAGCATTGAAATGCACACAAATAGGAAACCCAATACAAAGTTCAAAACAGTTAGCAGCACAAGAACAAGAGACTGAATTATTAATTTAATACCATCAACAACTCGACTTCACTAGCAAACCTACTACGTTACAAGTGGGTTGGAACCAAGTATACTATACTGATTACTATATAGGTTGGATCATGTACGTTTATGATGAGAGCATGTTCCTATATAGATATACTATCCTTGGGTTGGAAGATGTTCGTTTATGACAAGAGCATGTTTGTGGGATGAGGACAAAGTGGGGAGCATTGTTTGTCAAATCAATTTTCATGTTCTTTCACACAGATGTGATGAGCAGAACGAAACGACAGAGAGGAAAAGATACGAAGAGAGAGAACGACAAAGGTGATGTTTTTGTAAGTGAGAATCTCTCACTTGGGGATCTGGCTTTCAAGATAAATTGTGGGGAAGGGTAGTAGTATCGAGGGAGGAATCTGAAGGGTAAGGGGTTTGAAAGGGAGAGTATGAGGTGATGTATAGTGGGAGGAAGTGAGAGGGAGAGAAGTTGGGTAAGGGGTATGAGAGGGAGAGTATGAGGTGATGTATAGTGGGAGGAAGTGAGAGAGAGAAGTTGGGTAAGGGGTATGAGAGGGAGAGTATGAGGTGATGTATAGTGAGAGGAAGTGAGAGAGAGAAGCATGGCAAGGCACGTGATCAAATCAATACTGCGGTTGCACCATCACCCCTCACCCCGTCAACCCTAAACCAACCCTCAGAACAAAACTAATGGTTTGCTAACCCCTTTCCAATCCCAAGGGGGCCCCTTAACCCTTACACGAACCCTCCTCGCCACTACGACACACGCACACACTGTGGTGCTCCCTACATGCCACACATATATTCGCGGTTCTCTATTAACCTTGTTACTGGCATATTTCGCCCCAACAGGGGTTCAAAAGGGAACACTAACGTGAAACATCAAACCGAATTAGTGAATGGATGTCTGTAAATCATTCGTTGGAGTTTTCTCTCAATATTTTCTACTTTTGAGAAGAAGATAATTGGAACGTTAAACTGTGATAAACTTTTGTTGTCATACAATTACAATATTATTTCTACAAGAATTTCCTAAAAAATAGTTGTTGAAAAAACTACATACTGAGTGAATTTAAATAGAGTTTAAAAACAAATTCATCCATACGATTTTTTTCTTCGTACAGCACTAAACAAGTAATATTGATTTTAAAGACAGTCAATTGAGTAGAAAATAAAAAGTTGAAGTAACCCTGGACTGTGTAGTAGGATCAATGAGTTGTGAACTCATTCAAAACAACTTCAAAACAAAGAAAGAGAAGTCAACAATAATCATTATTATACTTCTGAAACATAAATCACATCAATGAATAACTCTAATCTTGAAATTGATATCACGAGTTGAATTTTGAATGATATTCTACTTAATCAAATTATTTGAAACTAGCCGTCAGGCTCGCTTCGCTCGCCATATCCGTCGAGCCAGGGGGCTCCGCCCCCTGGACCCCCGACTGGATCGTCCAAGAATGAGATCAGCAGGCTTGCTTCGCTCGCTTGCATTTTTCATTTGAGTATTTTTATCATATGTTAGAACAATCCAGTCGGGGGTCCAGACTAAACGTCTGGCTAAACGGATATGGCCAGCGAAGCGAGCCTGACGGCTAGTAATATAATATTCCCAGGATTGAAGTAGCAGTGCCCAATCAATTTTTCCGCGATAAATGCATTTAAATCTTCAACTTGGTGCCAACCTAACAAAGTCAACTCAACTTAATGCCAACCTGACAAAATTATTAATTTAGTTGCCAGTTAACAACTGTTTCGAAGAGGTACTCTATCTAGATTATAGTTCTATAGTAACATATGATATGAAAATTTCAATTATAATTAAGAGATTGGGAGAAGAAGAATATACATGCTAGAAGACGAACTTTAAACCCTTAAAAACAACCCTCAGAGTTCAAATATTGCCAAAAGATTTCTTAGTGCGCCTCTAAAGGGCCAACTGAACATACCTACCAAATTTGAACGTTTTTGGTCCGGTGGATTTTTAGTTATGCGAGTGAGTGAGTGAGTGAGTGAGTCAGTCAGTCAGTCAGTGAGTGCCATTTCGCTTTTATATATATAGATATGCAGCAGTGTACCATGAAAGGGATCACATGATATTAATTTATTCCGTAGGTTATGCTACTCATGATCAATGCAGAATACAATTGAATGCAACTTATAATAGAACAGGAATGACACAGGTAATACATTATTTCAATCTGTCAAACTGTAATTAAATAAATATAATTTTGTTGCCATGAAATATACATGTTATGAGTAACGTCAAATTTAATCATCGACTTTAAATAATAATCAACGTCATTGATTTGGTTGATCAACTCTGCTTAGTCTATTCAAAAGTACTTTGAATGAAACAAAAGGCATTAGTTTTATTATATAGGCATTCAAAATATAAATTAAAAATATATAATATATATTAATAAATATAAACTTCATTATAAATATATATTCTTTGCAGGTGTAGATTCGTATATATATATTTTTTTTTGTCTTGAAAGTGTTGTATATTTTTTTGAGAATCAATAAATTTGAATTTGAATTTGAAAATGAAATTTTAATCTGGGTACTGTGCTATGTGCATAGGCAGTTGAGAATAATTTCAATAAGTCTGGTTGCATACACATCAACTTTTGGAGGTCCTATTTTTCGCCGTCCTAATGAATTCTATTATAGTCTGTCCAAACTGCCATGAGCCCTGAAAGATTAAGCCGACCCACGCTCCCCCACGCGCAGGCACACACGCCCGGCCTACCTGCGCCATTGATATACTATGTATACTACCACAGAATTAATAATAGCAGTTTAATTAAAGGAGTTTTCTCTGAGCAGTTTAATTAGCAGTTTGATTATAGGAGTTTTCTCTGATACTACGTAGTATACAGACAAGGCAGACCGTCCCTTTACTCACACACACAAAAGGAGACTGCGCTTGTTTGTGTGAGTAGTAAGAGGGTCAGCCTAATCCTTCAGAGCTCATGCCTATTTGGACAGAGTATAGATTGAACATAACTTGGCAAACTTGGACGTCCAAAACTTCATGTGTGTTAGTCTAGTTACACACACATAGATTCTTGGACTTACGTTTTTTGCCGTCCTTATAAATTCTATTAGATTGAACATAACTTGGTAAACACTGATGTGCATCTGCACATATCATGTGTTTGCCAAGTTATGTTCAATCTAATAGAATTTAAAAGGACAGAAAAAACGTCCAAGAATCTATGTGTGTGTAACTAACTAAACTAACACAAACATGAAGTTTTGGACGTCCAAGTTTTTCATGCTCAATCTAATAGGACGGCAAAAAATAGGACCTCCAAACCTCGATGTGATTCAACTGATTCAACCCTAACACCATTATCTATATCAGAAGTTTTTGTCACAATTACAATCGCCCACCACATGTAATTTCTAAAACGATACCAGGTCTCATTAGAAGACCCAAAACCATTTCACCCGATTGCAGAGTTGAGGAGCTCCGTTCACGGTCCACAGATTTTCAAGTGGGTGCAAACGACTGCCACATCGAAGCAGCATCAGCTGCTGCACTTATAATGTGCACTCACCCTCGCAACGGACCCTTCCTTATTGAGCAACGTAAACAAAAACCTAATCCGCTTGAGAGGGCTTCCCGGATTCAACCGTTATGAGCGACCCTCACTCCCCAAGTGAGGAATTGTGAAGGGGCTACACAACCAACATCTCGAGGGGCATCTAGTATAGAACCAACATCTAAAAAGAACTAAACTATGCACTATGTAGCACTAGGGGACGCCCTTTCCCATCAACACTCATAAAACCGTGAAGTTACTGCGTTTTTTAATGCTTCCTGTTTCACTGGATCCCTCTCATGCGACCGTCTCAGCATTCCTAAATAGTACCGACCCCACCCCTTATAAATAATTAATCACAAACCAAAACTATATTCCAATTTTCACACCCCTGTACGTTGAACCCACCCACAAGCACAAATTAAAAATAGTGGACTGATTGTGGAATTTCATCTAATCCCTAATTGATTGGATAGATTGCTGAAAAGCAGCATAACTATTTTCAAGGTGACTCACTTGAAAATGGCATTAACCTTCCGGCAGTCGCGCTGTTGTAAAAAGTACATCAGTGTCAGTTTTTTTGCTGTACAAAACTATTTAATGGGATGGTGTCAGTGAATGAGTCACCTATGCATTCCAAAATCTTCCCCCAATTACTCCATTGAGTTGCAGTATCAACCGAGCAATGGTTCAGTCTTTAGGTGCCATTTAGTCGCGACAGTGCATAAGTCGCACTGTGCATAAGATAGGGAAAGACTGTATACGGGGACTGTAAACGAACCACCAATGATGGCTTTGTTTGATGTACCTTATTGGGCTATGAAATAGTAATCATCCAAATGTTCATAAGCGGAAAATAATCAAAGAAGATGGAAAAAGTAATTATACAAATGTGTTTTGACAGTAAACAGAGTACATAACACTTGGAAAATTGGATGTTGTACAATATACAACACGCGACTGCTCGTGTGATTGAGTATGGCGCGACTACTGAAAGCAGAACCCATCCACAAACACAAAAAGAGAAATAGTGGACTGATTGTGGAATTTCATGTAATCCCTAATTATTGATTGGATAGATTGCTGAAAAGTAACAACTATTTTCAAGATGACTCACTCATCGGCATTAATATGTCAAAGCATGTAGTAAGTAACGCTAAACTCTGAATCCACCCACAAACACAAATTAAAAATAGTGGACTGATTGTTGAGTTTTAACCATACCCTAATTGATTGGATAGATTGGTGCAAAGTAACAAGGTAACTTTTTTCAAAGTGACTCACTTGAAAATTGTCATTAATATGTCGAACATGCCGTGAGTAATAAAATGGGTACGCTACTTTGATTTTTCATTTTTTTTATAAATACGGATAGCTTTCACAATAATAATGAATAACAAGGTAATAATTATTGTCTTGGCCGTAACTGTATAGACTATTGAGTACTGAACTTCGAAAACAGTAGCTCTTGTAAATTTCTTTCATGTGGCTTCGATCAGTGAAACCATAGTAAAGCCAAACATAAACTAAAGAAATATTCTTTGCTTATTCTATTGTAAAACTTTCTGTTCAGTGTGATAAACCCAAGGCAAGTAAAATATATTGAATGGAAAAGAGGAAGATCAGCCAATTACAGTGATTATAAGTCCCTCAAGGTCCAAGTTTCTTCTTGACACCACCACCCGTCTTTACCAACACTGTTGCCACTTTGTAATAAGGGTGGCTAGTAAGAGAGAAAGTGAATGTGTGTGTGAGAGTGAAGTATTGTTCTTGTGAGGAGTATTGTTTGTCTTCGATGGATTGTTGACTATGAAGAGGACAATATATAGTTCACAGTTTTACAAATGTATTGTACATAATGATTATAAATTATATAATACACATAACTTTCAACAGCTGCACTGGTGTTTGAATGAGAACTCACACAACTTTCCTTGCTCATTGATCTATAAGCCTCATTCTTAAAAGAGGATAATCTCGGGGAAAAACATTATGCTGATTGGTGGCTAAATAATTAAAACTATGATTATACTAGGTATTGTTATTGTTTTCAGAGTACATTTTCCTATGTTTGAATTATGAAATTTGAGGATTTTTTAAAAGTTGTCAAAACAGCTGTTCTACAAATAAAATATCGACATGTGTTCTTTTCAAGAAACTGCTCTACTACCTACCTCACGCACGAGAGGTTACAAAGTAAATTTCTGAGGGATGGGGTGGACCTGCTGTTAGTTTCCCAGGGAGAAGACTCATGCCAGTTAATAGAGCTGATAAATAACTAAACAGGGTATGAATTTGAAATAAATCAGTCAAGTCATTTTTGAGAAAATGAAAAAAACATGGTTTTTTAGTAATTATCCGCCATTTTTCTCAAGAATACTATGCAGCTCCTGCAATTTTCCCAGAAATGAGACTCATGTCAGTCGATAGGGCTTATAAGTAGCTATCCATGGTATAAATTTGAAGAAAATCGTTAGAGCCGTTTTTCAGAAAATCGTGAAAAACATGGTTTTTTAGTAACCATCCGCCACTTTTTCCGCCATCTTGAATTGAATTTTATTGAATTTCTTATTGTCGGATCCTCATGATATAAGGACCTTAAGTTCAAAATTTCAAGTCAATCGGTTAATTAGAAATATATATATAGTATCCTTGAGATAAACCAGGACCAGCCTTCAGAGCAGTGAGATTAAAACCATCAAACATGACGACTAGCTATACAGAATTACAGAATGGAATTGATAAGCGTAATCTAAAGTAAATAAAAAGGTTGGCCGGAACTTATCAAATAAAACAAATGAAAATTTAACCAATAAATTGTTGGTTCCGTTTCTGATCGTAGGCTATTTGTCCGATAATTATTCTATTGTGTGTTGATTGACTGATTACAATCAATGATAAGGGAGACACAATCAATTCACCCAACTTCATACAGAATAACTGTAATTTGAAAGATCACTTAAATCATTTGTCCAGGTATGAACAAAATTAACTAGGTTTTACTAATTAATCAACTAGATTTTCAAATTGGGCTATGTAATTTAAATAGATTATAGCAGCGGAAGGCCCAATTCATACATGGACGGACGCTATTGTCGAGGTATATATTTCCTAGACCTGATAAACATCTAAAGGTCAGTTTCCAGGTAGCCTAGTTTCGACGTCGTTATTTGGATTCGTACTGTACACCTGAAATAGAATTCGACTGACACCTGCTTTCAACCCTTGTCACGGAATAAAAGTGTGTCAAATCTGTCAGTATCTAAAAGCAGTTAGGTTCCTGGTTACAAGAGATGGTTGTAGGCAATATTATAGAGAATACTTGACATAATGAAAACGCTATCGAACGAGCTGTTTATTGTCTTACACGACAATACACATTACTAGAAGAGCCTTTGACAAGATCATTTCACATGGTTGTATCATAGTGTTCCGATACAAATGCATGGTTGACGTCATACAGCATTGTAAACGCATAACTCAGGCCCGGTTGCACAACAACTGGTTAAATTTTAACCGTGATTAATTCCACGAGAGCCAAACAGAAAAGGCGGCATCTATGATTGGTTCTCGGTTAAAATTCAACCGGCTGTTGTGCAACCGACACTCAGAGATTGGATTATTTCCTACTGTTCAACATTTACGCAATTGAGGATTCTTCATTATTTTTACCGTAAATAGGCCTAAGTTAGTATGATGAATGAAAAACCTTGTAGGTAAGCGTGAATGTGTGATAGTTATATATTTTTATAATTAATGAAGAAATATGCAGGAATAATAAGACTAGTACAGTATATACTGATAGTATGTGTAGATATGAGGGCCTATCTGTAGATAAGGGGCCCTTTCTGTCTATCGCAGACATTGTTATCTATGAAAAAAAAATATAACTACAGAAAAGGTATAAAGTTTATTCCTACCTCGAAACTCGTAACTGTTCAAGTTTCTCTCTAGAAACTGTTCAAGCTTCAAACTCACATTGCTAATGAAAAATGGTCATCACCCTAGCTAGAATCTTGTCAACTCAAACACTTAGAATTCCGGATTTAAAAAAATAATTAAATTATGTAAAATTTACAATATTCACTTAAACATAATGAGTTAATAATTTAGTCAAGAAATAAGTTGACTAAAAACGATTTCTATTTCAGAATTGTCAAGTATAGAAATTAATTTTATGTGATTGTAGAAGTACTACATAAAGTGTTAAGTACTGTACTAGACCCTTTGGTTCCCCCCTAGAGTACTCCCTTGAGGGGCTTGACTGTTGCACCCTTTACACCAACCTGTTCAATAGTACCTGTGACGACTTCTTCAATGTACTACTCACATTGCTTTGTTACGCATATTCTCTAGATTCTATTTTCCTGAATTTGGAAGAAGACTTAGATTTTTAAGTAGTTATATGTTTTCCCCCTTCTCCGGTTTACCCGGACTTTCGATAATCGGAACAGGTCCGTCTCGGTAAGCCGGGGTTATCGAGGTTGTACTGTACCGTGTTATAAATATGAAACTGGCGAAATATAGTTTGTTGTTGGTGTGAATTAAAAAGCTGTTCTACTATAGCCTACCGTGTTACAAATATGAAAACTGGCGAAATATAACCGTAAGTGCAGTTTGTTGTTAGTGTGAATTGAAAAGCTGCATACAAACGTACACACAACGAACACACATCGCTCACAAGCCGAACGTACTTTGCGAATCCTGGATTGAAAATGTTCATGAGACACGTGGCCAAAGCCTCCTCTGATACATAGAGGAGGCTATGCACGTGGCGCGTCTGTACTCATCTGAAGAATATTTAAAACAGACAATAACGACATTCTTAAAACGGAATTATTTTGATAATATCACAAACAGTGAAACGACTCAGATTTAGCAACGCAGTTAGTTGTAGCACTACCGCCGTCAAAATACATCATTTACATTCATTCATTCATTCATACAATAAGTAGCCTACATCATCAAAATATTAGGGAGAGAAAAAATAAGGTAACCTTGTGCTATTCCTCTCCCAAATTTAGTTAGATAAGGTTACACAGAGTCCGAAATAGGTTAAATCTTGTAGTTCTTCAAAAAATGTTCACAAAGTACAGCACCGCGGTGTCCCAACCATAAAACAATAATTATTTGAGTTCGAATTCAAAATATTCAAGTACAATTCGGTGTAAAGAATTCCTACCTTTTTTCCTGGGGTGGATTTCCGGCAATAACTATTACACCGACTCATCGTTACGACAATTTCACTGACCCAAAAATCAGAACTTCACACTCTCACTGATCACTGAGAACTGATGTGCTGACGATAAAAATGGGCAATCATCTACAATATAGCGCCAAAGTTTTCAATATGTTTATAGTGGGGGATTTATGTTTATAGTGGGGGATTAATTCAACCAATAGCGAGTGAGCATGAGAAGCTGTTACAGAAGAATGTTGGTGTTTGCTTTCCCAGGGAATTCACTATATATATATATTATATATATATATATATATATTATATATATATATAATATATATATATATATATATATATATATATATATAATTTACTTAAAAGAATGGAGCAGTTGCAGGTCCAGCATGATATCTTGTTTGCACAGACATTATTTTTTATTGCTTTGATTGTCAATAAAGTCAACAAAGAATCGCAGACTGGCTCCTCCAGATAATTAGGATCTCATTGTGAGTGATTTTTGATAAAGAACATTCACATTAAATTATCAAAAGGAAGCATCTGAATTTCATTGTAGAACCGATAAGATAGAATTAATGTGACAGTAATGACCAAGTTGTAAAACTGCTCCCTTTCTATCTGGAAATTAAAATTAGTAACAGACTATTGAATGATGATATGAATTCTTATAATCGTATTGAAAAAAAAATATTTAATGCACATCCTTCTAAAAGAATCGACAATTATTTGTTGAAACACCACCGATTTATGAAGTTGAACATTACATTATTATATATTATATTATCGTTATTCTAATTGCATTCTATATTTATTCTCATTGATTAATTATTTATACTTTGTGAAATTCGTTGAATAACTAGCATTATAATCATTTAATGTAAATTAGTGTATAAGCCAGTAAATATTGTAACATAGATAGAAAAATCCAAACTAATCTTTCCTTAAATTTTAGTCACAGAAATACAAGATTGAAAGTTGAATATTTAATATTATATATTATCTCGTTCACAAATATCACCAGCGTTCAAAGTTTTTTTTTCTTTTCGCTTATGATAGTCGACCATTACTGTATTACTTGAATATGAGTCTGTATTTTTCTATTCTCTAGTTAACTGAAAGCAGACTGAAGAACTGGATTTTGTCAAAAAATGAATAGTTTTGAAAACACACCGTCGACCTTATTTCTCATTTCGAAAATTTCAGGTTTGGATTTGCATTTCCACCCGTTCATCTACTTCAAAATAATTATTAATACTTCAACTATAATTCCCACGTCATTCATTTACTTAGAAAATGAATGAATACATTCGATCATTTTTTTAATTAGAAAATCGTATAGATAGATACATTAGAAAATCTTAGATAAGGTATTTTACTTTGTTAGGTATGTTTTGAATTGAATTGAATTGCCTTTATTTTCCTAGAGAGCGAAGTTAGGGCACAGTCGGTCCTCTCTTAGACTTAACTTTTGAAGGACCATGGTAAACTTAATTATTGTTGAGACATAAATTATTATTATTTCGAAGTAGATAAACAGTTGGGAATGTAAAGCTTAACCTTTCATCAAATAATGAAAAATAAGTGATTCTAGAGTGTTTCAAAAACTACACATTTTTCAACAAAATCCAGTTTTTTGATGACGTGTAGAGTAGAGGTTAGGGTTCATCTGAGGTCTGTTTCATACAAGGACAGTATGCAGTCAGTATACAGAGTGAGTCATATTATGTATGGGAACCCTACAATAAGTTGTAGACTATTGTAGATATAATACTGTAACTCTCAGGATAAGTTATTGGTCAAATACTCTACCTTTTGACGTACAACTGAATTTCAACCTCTCATAAGGGGGTGAATTAGGGGTTGTAACTCGAATATTTTAAATGTAAACACCCATTGTGTGGTACATCATTTCAAAGGCCTTTTTAAAACAAGAAAGATGGCATCAATTATTGAACTTTATCAATTATTTCTTTAAAAACTAGAACTTCAATCAGCCGCCATTTAGGATAAAATTATCATAGAGCATTTTTATTGATGTCATCTTTCTTGTTTCAAGGGCCTTACAAATTATATACCACACAATGAGTGTTAAAAATTCAAAATATTTGAGTTACAACCCCTCATTTCCTTTAAAACTAAAACTTCAATCGGCCGCCATTTTTGATACAAGAATCATATAACATTTTTATTGATGTCATCTTTCTTGTTTTTGAAGGGCCTTAAAAGTGATGTATCACACAATTGGTGTTAACATTCAAAATATTTGAGTTACAACCCCTCATTTCCTTAAAAACTTGAATCAGCCGCCATTTTTGATACAAGAATCATATAACATTTTTATTGATGTCATCTTTCTTGTTTCAAGGGCCTTTGAAATGATGTACCACACAATGGGTGTTAAAAATTCAAAATATTTGAATTACAACCCCTCATTTCCTTTAAAACTGAAACTTCAATCGGGCGCCATTTTGGATACAAGTATCATAAAACATTTTTATTGTTGTCATCTTTCTTGTTTTGAAAATGTCTTCAAAATTATGTACCACACGATGGGTGTTTACTTTGAAAATATTCGAGTTACAACCCTTAAGTCCCCTAAGTTATGAGGGGTTGAAATTCAGTTGTACGTCAAAAGTTGGAGTATTCGACCAATAACTTATCCTGAAAGTTACAGTATTATATCTACAACAGTCTCCAACTTATTGAAGGGTTCCCATACATATGACTCACTCCGTATAATTATGTATAATGACGTGTATTGCAGAGGTTAGGGTTCATTAGAATATTCTATAAGGATAGTGTATAGTGATAGTCTATATACTATTCTTGGTCCTTATATACCATATACTATGTAATATACTATATAATATACTATAACTATATAACTATACTATAACTTTATAATATACCATTACTATGTTATATACTATAGCATAGTATAGTACACATACTATGCTATATACTATCCTTGGGTTTCATACACAGGAACTCAGCAGTAGCAAAAGGGATTGCTGGCATTCAATTAAACGGGGACGAAAAACTTGGTTCCTTCTCCCTTCAATCAGGGTAGTCTGAAGGGTTGAAGTTGGAAGGGAAAGGGCAGGCGTCTGTTTCTGACTCATTAGGTAGTCGAGTTGAGTGGGCTCACACTCACTCACTCACTCAGTCAGTCGGCGCTCGTTCAACAAGCTTTTGTGACGCGCGGTACACAATTAAACAGCTTTAATTACTAGCAACTGGCAACTGCCAGCCATCAGCCTACACCGTCAGACATCGACTCTGTCAACAACCCCAAAACTAATGAGCCGGCTAATCTATTGCGGATAGAAACAGTTTGACAACTATTGTTCCAATAAATGTTCATGTTTATTATTTAATATTATATTGTATAACTATACCGGGTGTTTCAAAAAGGGTGACCCAATTTTCAAACAGTATTATTTATTTTAAAAATTGTAATTACACAAACCAATTCTACATCAAATTACTCACGTAATAGTATCAAGTTAATGATGATGTATTATAAGTGTTCTATGTGCCCTTCTTTTGAGACTCTGACGACCTCTAGCATTACCTCCGTTACCAAAGCCGTAGTGCATTCGTGTGACGTCAGCACAGGAAGGGCTCCTACACCAATGAAACACTAGCTGATATAGATCAGCTGAAATCAACGATTTTTTTATTGGTGTAGGAGCGCTACCTGTGTTGACGTCACACGAATGCACTACGGCTTTGTTTACGGAGGAAGTGCATCTAGACGGTAGACAAATTCATTTCAGACAGTTCTCAAGATGGCTGTCTTCTGGGACTGTAGCTACTGCATCAGTAATCCTGGTTTTTAGCTCCTCAACAATTCCTCCCTTAGCATTTGATATTGAGGAGCTAAAAACCAGAATAACTAATTCAGTAGCTACAGTCCGAGAAGACAGCCATCCTGAGAACTGTCTGGGATGAATTTGTCTGCCGTCTAGATGTCGTCCGAGCCTCAAAAGGAGGGCACATATAACACTTATAATACATCATCATTAACTTGATACTTCTGTGAGTAATTTGATGTGAAATTGGTCTGTGTAAACCATTTTTCAAAATAAATATAACTGTTTAAAATTGGCCATTATTTTTGAAACACCCAGTACTTTATGTAAATAAAACAATAAATTTTATTTGATTTTGAATTGAATTTCTTCTGATTCCTGGGAAGGAAGAACAGGCTTGGCCCAAAACTATTCCATTCCCAAATTTTTATAATTAATAACATGTCCAAAAAAATATATAAAAGAATATAATCATGGTCTATCAACAATGAAATCCATTGTAATTCACAAATGGTCCAGAACATTTGCAAAGTATTTGATGTGATTGCAGAGAAAAATAATGTATCAATCAAAACTGTATAAAAAATCAGTATGTTGAATGAAAAAGACTAAGAAATTGTCAAAAACCACAGATTTATTGATACTTAGAAAGACCGGTTTCAGTGGTTTTTGACAATTTCTTAGTCTTTTTCATTCAATATGAATAATTACCACAATATCAACTTCTCAACTACACAAAAAAAATCTGTATGTCTGTGTGCTTTGGTAAACACCGTAACATCCGAATCCAAATCCTTATTACTGAAGAACAATAGTGGATATAGGTTGCCGAAGAAGAAAGCAATATCAATACCATTAAGAAACTGAAATTCGGAATTCTATTGATTCTATAATAATCAATATAAATTATCTATTCCTGAATAACTTTCAATTCAAACAAGGCAATTTCAATTGCTTTCAAGTTTTTAGCCAGGTCACTACCGTGTTATCTATCTGATGGGCATTGCCAGTCCCGGCTAAACGTAACGGCGTAACACCCATTGACGGCTCAAATCTTTGATAAATGCCAATTCCTATTCAGGCGAACTCGCAACTTCCAGCTAGGGAATCCCCAACAATAAAAGCATAAGATTCCACTTAAAGCCATACTTTCTACTTTTAACTTACTACGAATTTATTCATTGATTAATACACTAGTGTGAATGACAAGACACTATTTCTTTCTTATGACTTCCTATTCATATAGATTATGAAAAACTGACAAATTTTGTCAATAAACTTTTGTGACAATCGGCTACTTGAAGAATTGTCTCATTATCTGAATTCAATCATAACTTGATAGAGCTGTACTCAGATGTTAGATACATAAAAATGATCAGACATAAGGTTGGTTGCACAAAAGCCGGTTGAATTTTAATCGTGATTAATTTCACAAGAACCAATCAGAGAAGCATTATTTCCCAGAAATCTTACACTGATTGGTTCTTGTGAAATCAATCACGATTGAACTTTAACCACCCTTTGGGCAACCGGGCCATAGATGGATAAGTTCCAATGAAGCTGAAAAAAAACAAATTTGACAGTAGCAAAAACATTGATGGTTAAAAATTTGAACATGCAATAACAATCGAGTTCCTACCTTGGACTCGGAGACAGCCGGCGACAATTTGGCCTTTTTGGGCGGCGGCGACGAAGGGGGGGCGGGCGGCGGCGAAGGCGGCTCGGGGGCGAGGTGGGGGGAGGCGGCGGCAATGGGAGGGGGCGGCGTCGCAGAGGAAGGAGGCGGAGGTGGGGTGGAGGAGCAGGAAGGAGTTGGTGGTTGTGGTAGAGAGGGTGGAGGAGGCCCAGGCCCGGGGGCGGGGAACACCACCCTGACGAGGCCGTTGACAGCCGGGTCGGGGGTGGTGGGGGTGGTGACCGGTTTGGGTTGTTTCTTGTCGCTGCGCCGGTGATTACTCGACGCCCGCTTCGTGGTGCCGTTGTTGGGGGTGAGTGGAGTGGCTGCCTGGGCTGCAGAGGCTAGTGCAGCCGTCGCTTTGGCGCTGGCCACCGGAGTTATGTTGGGGGCCGTGGGGGTGACCTGGTCAACAACCCCAGCGACGCCACCGTTCAGCTCGCCCGGCTTGACAATCTCGTGCTTGGCTTCGGATGTCTTGGTGCCGGGCTTGGTGCGTTTTATCTTCATCTTGAGGCCCTTGTCGACGGTGGCCGAATGCTCGACGGCCAACTTGGCAGCTGCTGTCCCCTTGCCTCCTCCTGCTTCGCCGGCGGTGGTCGAGGCCATAGCCGCACTGCCGCCCCCTACCCCGGCCTCCTGGGTCGGCGTGTTGCTGCTACTGCTACTTCGCTCGTTGGTCTTCTCTATGTCCGCATCCAAGTCGATGATGAGGTCACCGATGCCAATGTCCCACTCGTTGTCATCGTATTCAAAGTTGGCGTTGGCGTTGTCTGGCTTGGCGGCCGTGGTTGGCCTGTGCTCTGCAGCCACAGCTACTGCCACCTTAGTCCGGTGGCCCGTTTCCAGCGGCGCGTCTCTCATTGGCCCAGCCATGCCCGGCATGTGGGGCTCATAAGCCCACCCCCGCACTCCCGCACTCCTGAGGGGTGCCCCGGCCCGCACCCCCCGGCAACACACACCATCTTATTCCACCCTGCAAACAACAACCAAACAACTACTTACTGACAAGCACACATTTCAATAACTTGTAACATACAGTAGAACATCAATATCAAAGCATCAATGAAACAAAAGAAATACTGTACTTATTCTAGTAAAACTTACAATCGTAGTTTACTGGTTTACTAGTTTATTCGTCAACTGATATTACCAACTCTGCATAAAGCAACTCTTCATAAGTCAGTCCTAGGTATGGGGCCTGTTTCATAAAACCCCAATAATAAAGGGCCTGTATTACAGGACTTATAAATTAAAATTTACAATCCTGTAAAATTATGTTTCCTAAAAATAATATTCTACACTTGTAAAATCACCTGTAATATTCACATGTATTACAGTTCCTTTGTTTTGAATCAATGTTTTCATTGGCCAGCGAGCCTGATATAATATTTGAACAAAGTGCTACTTAAGATGTTTTGGTGGAAAATCCACATTATCAAATTTCTGACGTTGAACGGATTGCATTCATGCTGGAAAATAACTTTGATAAATAGTTGAGAAATTATAATAACTACCTAACTTACATAACTTATTATAACAGTTATGTAAGTAGTAATGTTTCAAAAAAAGTTAATTATCAAATGTTAATAATTAAATTAACGACATTAATTAAATGTGTTTAATAGATCATTATGGACGTACATTTTCTGAATATTTCCAATAACGCTTTATTATTGAGGAAAGCTTAATCTAAAGCGTTCATAATATTGATAAGTTTCCTGCATCATATTGTATGAAATTCTGTCCTTGAAAATTCTTGGCCTACGAATAATAACATAGTCATCTTTACTAGAACTAGAAAACCACTACCTTCATCATTTTAACACCTTGCCTTTTCAACAAAATGTCACTTTTCAAGATTTTACCTACACTTGTAAAAGTTTTAGGATGGTTTGAACAATGATAAAATATTCAACAACTTCCAGTAATACAGGAAGCTTCTTTTTATGAAACACAGCTATGATAAGGTCCTGTATTATTTACTTATAATACAGGCAAATTACTTGTAAATTGTTTTACAGGGAAAATTGTTTATGAAACACAAACTTTTAATTTTCACCTGTAATACAGGAACATTTCCTTTATTACAGGACTTGTAACTTTTATGAAACAGGCCCCTGAGGTCTTGTCTTGTAGTGTGTAGGGCTGTCTTCAGACCGCTTAATGATTTTCAGACCGTCTACCGGTCTGCCTACTTGGACCACAGACCACAGACTATCTGTGCTTCCCGGAACACTATTTTGGTCGGGTCTTGTAGCGCTGTCTTAAGATTATTGAAATTGACCTCGATTGGAACAATCCAAAATAATTACTTAAGTTGGCCATTAACGGTAGGTCATGCATACACATGCACACACACACGTCTATCACACATGTTTTGTCATCAGTAAAAGGCTTCTAAAATAAAATAAACAACCAAAAACAATAAAAAGACCACTGGAAAATTGAAATTAATAATGATAGAAAAATCAACCTCAGATAGGGTAGAGAAGAAAAAATAAACAACATAAATTGGAAATACAAAAACCTAACCTCAAAAAATTTTGCATGAAGCGTTTTTCTGAGAACACAGTTGTGATGACAAAACAATGTAAGTCGACTGTGTATGTGCATGCTCGTTCAACCGTTAGTGGCCAGTCTCACGGCCGTTTGCACAGTATAAGTTTAAACTAAATTTCATTTTAAACTGGATTAAATCCATATCAAGTCTCGTTCGTTATAGAGGGTTTCATTTTTAGTTTAAGCCACCAGCTGATTGAATTTAGTTTAAGCTTTGACTGTATTGCACTGTCAAAGCTTAAACTAAATTCAATCAGCTGGTGGCTTAAACTAAAAATGTAACACATTATAACAAACGAGACTTTATACGGTTTTAAACCAGTTTAAGATGAAATTTAGTTTAAACTGTCAATGTGCAAACGGCCCATAGAGGATTGAAAATAAATTGACCTCGGATCTCGGATGGAATAGCCTATCATAATTGTATAGATTTCCATGACAAACTAGAAAACTCCAGAGATAAGATACAGTACTGCATTAAATTTACAGAGAGCACCTAATGGAATATAAAATAGCTCTATTTTTAACCTACTAGACCTATCAGAATATTACTTTTATCAATGCAATTTAAACTCAGGTTCATCACTAAATACTGTTTATCACAAATTACTGTAGTTTATCACACCCTTAAAAGTTGTTCATCACTACAACTTAATCTTTGTATATGTTGTAATATTGACCTAATCAGTATGCCTTTGTACCCCTCTATGCCTATATAGATTATGCGAATCTTAAAATGAATTGTTGCAGATAAAATGAATACAGTAAATTTCAGCTAAGACGAACATTACGACAGAGACTTGAAGTAGAAATCCTACAATTCGGAATATCCTAGAAATAATTTCTGTGGAATTGACTGTAAGCATTTGAAATCACAACCGATAGTGAATAACAGATTCGGAAGTCATATGTATCGCAGAAGTCATAGGGTTAGTTGTAAAAATGTCACTAAAGAAGAGGCTGCATTACAATCATTCTAAATATATTGCCTGTTCTTTAAAAAAACTGACTTATTTGCAAGTTAAGTTGATGAAAAAAATGGAAGCATATCAAAATATTTCTGCAACAAGAATAATTTGACAAAAACAAATCCCTTCAGACAAGCAATACGTCCAACAATAAGCCGCCATTTTGGATACAAGTATCATAGAACATTTCTATCAATCAATCTTTCTCTCTCTCTCTCAATCTCTCTCTCTCCCCCTCTCCTCTCTTTAGAGTCGCATCTCGCCCCCCTCTGCCATCCATCCTTATCCAGTCCAGTCATCCTCTCGCAAACCTCTGCATTCCATCTCTTTTCAAACATTGGCCATCTATATTTTCTTTGGCCTACTTTGCTTTTGATGCTGGCTTGGAGTCCATTCAAAGACTCTCAATGGTATTCTCTCCGTATTCATTCGGCATAGGTATCCAATACCATTTACCTGGTTCTTACCAGTTCTTCAATGTGACTTATATTTAGTGAAATATAAATAAATGCAGTAAGATACGAATTTGCCGTCTATAATAGCTTAAAACAAAGAGAATAGTAGACGCTATCTGAGAATACACATAAATTGAGATCGAAATCTATCAGTAACTTGGAAAGGATAATATTTCCATTTTGAGCTCAACGAAATGACAAAAACCCGCGAAAAAGTAAATAGTTTTGTTCGACCAAAGTAAAACGGAAAAAGGAAAACGTATCGTTCAACCCAAAAAAACTATGCAGTAAAAGCAACACACGAACGATTGGAGCGCAAAGAAATGAGTTCTGAGGAAAATAATGGTTGAATCGTGGAGGAAAATCCAATGGAAAGTGTGCATGTGTGAGTGCAAGGAAGAGAAGATTTTCCTTCTAAAAGCACTGAGTACTTCTCTCATTCTTGTTCTTTCCACCTTTTGAAGCACGTCCTGGAAGTGCTTCCATCTTCTCAACAATCTCAAAGACGTTAAAAAGCAGTGGCATACAAAATTCTATAGCTGCCGGGAAAAGCGAGAGGCAGAAAATGGCTGAACACTGGAGAAGAAGCATCATACAAACGTGTTCAAGCGCATCGAACCAAGACGATTCTTCCTTTTTATTTACGGTGAAGATCTTGTTCTTTTCGATACAACCTGATACCTGCCTCTGCTTCACCATTCCCATTTGATTCTACAGAAAGTCTTCATAGTATCCAAAAAGTCACATTTTCCATTGAGTGTTTTACATCAGTAGAAATTATAAATTACAATATCAACATAGCAAAGAGCTACAGGAATATATTGGGCCTACATATATTGGAATATATTGGAACCACAGATATTTTGATCGTAATCCTGGACATGTTCCCTTGTAGGTTCACAGAAATCACAAAGCTAATCAGCTTAAGAAAATTACATTCAACTACATAAGTTCGTTTTTAGGTTGGAGCAATGTACCTAGAATACATTAGGTACCTTGTATTCTAGGTACCTTGGGTTAGAGGAAGTTTTGTGAATTCATAACATTATAAATCTTGACACTCAACTGGAATATTTTCAAAGTGTAGAGAAATGAGCTAGTTTGAACACTGGTCACATCTCGACAATCAATTTCTCTGGAATTTAAAAAACACAGTTTTATTCTTGTCACTTCCACATTCTTCAGATTTGTTCACAGGACTGCAGATTATTGTTGAAACCAACACATCTTCAACTGTAGTGAAGATGTCTTCGTTTCACACTTCAGCTGAAGTTTTGTTGGTTTCAACACGAAACTGCAGTCCTGTGTTCAAATATAAAAACATAATGTGGAAGTGACAACAATAAAACTGAAATTGAGTTTTCTCAATTATGGAGGAATTACACAATATCAATTCCTATTAACAAATTTCATCATTCCCTGGAAGTTTTCTTTATTATAATAAAGCGTAATTCACGTTCAAAATAGGTCTGAATACGAAATAATATAAAATTAGTTTCAATATCAAATATTCAGAAAACCGTGTAAAGGTTTCTTGTAATCGCATTGAGCGGATATTGTAGTGAATATAATTGCACAAACAAGAAGGTTTATATTTATAACTAGCAGCTATAGCAGATAACCCGTGCTCCACAAGGGTCTAATTAAAAATTTGACAAACTGAAAACTTGACCTACTGAATTCGTGATGAATTTAAAGTAGGCCTATAACCATCCTCGATAAATTAAGAATCAATATGCAAAATTTCAAGTTAATCAGTCCAGTAGTTCAGATGTAATGGTGTAAATTCGTAAATTCCATATCTCGTACATGAATAAGAAAGTTCTTTCCTTTATTATATTAGAGATAGAAGGTAATACAGTAGCTTCATTCGTTTTGACAATGTTGAATTGACTTCCTCCCATAATGAAGAATAAAGGCTAAAAATCATTCACAATGAAGAAAGAGGAGTACTTTGGGAAATAAACAGCTAAACAGCTATGTTGCGTGAGTAATTTTATTGTTTTGTACCGACTACATCTACTCGTACAGACTGAATCACCTGATGGGAATGTTCCAACCGTAATGACAATTCGCAGTCTATTTGAAAAAGCACTTACAACACAATGGATTACATAATACACAACCATGTTGACATAGTCGTACTACTAGAATAGAGGAGCGTGTACATGCCAATACATCAGAGATGAGGAGATAAGCTGAATGGAGTTGCAAGTTGCAACACTCCCCGACTATCATCAAACTAATAATAATCATTTGTTTGCTTCCCACGGGTTGTCTTCCAGATTTGTAACCAGAGAATATAGAATGGAATTACAGAATGTTTGTTACCGAGACACAAGATCGGAAACTGATAAAAATAATCAGCATGGGAACTATTGCAGATCTGGATACACTGCTTGAATAAAATATGCTAATTTTAATAACTACTAAGTATTGCTTTATTCTTGAATACTGTTTAGTATCATATTGTATTAAACTGAGGACTAGGATAAACTTATTCAAAACCTTATACCAATTTACATTTCACTAGGCTCAGGCCAATAAATGGGCTCAGTCAGCGACTGACCAGAATAAAAGAATTTTAAAGAGAATATCATCCAAATTAATTTTTATCAACGCGCCAAATTCTACCCAAAACAATGAAGTAGAACAAAACATAACAACAAATGCTGAAAATATTACCTAAATAGGAAAACTGTACATTAATTTAAACATAATTAATAGACCTACAAAAAAGGGACGGAAATTGTCCGTGATTGGCTAGCTAGTCGATTGCATCTCAAATTTGTTTGGGCTCTGAATAAAAACAGGTGTCATTCATATTGTCTGGTGTTTCAAATATTTGTGGTGTTTCAAACTATTTATTATTTGTGTAGAATGATCGAAAAATTTGGAATAATATTAACATATTGCCATTTAAAAGCCAAAAACTAAACATCCCTAACCTTTATCTCTTCCTTTAAACATAATTAAACGGAACCTTTTTCGTAATGATTATTATCAAACGAAAATCCCAATTAAATGCTGTAGATCACCGCAAAGACTTCTGCTATTGCAAATATTGACAACAGGGTAAACAGCTAGATGGAAATTCGATGAGCGCTACTATAAAAAAATTATTTGTCAGCCCGGGAATCGAACCCGGTACCTCCTAATTGCCGGTCAGGAATGCTTACACCAAACTGACAATCTCTCGATAGCAGCGCTCATTTTATACGAAGCAATAGCGGCCAGCCAGTCCACAGATCGAATTTTCATCCTGTTGATCCTGTTGTCAATATTTGCAATAGCAGAAGTCTTAGGGGTGATTTACAGAATTTGAACTAATGCAGCTTCCAATTCATTTCCATAATTTTGGTAATGTTTTTGGTTTGTTTGTGAACTGGCAGATCTGAGGAACTCCCATTCAAGCTTCATATTTTTGTGAAAAATGATTTGAACAGTAAGTTTGAATCTGAGAGTTATTTGTCAAAACGAGTGAGGAGAAGGTGAGTTGGTCATTTAATAAGATGTTTATATGTTTTCCTACAGTTACGTTGAAAAGTGGCCATTGCTGCACTGATTACAGAACGCAAAGAATCACTTTTCCGCTCTAGTGCGGGAAAAATTTTTCTGCACTCCAGATTTGCAACATGGCAACGCAAAATACTTAGTAGGTTATATGGAGCAACAGTGCAGCAAAATCAAAATGAAGTTGGTAACAGTGACTGCTGTGGCTGCTATAGTGAGCAGAGGTGCAACGAAGCACAACGCGCTAATTATTATTCATTATATATTATAACCAAGGACAACGAGGACTTTAGGATTTTAGGATTAAGGTTTTTATCAATAATAAAATTACACAGAAAAACATTTGATGCATTTCAGGCAATTTTACCCATAATTACCCACTTTTCATATTCAATGGTACTGTAGGAAAAACTTAATGTGAAATACGTGCGCAAAGTTCCTCTATTGCACTCAAGAAACCATTCCGCCCTCGCCTACGGCTCGGGCGTAAACGTTTCTTTCGGTGCAGCAAACTGTCACTTTGCGCACTAGTTGCACAAATAACTATTTCTACTCTGTATGTAAATTTTATACACCAACATATCGTGCTTTTCACTCTAATTAGTAAGACCACACGCTCTTCGATAAAAAAACAAGGCAGTACTTGTTAACGAAGAGTTAAAACGAAAACGAATCAATAAGCCAGGAACCTTTCCCACAAAAATTAAAAAGTACCGCAACTTATAAAAAAGGCAGGCTGGCGGTAGACATAGTTAGCTCGGAAGGGAGAGGAAAGTCTCAGTTCATCTAGTGCCTAATTTGACCATTTCGTGGGAGACTGGAACAAGTGGGAAGTTGAGCTGTTCAGTTTGTTGAATCACGAAGGTTATGTTTAATTAGTATGTTTCTACCCTTAAGGGTAGTTTAGGGGCCAGGTTTTGACTTTAAAATAGCAACAAGCTGGTACATTATTATGAGAAATAAATTATAAAATATCATTCGAATATAATTATGATACTGTATCCACTGGACTTACTGAAAGCAACGGGAGCTAGAAGACCTGAAATTTCCAGAAACCGAGACCCTCTCAAAGGAGGCTGATACGAGGCGAACTAAAATCCGAGATGAAATGAATGTTACCCTCTCAGGATACTATGCAATATAACTTATGAATCCAGTGTACATCCGATAGATCCTCTCCGCCCTACAGGGAGCAGGAACCCCAAGAAATACCTCGATCATTTGACACAAGCACTTGAGTCCACTTTGTTAAAGAAATAAGATAATTTCACATCCGGATGTAGAATTTCGATATCTACACTTTGGTAAAACCATTTTAGTCCTACTTCCATTATCAAGACCATTACAACATCTCAAGTCAGATATTGCAGATGAATTTTGGGAATCAATGCCATCGTCGTCGTCTTGTTACAGGGGTAGGCATTAATACCTGTTCCGCCTTCAAACATTCTCCCACCTTTTTCTTGGTCTGCCAATACTTCTCCTCCCTTCTGGCTTGTAAGCAATGGCAGCTTTGGGGATTCTTCCGTTTCCCATTCTCTCAACGTGTTCTCTCCACTGTTGTCGATTCTCGTCAACTTGTTGAGGTATAGAGATCACATTGAGCTCTCTAGGGATATCGATATTATAAAGCCTGTCCTCTCTGGTGCATCCCTTCACTGACCTTAAAAATCTCATTTCTCTGGGAAACAATGCTTGGGTATAAATACTTTACTGTAGTTAGTTTGAAATGTGCTTGCTGTTTGGATGGTGTAAAGTATCATTTGGTAAAATGACTCAAGTCCACTTATGTAATATTTTGTCATGGACCAAACAACAAGTCATAATTAAATCGGTAGTTTTTTATTTATTCATTACTTTGGAATGATAGAATCATGAATAAGTGTATTTTGAACCTACTTTGTAAGTTTCATTGTGATAGAATCAGAAATATTCTTGAAAATTATGTTTGAAAATACAAGAAAACTTTGGACTTCATTTTCTCAAAACTGCAGTTTTGGACTCTAGTGCTTATGACATTATGACCAAGGAATGGTTGGTTGCTGTTGAACTGGGCCCATAGACGCCCTAAAAACCACTATTGGGCCCACGTCAATTCGGGACTGTTCAATGGGGCTCATAACTCTACAATTATCATCCACAAAATAGAATTATTACTACAGTATCTGCATTTAAACACCCATGTCAACTTCATGGTAGCCTAGACTTTCAAATAGTGGGCTCCCAACAAAGATTTTGACACAACTGAAATTTTGATTTTTGACTTTTATACAACAATTGACCTATTGCTCCATTCTGTTAACTTACTTTGTGTTCTTCCTCTAATAATATTCAGTATAGTAATGATTGTCCGATACATTATCAAACAAATAACAGAAACAGATACAAGTAGATGAGTTTCTGGAGCAGTCGAGTGGTTTAGACGATGACTTTGTAAATTAGAAGCCCGGTGTTCGATTCTCCTACGGACACGAAATATTTTCTGATGCCATTTCAGTTTTTGATGGCCACGTGAAGTGTCCCTTCCGACTGTTATACACTAGTTTTCATAATTTGTTATAACAAGTATAATATGAGGAATACAATGTAATCCAATTCAGTGGTTCTTCAATTCAGTATTGATTCTAGACAAAGGTTCTGGAATTGGTCAGGTGTAACGACGTGAAAATTCTTGTCAACTCACTCGACGTGACAGCCAGTCAGGTTACCCCATGTTCATTTTTTCTAACTATAATGAACAATAGGTCACGAGTACTAGTACATTAATTTGACTTTTGTAAAAGTCCATTCTCTAAATTCAAGTTATGATAAGTCCACGTTGATTTCCATTGAATGAAAGAAAAAATCATGGAGTTCAACAGAGAAGACATCCAATGTATGTGAGTCTTTCAACGCTACATTAAGGGTCGGTTTCCGAGCTCGGAATTTGGCTAAGTCCTAGACTTTAAACAGCTGGAGTCAGAAAATTGGCTTTCCAAAACGGGGCGTTGTCGCAGCTTTTATAACAGTAGTCGTAGTTTTTATTTTCTCATTTCTATAATATTGGAAACGTTTTTCCTTGACGAAATTAGTAATTCTTAAATAATTCAAAATAACTTTACACTATTTTCTCTTTATTTTATTTTGTGTTCAATTTTCTAGTTTTTCGAAATTTGATTCAAACGTGACTATGACAATGACTGCGACTACGCCCCGTTTTGGAAAACCAATTTTCTGACTCCAGCTGTTCATAGTCCAGAACTTACCTAAATCCCGAGCTCGGAAACCGCCCCTAAATGCTTCCCGTGCAAAATTATTGCGTAACAACAAACATAAACTTCCATAACCGGTATTGATTTTTTTTTGAAAATGAAAGTCTAGGACTTAGCTAAATCCCGAGCTCGGATACCGGCCCTAAAAATGTGGAAAACTTTTAATTTTAGTTTTTATTATTTTATTTCAATTTTCTACATTAATTTTAGAAGACTACTTCCATCAGCATCCAAACATTTTCCGAATCAATTAAAGTTGTCAAAAGTGAACAGATACCTACTAGATTGGTTAGTATCCGAAATACGATAACTCCAGTTCTGTAAATGATACTATTGGGTAGAGACGGGGACTTTAGTCCTTCGTTGATTTCACTATGTGCAATAATAAACGTAATCTTTTTTAAAGCCACGTGCAACAAATGACACAAAAGAACAATAAATGAAAATGAATATACCAAGCCAACTGACCCCTTCCCACTGTTTTTTATAACAGCACTCAAGTGCAAAATATATTACAAGAGCCACTTAACCAGGCTTGGATAACTTTAGAAAAGGTACATAGGGGAGTATATTTTTTATGATCCATGAAGATAAAACAAGATTTACAGCTTACTCAACTTCGTTCTAGGTATAAAAGACGCGGTAAAATTTTCAGAGGGGTACAGGTATTATGTTACTACCGTATTATGCAACAAAAACACATAAAGACCGAACAACACGTCTTGGAACCATTTCACCCTGTTTGTCCTGTCCCACCCTAAGCGTTCTATTGAATATGTTAGCGACGACAAAGATATTGAATTCACCCTTCTACGTTCAATACAAGGCCAGTCGGTCGCAATAATAATGAAAAGGGTCCTTTTCATACTTCGAATTGTTAATCCCTACGGCGACAAGCAAATAAAGACCAATTATTCTACATGACGAAACCCTTCACATGTGACTTGCCGTTTGAATACAGGACCAATAAATGTGACTATGTGTTACAGCATATGCTTCAACAATCATGATTCATGCTTATCAATGCAATGTTAATCAATCAATAATTTCATTATTGATCACAAACTACAGAAGAATGGATACAAAAGCAGTTCCTGGTCTTGTTTTCCTGCTCAATTATAAGGAATTTGTCTTTTGTGAAATAGAAAATAGAGTATTAGATACTGAAAAAGAATCTCTCCCACTATAATGTTGACGTTGGAAATTGAATTTATATTCATAATGATAGCAATGCGAAGAGAACTATACTCATTCAAGTTGACAAACAGTGTACAGATAGGTATCATAGAACGTTTTTCTTGTTGGATCAAAAATTATCTCTGGCATTAATGCAAACAGTTGTCTACAAACAATCCATGAATTTTAAGAAACTATAAACGATTATTATGGTCAACTGAATGGAGCTGCCAATAGAGAAAAGTCGCAAATATCATACCTCAGTCTAACAAAGATTTGGGATTAAGAAGTAGTCCCATAATTCATCTCCTCTAAATTGATATTTTATATTTAGCAGAGTACATAAAACTTCTTCTTCTATCCAGTGCCCATCCTTGGCTTGCTTTTCCTTCCATAGTGTTGCTTTCTCCTTCCAATGCACTACACCTAGTACATAAAGCTGTTACTGAGCCACAAAATAAGTCTGAATTTCACGAAAAGTAAACCAGAAGTATGATGAACGTATTTAAACTGAATCAATTTACAATTCATCGACCAATAAAGGCTGAGCTCTACTGCCATTGGCTGGGACAAGCTGAGTCTCAGGTCGACAACTATTGCCACCAATACAATAATGACCAATCGTAGGGCTTCACCCACACTATATATTTGCTGCTCAATGTTCAAGTTTCAGTTTACTAGGTATTGATAATGTAACAATCAAAACTGGTAACTCAAATTGTTTTAATAAACAAATGGTTCTGACAATATCAGATCATCTCCATAATATGAATATATTTACCACATCAAAACGGAGAAAATATATGTGCTACAAGTATCGGTTTAATTTTAACAATATATTTTTGAGATCCCGCAATATCTGATACAATAGGACAGGGATCATCACTAGAGAAACTCAAGTTCATCTGGTTTTGATTATAAATACAATATGACTGGTAAATTATTGTCTCTAGAATGTACTGTTTTCAAATTCTCATAAGATTCTAGAGAACTATGGAGCATTCCAGCACATGAGTTTGAAATCAATTAAGGAAACGTATATTCTCGTACAAGGTATAGAGGTATATTCCTCCATATCAAATGCACGTTTTTGTAATGATAACTGGAAACATGTTTTTTCAAATTGATATAAGTTTTAAAATTAAATATGATTGAGGGTATTCAACCAACGCGAGTATAATGCAACCAAGAAACCCTGCGAGTAATGAGAAGTAAATCGAAAATTAGTTGCTTTTCAGCTCATGTAGCCTAATAAGTTTGAACAGTGGCATTGGCTCAAACCCCTCATTCACTTGAAACATTATTATCTTGCCTCAATTATTCTAGAACTTACAAGTTCAGCTTTTGCATCTCGTCCAATCTGGTCCGTAGGTGTACACAAGTGCTACTCGCATGTACATAACAATAGAATATTTCAATTAATGGCCGTGATTAGCCTGGAAGCAGAACAATAACCGAAGTTATTGCAGTAATTTGACAAGCAAAACAGTAAGAGAGAGAGAGACAAATATAGAGTATTGCAGTAATTTGACAAGCCAAATAGTGGGGTGGAGAGAGAAAGGGAGAGACAGAGATAGACAACGAGAGTTGGAGTTCTTCATTTGTGTATATGTTACAGTATACATAGAGAGAGAGAGAGTGAGAGAGAGATGATTGCCTTTATTAGGGCGGAGTTAGGACTCATGGTCCTCACTGCCACACAACCATAGAGAGAGAGAGTGAGAGAGAGAGCGCGTGAGAGAGAGAGAGAGAGCGAGTGTGAGAGAGTGACAGAGACTACCAGCATTTGGTTCCAGAATAGGAGGATGAGAATACTATAGTTCAGGGAGATAGAGAGTGTGATAAAGATTGATTGATTGAGTACTTTATTTATGTAGATTACAATATATACTGGCTTATACACTTATATACAATAGCTTACAATACAGCAAAATTATAGATGAATTTACATAATATAGACTGAGAAAATAATTATTGAACTGTATATGATATGAAAAAGCAATCTGTAATATAACTATAGATAATTATTTGTTATGCATCTACATAAATTGGCGGAGCTATGGACATATCAATGTCCATTCTTCGGAAAGGATATTTTTAATATTATCTCTATGAGAGAGAGAGAGAGATTGATTGATTATATGCCTTTATTCAATCAATCTCTCTCTCTCAGAGAGATAATATTAAAAATATCCTTTCCGAAGAATGGACATTGATATGTCCAAAGCTCCGCCAATTTATGTAGATGCATAACACTATAATTACCATAGTTACCCATAGAGAGAGAGAGAGAGAGAGAGAGAGAGGAGAGAGAGAGAGAGAGAGAGAGAGAGAGAGAGAGAGAGTGAGAAAGAAAGAAAGAAAGAGAGATAGAATGTGTGAGAGATAGAGTAGGATAGACAATGACAGAGCACCAGCAGATGGCTCCAGAATAGGAGGATGAGAATACTATAGTTCAGTTAAGAGAGATAGAGAGAGTGATAAAGAGAGAGAGAGAACGCGATGTACGCATCTCATTGAATATTTGATAAGATCAAAACGATCGTTGAACGCTGGATGGATCAGGTTAATGGGGGAAGACAATTACCAGCAACGGGTACTGGCGCGATGCATATTCACGATTATGACAAGGAGGTGGAACAATAAAGCACGACAGAGAGAGACAGATAATGGGAACAAGAGAGAATGGGTGTGTGTGTGAGAGAGAGAGAGAGAGAGCGATAATGGGTTGATTGTGACACAGTTGTTGGACAGAGGCGCGAGACCAATGTGGGTGTTGTTCTGTTGCCGGGTGGCAAGTGATGCCAGTCTACATTGAAAGGGATGAGAGGGATCATTGATATAGCGAGTGGTGGTTAGATGCAGAGAAGGGACGTCACACCCGACGGATGGATGGATGATGGAACACTAGATAATTGAATAGTTAGATGGGGTGCAGACGGAGGGATGTTGATCGACCGATGAGCGACAAGGAGAGAAGATAAAACGCAGAGGGATGCTTAGGAAGCAGGGAGCTTGAATAGGATATAAAATGTATGAGTGTGAGAAGAACAGACGGGGAGTGAGTTGGAGAAGCGACAAAATCCAGTTGAATAGCAGCCCCCCTGAGCGACACAGGCCCCACCATGTTTATCATTGCCATCATCCCCTGCAGGCTTTAGCTTTCGACAATGACGGGGTTGAAGCTCGACTGAACATCACCCCACCGGGTCGGTCACCCCCTTGCACTCATCAACGAAATAATAATCCCGCATCTACCACACCGGCTTGCACGCACGCAAACTCACCCAACCGACAGAGAAAGCGAGAGACCCTCACTCTCACTACAGGAAACGGGAGGTGAGCTACCGAGACAAGCTTCTTACCATCTTGACACGACAACCCTTCAAGCCACAAAATCTACATGATACAAGTACGGGCACTAATACGAAATCAAGCTATGTTCCTGACGAGAACAACTGGCAGATTTCTACAGAGAAATTTCAGACTATAAATTGAACGCATTATCAGACATCCATATAAAACCACCAGCTTTTAATTGAACACTGGAAATTGACAGTAATCTAACCTACCGTGAACAATTCAACTTTCGCAAATGTTCTTTGCCAATTCAACTTGGGGCAACTTTTTGGACTCAAAATAGTGTGTGAATTAAGTTATAATTTTTACATAACCTCTAGACTGTGTATTCCAAATTGAAGTTTAGAGCAGTTCTGAGCGAATGCCTGTTGTTTTTACCTGAATTGTATTTGTTTATGAATAAATAAATAAATAATAATAAAACTTTGAGAAAAATTTCATATTTTCAACTTTCCCAATATAAAACTTTAACTTTAACAATATAAAACTAAAACTTTATAACTTTCCCAATGTAAGTCATTTTAATTATCATGAAATATCTATCATTTTTGCTCCTCTCTCACATGCATGTGTCCATGATAGGAACCTGCAATTTAACTATTCCACTATAGTGAGGTCCACGTTATAATGGCAGTGGATAAAGATAGAAGAATAGCGATGCCGATTCTCTGCATTAATTAATTATATTTCAACACTGTCAAAAATATAATTGGCATCGTTGTGAACCTAGAAAAGGATAGTAACACCGGCTTTGTCGAGGAATAGGATAGGAAAGGATAGCAAAACCAAAGTTGATCAAATACTGTCATTATAACGTGGACCTCACTATAGTATCATTATCATAGAGAAACGATAGCATAAGTACGCCATACTTACGCTATTGTTTCTCTATGTCATTACTATGCATTTTGTTTTTGGAGAATAATGAATGTCAATTTCAATCAATATTGGTTGGATATAACAAAATGAAGAACAGGATGTTTACGTTTTTGAAGGGATCAAAATGTAATGGTAAGCCATTTGTATTCCCATAGTTAGGATGAACCGCTATTATACTGAGCCACTGTGTGACAACAATATTAGCGATTTCTGGAGAAAGCACGGCGATTCATGGATGACAATTCATTATTCTGCTTATTGTAATTCCATTGTCAACTATAATAGAAATAGAAATCCTGTTCATATTTTTTGTAATTTTCAGAACAAATTATGATTTAAAAAATTCTGCTCACTACTCGACTGCAAACGTGCCCAGCTTGCAAACATGAACATTTTTTGTCATAAACGTATTGTAAAATTATTTTTTGTATCTATATTTTTATAAAAATCTAAACCTAACATTACTCTAAAATCCATGACATGAAATACATCAAATCGGCTAGTTGAGAGTGAAAAGTTTCTAGTTCGAATGGTGAAGCTTGGAAATGCCTCATAGTAAGAATAGAAATAGGCTAATAAACAGACTTCAGGATATACAAAAGAATCAAGAAGGTGAAACCTGATTCATATTCATCAACACTACAGTACTAGCACCTCCTTTCATAACTAACGTTTTGGTAGAGAGTTAGTGGGGAGGATATTTTTAATATTCTTCCCAAAGAATGGACATTGATATGTCCAAAGCTCCGCCAATTTATGTAGATGCATACAATATGGTTATTATCTATAGTTATTAAATTACAAATTGCTTTTTCATATCATATACAGTTCAATAGTTATTTTCTTAGTCTATATTATGTAAATTCATCTATAATTTTGCTGTATTGTAAGCTATTGTATATAAGTGTATAAGCCAGTATATATTGTAATCTACATAAATAAAGTACTCAATCAATCAATCAAAACTATAGTACCCGCTTGGCGTCTTTCGTATCCCTTTCAGTACTAAGGTCTTCTTAGCAATAATATCTAATTAAACCTGTAATTCTTTTTTGAGAATAATATCGTTTCACAAAGTAGTGCAATGATTTACAAAAAAAGGTGACTTACTATAGTGATAGCTTTCTAGACCAGGTAGCAGGTATCCCTTCCAGTATTACGGTCTTCTTAGCAATAATATCTAATTAAACCTGTAATTCTTTTTTGAGAATAATATCGTTTCACAAAGTATTGCAATGACTTACAAGAAAAAGTGACTTAGTTTAGGGATAGTTTTCTAATTCCGACCAGGTAGCAGGCAGGCCTCAGCTAACAAAATGAACCAAAATCCCTTACTAAAACCTTTACGTAGGCGGTAAATTCAATGACATGAAAATGTAAAAATGCACTTATTTGGTCAGTATCATTGAATAGTAATAGAAACTGGATCGATAGAATACTAGAAGAAAGGATTATGAAATATTAATACCATAGTCGGTGAAGTTGACTTTTTGAATCATAAAATTCTATATTTTGTGAATATTTGAAGTTTGGTTTTTGTTTTAACGGAAGTTTCATTATCAATCTATCTAAATTTGAAATTCTTTGTTTTATTCTGATTCATAGATTCAGATTGAAGATTTGTGTTGAAATTGAAGTGAACATAACCTACATAATATTTGGACGATTTGTGACAAAATCAGGAAATTGAAGTTTTGGGCAATAGCCTGTTTTTTCTTTTCCGACTATTGTATTGTTTGCTCTATCTAATAAATAAATAAATAAAATTGCAACACTAAATTATTATTTGAAACCATGATACAATGAGTGAATTTTTTCACAATAGATTATTACAACTGTCTGCAAGACGTTATTATAGTGTTGAAAATTGAACATTCCCCGTTCCTAATGGAGTGCCTGTTTTGTGTTGCATCTTTTGTGCACTGTTCATAATTTTCCCGAAAATTATGAAAATTTCCCGTTCATAATGGAATAAGAAATTCAAGATCATTGGGACAACCAATATAATAAAAAATATTTGAATCGCATGATTCTAATGATATTCATTTGTTATCTGTTATTGCTATTTGTTATCAATTTGTCCTTCCAATAGCTGAAAGGACAGATATTTTCAGCTGGATTTTTATGATCTGTTTCCAGATCATAAAAATTCCTCAATAAAAACCAATTATTCTCAAACACGTCCTGTCATTGCAGGGGTCTGCATGTAGATGCATGTTTTATACAATTGGAACACAACTTGTCGAAACTGAAAAAATGTCAATAAAAATCAAATAATACACGTGTACACATTTACATATAGTGCAGCTTTTCAATCAATCAAACGTTTATTACTCGACTGGCTGGACTGACCGGAAGTTGACGCGACATTAGCAGACTCATAAATTCTCATTCTCACAAACTCGTAATTGATTGTATTGACAGTTTCAAGCTCATAAATTGATACAAAACAATATGACACAGGAAATAAATAGGTCTCGTATCTGATAGACCCCACGCGAGTTCTCGATTGATAAGGCAGGCATTAACAAACTGAGGGCCATTATGCACAATCTATGATTACATGAGGGTATGGACAAAAACATGAAGTGTAAACATAACCTATTTTTGAACAATTTCTGTCTAAATTTGGGAAAGGAACAGTTTTAGACTTTAAGCCTGTTGTTCCTTTCCCAATCATTCATAATTGAGAATGATATTGTATGTATCAATGTATAAATAAATATGGTTCCATTCATTGGAAATAAATATGTTAGATTTCATGTTTAAACGAACAGCTCATCAATCTCTGTTTACGTGTTGTATTGTGTACAACATCCAATTTTCCAAGTGTTATGTACTCTGTTTATTGTAAAAACATATTAACTAATTTTATAATTACTTTTTCCATCTTCTTGGATTATTTAACGCCAATGAACATTTGGATGATTACCATTTCATAGCCCAATAAGGTACATCAAGCAAAGTCATCAATTCTGTGTTATTGGTTCGTTTACAGTCCCCATATACAGTCTTTCCCTATCTTATGCACAATGCGACTTATGCGCTGTCGCGACTAAATGGTACCTAAAGACTGAACCATTGCTCGGTTGATACTGCAACTCAGTGGAATGATGGGGGCGAAAGTTTTGGAACGCACAGGTAACTCATTCACTGACACCACCCCATTCAATAGTTTTGTGCAACAAAAAAACTGACACTGTTGTACTTTTTACAACAGCGCGACTGCCAGAAGGTTAAACCATGATGTGCCTACATAATCCATATCATACCTGAAAAGGGAACACTTCATACAAATTACAAAATAATAATCAGCAAAGTGGGCTACAGAAAATTCCTACAAATTGTAACTTAAATGTGACTTTGCTTCACAAAATCAAAGAGACCCGATAATAGAAACTGAAATACCTTGAGGGTTTCTGTACTGGATTGTTCTCTGGAATAAAACCTCACGAATCAGTTACCTTCATAACACAGTATCCATTTATTTGTGGATACAATATTACAAATTATATACATACTAGCCGGCAGGCTCGCTTCGTTTTCCATATGCGTCTAGCCAGGGGACTCCGCCCCCTGGACCCCCGACTGGATCGTCCAAAAATGAGATCAGTGGGCTCGCTTCGCTCACCTGCATTTTTCATTTGAGCATGCTTCATTCCATCAGAAAGTCAAAGTACTTCCTCGCTCGATTCAATCACCGATTAATTTCAATTATTTAGTGCAGGGTGGAAAACTTCGTTAGGATATTATCAGAATTATTGTAGTCCAGTCTAGCCTTTAAATCGGACGGATTTGTGTAACAAATTTTAACAATTTCGGTCAATAAGGTACTGAGAAAGCTAATAATCTAGAAGAACGTTGAAAAACGCCAGTTTTGAGCATAACATAGGCGAAATATTGAAAGGCTCTCAATTTGTAGACCTCAGCGGAACCTCTGTTCCGAATTTCAACGTATTATGTCAATTTGATATCGAAAATTCGAGAAAACGTAGAAAAACGCTGGTAAAATCACCTGTTACGATATCGGCGTATCTTTTGCGAACAAAATTTTTCCACTTCAGCTAAACCTGTGCACTGAATTTTTTTAAATATATTTCTATCAATTATTGAAAAAGGTGAGAAGAAGCAGAAAAGCTGAGAAAAACGTTGGAAAAACGCTGATTTTGGACGTATCTTTGATGAAATATTAAAGTCACATCATCACAAAATCTTTAGACCCTAGTTAAACCTCTGTACCAAATTTGAACATTTTCTTTCTATTACTTGATGAAAGAACTGAGAAAACGCAAAAAACCGCTAATTTTGGGCGTATCTTTGGCGTTATTTCAAATTCCTTTTAACACAACATTATTACACCCCAGCTGAGCTTCTGTACTAGATTTGAAAATTTTCTGTTCATTTTTTGTTCTCGATAAAGCTGAAAAAACGCAGATTTTGGGCGTATCTTTGGAAATTTTTCCAAATCCGTTCTCAGCGCGCCTCTAAAGGGCCAACTGAACATACCTACCAAATTTGAACGTTTTTGGTCCGGTAGATTTTTAGTTCTGCGAGTGAGTGAGTCAGTCAGTGAGTGAGTGAGTGCCATTTCGCTTTTATATATATAGATAGATGATTGAGAAAGGATAACAGGCTTCGCCTAAAACTATTATTTTAAGTATTGCTTCACTGCAATCTGTAGCTGAATTGTATAAGCTACGAAGCACATAACTCGGATGTGTTAACCTTTGAAGCGATCGCACACAGCAGGCAGCAGCAGACGTCTGTCTACAGTCAGACGCAGAAAAAATCCCTGCCCATGTGTTCGAATGTAGCAACGCACACAGACGGCCATCTGTCTCTACAATGTCAGCTCACATCTGCATGCAGACGTTTGATTTTTTCTACGTCTGTCCGCATACGTCTGTCTGCTTCTGGGTACGTTCTCCTTTACAGTACAAGAAGAAGCCTTTACAGATAAAGCATCTAGTTTCTAGTGGGAACTGCAGAGTGTGGAAAGCTCATAACAGACTAGAGACTCCCATTCCAAGGGGATTCCATCAAAATTAGTAACGGAGTACGTACTATAAAATATGATATAACTAGCAGGTAACCCGTGCTCCGCAGGGGTCTATTTCAAAACTTGACAAACTGAAAACTTGACCGAGTGGAGTCTTGAAGAGTTTGAAATAGGCCCAGAACC
This sequence comes from Nilaparvata lugens, assembly GCF_014356525.2. Lineage (NCBI taxonomy): Eukaryota > Metazoa > Arthropoda > Insecta > Hemiptera > Delphacidae > Nilaparvata > Nilaparvata lugens. Next base: position 86,807,028 of record NC_052505.1, read on the forward strand.
ATCCTCAGTTAATTAAGAATCTATATGCGAAATTTCTAGTTAACCAGTCCAGTAGTTCAGACGTGATGATGCGTTAAACATAACTTTCCTATCCCGTACGTGTATGAGCCAGTTCTTTCCTTTATTAAAGTATATATAAGTTCAACTTGGTGCTAACCTGATAAAGTGACAGAACTCAAATCTTTTCAAGAAAACTTCCTCAACTTAATGCCAACCTGACAAAATTGGACTGGTTTTAGTTGCCAATTTCAACAATCTGTTTCGAAGAGGTAGTCTCTCTAGATTATACTTCTATATATGGTATGTATTCATGTCCCATGAATGAAATTTGAACATTAATTTTGAAAAACCTAGAAGGAAAATTGAAATTTGGGCTTCGAGGTGCACGAGATTGATATTTTTAGAATCTATGTGCAAAATTTGGAGATTTAAATCACTCCCGTTTTCCGGTATGCAAGCCACAAGTTGGCCTGTTTTGATGCGAACAAACGAACAAACACAACTCTACTCTCTCGAATTATATAGATGTGAAAACCCTATTATTTTCAATGTTCACATTCACACTTTATGGATAGAGTTGTTACAGAAATAAATATAGAAAATTTGATTCTTATAATTATAATCTAATGACTACTAGTAGTTCTGTGAACAGTAGACCTCACGCAGTATTCTCATCCACAAGTACCTGATTGAAACTATAAACCTTATGGAAATACAGCAATAGACTGGCTTCTCCACAAATCTGTGTAATCACTTGTCAGCTGATTTATGATGAATAATTCTATAGTCTGATTTTCACTCTAATATTGGCGTATGAAGGAGGATCCTTTTTTCCTTTTATATTATCCTTGAAATGCGAAATTCCCAAAAACCTTGTATAAACGTCGACGCGCAATTAAAAAAGGAACATATCTGTCAAATTTCATGAAAATCTATTACCGCGTTTCGCCGTAAATGCGCAACATAAAAACATATAAACATTTAAACATTAAGAGAAATGCCAAACTGTCGACTTGAATCTGAGACCTCACTTCACTCGGTCAATTATAACACCAAAGTCCAACCAATTAATGTAAGTTGAGCACTGTAAAATATGGTGAGCTACAACAAAGTCATGTAAAAATGTTATGACTTTATGAGGTGAGACATAATTAATGGGTTGAGATGATAGTTTAGGGAGCAGCTCAACAAAGTTGAAGGTCAAGCGGCGAGATGATAACAGGTAGACATAAAAAAGCCATTCAACGCTGGCAAAACTGGTTGGGCAAATTGAAATACAACTCAGATGATGCCAAGAAACCGGTTTGCACTAAACTGGTGCCTCCAGCTATTAAACTGAACAAGCTCAATAAATATTCTGACACCATGGCAAGATGACTGATAAGTTACATTTCCAAACAAATTGAACAGGTCTAATTATCTCATTACTATCATAAAAATCAATCAGATAAGAGGTGAAATGGAAGTACGGCAAATACTGTGAAGTTTTCCGGGTTATTGCCATCACCACCAAGCATAGTACATTAGTAAGATGCAACTGACGTAAACAAGTTAATTTACAATAATTGTGAATTTATTATTGCAACATTAGTAGAAAAATGCATTTGCTCAAATAATATTTTTTTTAAATGCACTACAATCAATGCCACTCTAGATGACTGCTGATAGTTACATCTCCAAACAAATTGAGCAGGTCTCAAATGGAAATGGAAATGGCCGCAAATATCGGACACGTACGAACTGCGCCCATGTCCATCTTGGCGGATTAGATCTACATCTGAGCATCTATCTCTGAACAGATACTACTATTCTCAACATCTTGAGTGGCCTTGCTACAATACTAAATAACTCACGCCAGCTTCGAATATTATTCAGAACGATGATATCTACCAACGTTCGTTAAAAAATGTCAAAAATTGTAAACTTTCAGAGATTGAATCATGTCAGAGCTGATAAGTTACATGTTATCAGCCTCTAACGTAACCTTGATGACGTGAGATTCAACTTCCCATATGTTCCAGTTTCTCAATAAATCTATACATATAAAAGCGAAATGGCACTCACTCACTGACTGACTGACTGACTGACTGACTCACTCACTCACTCACTCGCATAACTAAAAATCTACCGGACCAAAAACGTTCAAATTTGGTAGGTATGTTAAGTTGGCCCTTTAGAGGCGCACTAAGAAATCTTTTGGCAATATTTTAACTCTAAGGGTTGTTTTTAAGGGTTTAAAGTTCGTCTTTTAGCAAGTATATTCTTCTTCTCCCAATCTCTTAATTATAATTGAAATTTCCATATCATATGTTACTATAGAGCTATAATCTATATAGAGTACCTCTTCGAAACAGTTGTTAACTGGCAACTAAATTAACAATTTTTTCAGGTTGGCATTAAGTTGAGTTGACTTTGTTAGGTTGGCACCAAGTTGAAGATTTAAATGCATTTATCACGGAAAAATTGATTGGGCACTGCTACTTCAATCCTGGGAATATTATATTACTAGCAGTCAGGCTCGCTTCGCTCGCCATATCCGTTTAGCCTGCCGTTTAGTCTGGACCCCCGACTGGATTGTCCTAACATATGATAAAAATGCCCAAATGAAAAATGCAGGCGAGCGAAGCGAGCCTGCTGATCTCATTCTTGGACGATCCAGTCGGGGGTCCAGACTAAACGGCAGGCTAGACGGATATGGCGAGCGAAGCGAGCCTGACGGCTAGTTATTAATAAAGGCACTTATCGTGAACCGAGATCGTGAGGAACAGAGACGGTCCCTACCAACTTAAGCCTTATACACATTGGTGCGGAAAGCGTAATGGCGACGGGAACGGAAGAATTAAACCGTGGTTAATGATTAAAACCATAGCACCGGTGTTTGCTGGGCTATACCGGAGACGAATAATGAAATTGTAATCTTTGACGGTATCTTTTGGCTATTATACACAGTGATGTATAGTTTACGTACGGAAATTAAATTTCTGGTACTCTTTTAGTGATTCACCTTAATATTATAAACTTTTCTATATGATTTGTATGATAATTTATTGATACCCCGGTTCCTCTTTCAAGGTTCAGGCATACCTACCTGAATTAAGTATACGAATGTGTTCAAATGTCAATAAATTTTTCCTCACGAGATAATTTCATTTTTTCAATTATTACTTCAAATAAATTTAGATGAAAATATAACGAAGTAGCTTGAAATTAGAAGGCTACTAGCTAAGAATAATAATAACATTAAGTAAATACAACTATTGAAAAATAATTGAGGCGAATTGAGAATCCAAATAATTCAAAATGTCCACTGTATGTAACAAGAATGTGACAACAATAACAAATATTCTCATATGGTAAAAACGAAGATTAAAGTTAATGAGTTTTACGAAGACTTGATAAGTTTGAATGACAACCACACAAAAAACCAGTCCACAAATAATATATCCTACATATTATACAAAACCAATTCTTTCACTATTGAAAATTCCACTGAGTCATTGTCAATATTGTAGAACCGTTCCATGATTGAATAAAAACACAAATATGTTGTCAAATTCTACACTGTTTTATTTGGTACACGACCAAGGTTTCGTGACCACACCGGTCACATTTTCAAGTTGACTAAAAATTTTTAGAATTTGACAACATATTTGTGTTTTTATCCAACTAACTATTGAAGTTAGAAAAGTAGTGCATAGAGTCAACGCTCATAAATTTCAGTAGAATGCTAATATGTTATGTACGGGGTTTCAGTGACATATTTCAACTATTCTTAGTGCAAAAAATAAATATTGGGTTTTGATTGTTTCTTTTCCAGAAGTACAGAGAAACATTGGATGGCAGTGAACTCCAGTTACGTCAACTCGGTTTATGGTACCTACTTTATAGAAATGCAGTACTGTAATCTCACTCTGAACGTGAAAAATGTAAGTTCAATGTACACTGAGCTGAAAAATTCAATAACAAATACCAAGAGTAAATTACAGTTCTTCAAATGAGGTTAATTTTAATGTTGTAACAAGCTTCCATGTTAATTTGAAGCGCTTAAAAAATAGCTCCGTGTTTGAAGCTCTCATTAATTTTACAACTCTCTCAAAAAAACGTTAGATATTGATATTATTCAAAAATTGGAAATATGGAAATGAATATTGTGAGTAATGGAAGACACAATTATCAATGAATCATTGTGTTTTTTATCATTCAACATAACTCTTTCTATCATTAATTATATGTCATTCTGGCATTTTTAATATTACTTGTAAACAAATTTTGATGATAATAATAATCTTATTTGTTGAACTGGCTATTTAACGATAATTAGTTGACACAACCTTTCAACTAATAAAACATAGTATGCTAACAATTCTTTTCAAGGCTATGCAAAGGCTAAAAATGAACTTTCTACTCGTGATATTTTTCAAAGTTTTTCGATTCGTATATCATCAAGCTATCAAAATGAAAAAGTTTTCTCAGGAAAACATTTTTTTCCGGTCATTACTTTTTGAGATATGAGCACCTGAGTTTAAATTTTTGGTACAGAACATTTCAAATTCGATAAGATATAAATCCATGAGATTTATAGGATGGTATTGTTGATCTAGTAAAACAGAAATTTTCTGAAAATATCAATTTTTGAAAAAGTTATTCAATTTACCAAAAATAACTCAACTAAAAGTTATTTTTAGTAAATTGAATAACTTTTAGTTGAGTTATTTTTGGTAAATTGAAAGTTATTTACTAAAAGTTATTTTTAGTAAATTGAATAACTTTTAGTTGAGTTATTTTTGGTAAATTGAATAACTATCTTAAAATTGATATTCTCAGTAAATTTTTGTTTTACTAGATCAACATTACCATGAAGAATCCATCCTCTAAATCTCATGGATTTATCTCTTACTGAATTTGGAATGTTCTGTCCCAAAAATTTAAACTTTAGGCGCTCATATATCAAAAAGTAATGATCAGAAAAAATGTTTTCCTGAGAAAACTTTTTCATTTTGATAGCTTGATGATATACGAATCGAAAAACTTTGAAAAATATCACGAGTAGAAAGTTTATTTTTAGCCTTAGCACAGCCTTAATCACAATAATTTCTGTGTTGTTGAGGTAGTCATATTCAAAACTACCTGATATCGTCAAAACCAGTGGTTTATTGAAACAATTCAACTGAAAGCTCAAACGTTGAAAAACAGAATATAGTATGGATGAAGCCCCACGATTGGTCATTAGCTGTTGACCAATAAAGGCTATGCTGTACTCCCATTGGCCGAGGCAAGACTCACTCGAATACTCTAAATTTGTGTCCGGGCCAATGGCAATTGAGCTCAGCCGCTAATGGCCAATCGTAGAGCTTCAGCCACAATGTATAGTCTGTTGATCAGTATCTAAGCTTTCACTTTATTACTAGAGAATAATAATGGTTTAATAACCGAATATCAAGGTGGTTTTAAATACAATACTGAAATATATTATTAGAATGGTATCATATTGAGTTTTTCAGCTCATTATACACAGAACTTCAAATGAATCCAAGAAAATCCTCTATCTCCAAAAATAATTTTCAACAATAGATTCAACATTTTCTTGAAAATGTAGAAGTCAGATATACTAAAACTATGTATAAAGTTCATATGTACTAAACATGCACTACTTATTACATAGCAAACCATCTACACCCATCTAAGATGCAGTAGCCTCTTTCATAAAAATTCCTTTAATACAAAATCACATTCTAGACACAGCACAACATCCTGTGCGAATCAACGAATGAGATTTTTTCCGAATTACAGAAAGTTTGATACTGTAGTATTTTCATATATATGGAGAATACGAAACTGTTGAACGGGCGAATAATAAAATTGGAATGCACACTCCATGAATTTTAATAAAAACACGAGATAGAACCGAAATCAGACTAGTTATACTACAAAAACATTTCATTAATCAATTATTAGGCTACAATTCATAGCTGAAGTATTGATTACAATAACAGTAATCAATATTTAACAAAAAGAACGAAAAAATCAATTGAAAAATAAACACAATTATAGATATATTGATACCAGAACAGCCAGAGAAAAGATTGACATACATAAAACTTCACCAAAATAAAGAATAATAATTATTCTTTTTCTTTTTGAACTCTTATAAGAATGAGCATTATTCATCTATTCAACTCTATATAGAAATCAAATTGAATCTATAAATTACAATGTAATCAATTAATTCTTATTTTGCACACACAATTACATAGTTTTATTATACTGTTCACTCAACCAGATACATAAGCACCAAAATACCAACACAGCAATCAACTCTCAATTTCACAACGTAATATGAAAACTCAATTCACCTGGAAAGGTCAAATGAGTGTATTATGAAATCTAGCTCACATTCACACAGCGGAAGAGAACATTTAATGAAAATGAAATGACAGGATAAGGAAGAGGAGTTACAAGACACAATGAATTACGATAATGATGGGAATATAAGCTGGTGCACTCACAAGTATCCGAAGCTGTTGTGAAGTACCTTCCACACACGGGGGTCTTAATATATCCGTTAATGTAATTACCTGCAACAAAAAATAAACACAATCAGCTACTTCTTCATGACGAAACACAAAATCGCAATTCAAATCAATGAAAAATTGAAATTGAAAATTGAGAATGTATACCTGTACTACACATACAAATATAGTATACGGAGAAGCATTGAGTCTTCAGCTGGGTATATACTGAAGGAAATGTATTTGGACGTATTATTATTATTTAGTGTATGGCGATATGACACAAATCTCCATTACACAAGTCAGTATAAACAATAATGTCATCTTAGTCACAAGTTAAAAAAAAAATGCCACACATATAAAAAGTTATAAGTATACTTTTAGTCGATTTAAATATGCCACTGCATCTGGTGTAGCTACAAGGAAGTCATCCAGCCTGCCCTCATAAGCTGTTCTCTGCACTCTTTACTTCTCAATGTGTCTTTATGGTTTGCACAGCGCATAATGGTGTAATGTTAGTTCGACTCCTCATGGTGCACCCTGGATAACGCTAAATGAGCTAACGCCTACTGGCGGTCAGACAAAAGATTGTTCTCCTGACCATACACCACACAGCTCTACGTTTCGGAATATGCATATGAATAATTTGACATAAAATCTACAACATAGATACAATAAGATATGAATGTAACATAACTCGAAAGTGAAAATTTTAGCTGAAACGAGAACAATCTCTATTCATATTTTACATTAAATCCTAAGAATAGTGTATATCGATCAATATAGTGGAAATTATTTTTTCCTATAGATACCTTGAAAAGTACCCATTTCTGCACTGATTGCAGGCCGCAAAGAATCACTTTTCCGCTCTAGTGCGCAAAGTGAGTACTTTGCGTACTCCAGATTTACAGCATGACAACACAAAATAGTTAGTAGGTTATATGGAGCACCAGTGCAGGGATATCAAAATGAAGTTGGTAACTGTGGTATAGTTAAGGTGACCAGACGTCCCGTTTTAAACGGTACAATCCCGTTTCCTGGAGGCTTGTCCCGTTGTCCCCAATAAACCTCTCGGGACACTTATTTGTCCCGTTTTAGCATTTTAGAGTTATTTTTGCTCTTGCATGGTTTATATTTCAAATACTAAATTCTAATATCTACCTCAAACTTCGAAGTTTTTTTAGATTTTTAATTAAGAATAACTTTTCAAGCCACATATCACATTGAAACAAGCTGGAAGAAAGAGTGGAATGGAGTAGAAGTTGACAAACCTGACATTTTTAATATTCATTCATGAGAAAAGTATTGAGATATGAGTAGATATCAATTAAAGTTCAAGTGAATGACTGACTATAAGTCTTATGTGTTAAAAAGCTATAGTGCTTCTGAAACAAACCGATAAAATTGGTGGGGTGTTTCCTTGCATCATAATAAAGAAAAATTGTCTAGTAAATAGGGGTCCTAAAATGCTTTAATAATAGATTGTAAGTAATAGTATATAATATAATAATATATAATATAATATTAATGTGAACAATAACTGCTCACAAAGTGCTTCATGAAGCACTTGTCCGTGAGCAGGAGTTGAGGTTTAATCGGATATAGGACAAAAAAGCCTACACACACACACACACACACACACACACAACACACACACACACACACACACACACAACACACATTCAATCACCATCATGAAGTAATTTTATTGATTGATTGTAGCATTTCCTCTCTTTAAATATACTTATATTATGAAATGTAGTTAAACTGCGAAAAAATGGGAGAGAAGACTCACCATTATAATTTTTTTCAACATAATTCATGACAAGAGAGGGAAAAAAATGAAAAATAAAAGATGAGACATAACAGTGATAAATAAAACAATGTTTGCAGATCAAAGCTCAAAGCAAAGGTTAAACTTTAAAGGATACAGAAGTAATTATAAGTATATATTTAGTCGATTTAAATATGCTACTGCATCTGATGTAGCTACCAGGAAGTCATCCAGCCTGCCCTCATAAGCTGTTCTCTGCACTCTTCTGCAATGTGTCTTTATGGTTTGCACAGCGCATAATGGTGTAATGTTAGTTCGCCTCCTCATGGTGCACCCTGGATAATGCTAAATGAGCTAACGCCTACTGGCGGTCAGACAAAAGATTGTTCTCCTGACCATACACCACACAGCTCTACGTTTCGGAATATGCATATGAATAATTTGACATAAAATCTACAACATAGATACAACAAGATATGAATGTAACATAACTCGAAAGTGAAAATTTTAGCTGAAACGAGAACAATCTCTATTAATATTTTACATTAAATCCTAATAATAGTGTACATCGATCAATATAGTAGAAATTATTTTTCTATACTTCAATTCAATTTATACAAATATTACATAGTTCAATGTCATGATAGACTTTGTTCCAAATATACACGGAAACTTGGATGCCAGTGAACTCTTGGATGTTACGTAAACTCGTTTAATGATGCATATTTGAAAATTTGTGCAAAGCTAGTGACAGTTAATCTAAACGTTTTACTGAACCAAATCACATGAAGTTTGTTCAAAAACAATATTGTTATCAACCCAAGAGGTGCAGGTTATCTTTTTACTGTGAAAAAATATCAAAACCGGCTACTGAATGAATATTGGGGCTCTACCTCTTATCTAGTTTAATTAAACTATGTCTCCCCTCATTGCTGTGGGTGATGCCCACATGAGCTCCAGGCAACTAGACGGATGGATGGGATGAGATGAGTGGAACTACAGATTTACGTGGCTTCCGAACCACCCGGAGGCGATTTTCAAACGAATAAATTAATGATATTGGTTGCGTTCAAAGCCACTGATCGGTGAGTGAACGATGAGACCGGTGAGTGAACGTGGCTCTGAACGAAGCATTGTTTGGTCTAACTCAAAGACCTTAAAGATGCATAGACTTACATGCAGAGCGCTAGTGTACTTATAATTGAAATCGGCCATTGAGGGGACAACCTGGAAGATTATAAGATACTTAAGACCTTGAAGATTTTTGTAATCTTAATATTACAAAAATATATATTATATAATATCTCGCGCTAAAATACCTCAATGGCAGCCTTTAATTTCAAGTAAGAGATTTCAAGTAAGCATTGGGAAGGCATAGGCATTGTGGTTTATACCTCTTCAAGGTCTTTGGTCTAACTGATAAGAAAAAAATACGTCATATCCGGTTCGTCGTTCACTGATTAGCTCATCGTACTTCTCTACCGATTGAAAAAAACGTAAACAGAGTAGCTGAACGTAAACAGACATGGCTGAATACGAGGTTGTTTACAATTATAATGGACTCCATTATAATGTATTTGGGAGCACAGAAATGCATGATTTTTTTAATAACATCTAAAATCTTTGCAGGAGTTCCCGGACATGACTCAAAAAATGTGGGTAAAATGTTGAGTGGGGAAGTATTTTGACGCCGATGAAAAGGTTCATAAGATCCAATCAAACTTACAATATCATGTCTCCATAAAGTCATCTTGCCACTTTTTCATAACTTCATGCAAAAATAAGTTTTCTAAAAAGGTATGTAGGCTGGTGGCTACATACAGTATATATCATCCAAAGCATTGTAAACAACTCCAATCACTTGATGATTTTTTATTTCAATTGATTATACAATGAGATAAGGTTCTAGTTTTGTTTACAAATATAAGCAGCAGAGGAAACATCTGTCAGTCATGACTCATGAGCAACCGTTCAGCCACAGAATACATATACAGAATGTAAGGTATCAATCTAACCAAGACTTGAATGCACCAATACCACGACACGTGACCGCATCATCTTGCTGGAAATTAAAATTACTGCTATATTACAATGCTACACTTTCTTTCGAGATGGCGGATTTTGGCGTCAGGATACTAGCCGACTTTCCATTCTGTGGTTCATCTGTGATCACTAATCTGTGATCAGGTTTTTTACTGAACGTAAAAAAACACGATGGAATTGAGCAGTGGCTTTGAACGCAACCATTTAGAGAATACAACTATTCTGGTAGTCATCCTTACACCGGTAGTATAAGGTGCATGAATCTCAATTGACTTATCTAAGTGATAGCTCATCAATGCGACCATGAAGCCAACCAATCTTGATTTACAAATTACAAATAATAATAATTTTCATCTTTGTTACATGAGCAGTAATCAAGTAATACCAAGAAGACAGTCAGTTAAAACTCCTTATTGCTTGAATATTCAATATTGCATAACAAGCTTGACAGCACATTTGTTTCAATTTCAATAATCATACCCAAAGTTCAAATTGTATAAGAGTGAAAGTTGATCACATCGATTTTTTCCGAGGAGGAACAGTATTCTAAATTATTTTCAACTGAATTTGATACTGCAACTCAATGTAACTTTTTCTTTTGATTTTTCACTGCTTTCAATAGAACTATTCTTTTAGTTTTGGTATTAGAGCGAATTATTAAGCCTGGGGAGCTCACTAGTGGGGTCTCAATGTACATGCCATAGCCCAATTCCTCAGTCAACATAACCTCAAAGTGAACGAAACTAAAACGCAGTTCTTGCAGTTCAAAAATAGAAATAATTATAGAGATCTTGAAGAGATAAACGTTCAAATAAATGGAGTGAATGTTGAACAACCTCTGTCTGTGAAATTTCTAGGTGTCTTGCTGGACCAGAACTTGTCTTGGGATAACTACATTGATCATTTGTGCTGTAAAATATCATCTGGAGTGTTTGCACTCAGGCAGATTTCAAGATTAAGTACTGGGAACACTATCTTAACATGCACAGTATATCATGCCCTCATAATGTCACATATTCGGTATGCAATATTGGTTTGGGGGGGCTCCAGTCTCAAAAATTTAGATAGAATCTTTAGAATGCAAAAGAGAGCTAAGAGAGCGATTAAAGGTCTTAAGCCATTACAGTCCTGCAGAGAGTATTTTAAAGATCTAGGACTACTAACTGTGCCTGCACTGTACATTTTCGAAGTGATCATGTATATAAGAGATAAAAAATTTATAAGAAACTGTGACATACATAATTATGACACTAGAAATAAGAGTAAATTTTCTGCACAATACCACAGGACAGCTCAGTATGAAAATAAGCCTTCTTATATGGGTATGAAATTTATGAGTAAACTGCCGTCAGCTTTGAGAGAAAATGAGAATAAGGATATTCTCAAAAAGCTATTGAGAAAATATTTAGCAAACGGGGTTTACTACAGTATTCAAGAATTTATGGATGGAGAATGAGGCTTTTGGGAGATAAATTGCAATGTACATTGTGGAATGTGATGTATATAATATATGTTTATATGTATTCCTTTATTTTTTTGACAAATAGTCCTTGACGATTTCCTATACTCTTTAAAGAGTCTCCAGGGAGAAAATTTAATCAAATCAAAATCAAAAAAATCAAATCAAAGTACGTTTTTTATATGCTATATTGTGAATATGCTGTGGATATCTAGAGTCCGGCAACGTACTTACAAGCAATATGGTATATTATCCTTGGGCTTTCATATGTATCTCAAAATAAATAGATAAAAAAATACTGTGAACAAACGAGAATTGAACTTGTCTAGCAGCTTTTCCTGCATCTCAAGTGATTTTTCTACCACACCTCGAGAACATATTATGAGTGAGTACATAAATTATGAGATCAGCCAGTTACAGTGATTGATAAGAGTCACAGTTAGAAGCGCAGTTGCTAATCTGTCAGTCGTCTGACTGATTTCAGACAGGAAACTTCGCATATGTAGCATGAGCACATGAACAGTCACTAGATTTGGAGAACGCTGGCCGCTTCAAAACGACAACATCGCGCCTCTGTATCCCTCCCGCTGTATGCTTTCTCTGCTGCGCATGTCCATCCCAAGTAAGAAGTAATTTTGTACAGAGTATAGGTCATGGTTGGAAGTTTCAGTTACACTCTAGATTTAGAACCTCAACAGAGGTTCCTTTATTTCAAAACAATGGATTCGCGACACAGACCTAGCGAGTTGTTCCGCCGCCTTTTCTGATTACACAATAATTGGAATGAACATTATAATATGAAATAAATGGGATCATACGTTATGTGAGGAGAAACCTCCAGGACAAACGTACCAAACTTTGACATGAGAATTAAAAGTTGATCAACTGCGCATCACTACCTTGGTATTGGTAACCTCAAACTCTCCGAGATCTTGACTCGAAATATTTTCGTAAAACAACAGTGTGAGGTCAACGACTACTCTGTTTAGATATAAATGGAAAATGAATGATAAGTTTCCCTGGAAAAGTAGTATCCTGTTTTGTAGACGCTTTTTAGCCTCCGTAGTTTCCTAATTTTACCATCCACGACTTCTTCATCAGTGATTTTTGTAATCACGTTTAATGCTCAAACTCACGCATAATGGTCTGAGGAAGTAATTGTAATAGTATTCCAAGCCATTTTACGAGATGCTACCTACACAATATTGTATTATTGTATTTACTACTTGATTTTCGTAAAAAGAAAATCCAAGTTTATAGAACACATTGTAGTATGAGAGAAGTCAAGATCTCGTTCAATGTTTAAAAATGTAAACATACACTAAACAATGTTCTTACATTGACGATAATATAATATTGTGATGTAACTTCATAAATTGGCGGTGTTTCAGCAAATAATTGTCGATTCTCTAAGAAGGATATGGAATAGCATCACGAACGGGATGTGATGGAATAGAGCTGTTGGGAATTATAACTCAAAGTAATGTTAGAATGAGAAACTCTACTTAATAAGTTAAGAACTATACGATTTGAATCTTAGAGTTATGGGATGAATTAATAAGATGAATGATATTGGAATGAGTAATAGTGAATACAATATTGCAATAATTAAAAATAGATAAATAGAACAAACGTTATAGGGTGAGATTTAATTGAAAATTTAGGAATCGATTGAGTAATATTGACGATATACAATACTGAAGAGCAGTAAATGTTGAGATGAGATGATACATATGTATTATGCGAGAGAGAGAGAGAGAGAAAGAGAGAGAGAGAGGGTGAGAGAGAGAGTGTGTGTGAGTGAGAGAGTCAAAAAGTGTAGAAGAGAGCAGGATTGATAGAGGATACCAAAATCATGGTGTTACAAAAACGGACCAATGACAGCAAACCACGTCTCCCAGCTCCCCATAATCTCTTCTGATTGGTGGATTAGAACGCCTACTAGTGTAGTTCTCAGTTCTTTCTGCAAGTAGGTGGCACCAGTTACTGGATCACATTTCAGTCACTTCTCAACATTTAACTCTAGATTGCACTTTGAATACCCTACCGTGATTGAACCCCTTGGGCTGGAGAACTCGCTCCTGAGTTTTTGTATATATTTTGAAATCCAAAACTTGTTGACCGAGCGAAGTGAGGTCTAAGATTGAAGTCGACGGTTTGGCATGTTTATATGTTGCGCATTTACGGCGAAACGCAGTAATAGATTTTCATGAAATTTGACAGGTATGTTCCGTTTTTAATTGCGCGTCGACGTATATACAAGGTTTTTGGGAATTTTGCATTACAAGGATAATATAAAAGGAAAAAAGGAGCCTCCTTTATACGCCAATATAAGAGTAAAAATCAGACTATAGAATTATTCATCATAAATCAGCTGACAAGTGATTACACAGATGTGTGGAGAAGCCAATTGCTGTATTTCCATAAGGTCTATAGTTTCAATCAGGTACTTCTGGATGAGAATACTGCGTGAGGTCTACTGTTCACAGAACTACTAGTAATAATTATAATCTAATCAATGAATTTTTATAGTTCACTCCGTATGGGTAAGATAGGTTAGAAACAAAATTCAAGACAGCTGAAATCTACTATTGGCGCAAAAACCACAGACAAGGTCTGTGTGATAACTCGTCACGAATTAGCACTAGCTAGACTAGATGATAATGTTTTTCTTATGCACTTTCAGTGTTATCCTGTTGCATCCTCAAAAAGGACGAAGTAGTGAGTCAATTTCATTGGCCTACGAACTCGGCCTGTAAAGAACTCACATATTCAAAGAATATTTGTTCAAAATTTAAATCTAATTGATCCAAGCGTTCGAAAGTTATTGTAGAATTACTAACAGACGTACAATACTTTCAGCATAGTCAAAAGTAACTCGCTAACACTCATTCAATTATAAAGGAAGGAATCTGCTTATACATTCTTATCACTGATGAACTGATTAATAAGAAATTTAACATGGAGATTCTGAATTTAGCCTACTAAGAATAGCTTATTCTCATTTGTATTAATTAATAAAAGGACTAACACCAATTAAAGCTGGAGTACCTCAAGGAAATGTCTTGGGCCCTACTCTGTACCTGCTCTACACCAGCGATCTTCCTGTGCCAGAAAATGACACTATTGCAACCTTTGCAGATGACACAGCTGTCAGAAATTAATGAGGAAGATACAACTAGAGCATAAGAAGCCATCGAGAAATGGACTAGAACCTGGCGGATTCAGTTAAATGCAAGTTCACACATGTTGTATTCACAAAAAGGCATTATGTGTACGTTCAAGTACTAATCAACTCTAACCAAACTCAAGAATCAACAACATAGAGTTTCCGTTTGCAAATGAAGCTAAGTATCTTGGAATGACACTAGATGCAAAACTGCGATGGGAGTCACACCAGAAGAATTGGATTTCAAATACTCGAAAATGTACTGGTTATTAGAGAGAAATAAAAGCCTTTCAACCTATAATAAATTACTATTGTATAGTTGTTTAGGCAGATGTTTCGGCCTGTGTGGTTGTATGGCATCCAGCTGAGGGGCTTTGCAAGGATAGTAACATCAACACCATCCAGAAGTTCCAGAACAAGGTATTGAGGAATTCTGTCAATGCTCCATACTTTGTCAGAAACTCGGATCTCCACAGGGACCTGCAGTTGGAAGCAGTCGAAGTCATGATCACAAAGGTTTCCAGAAACCATGAAGAGACTACACATAATCATCAGAACATCCAAGCTCTACACCAGAAAGAACAATAACAAAGTGTACCCTTGTACTTTTGTCTTTTTCGATTTCAAGGCAAGAAGTTCATATTTCAACAGGGTTATCATCAATTT
Organism: Nilaparvata lugens; assembly: GCF_014356525.2. Lineage (NCBI taxonomy): Eukaryota > Metazoa > Arthropoda > Insecta > Hemiptera > Delphacidae > Nilaparvata > Nilaparvata lugens. The sequence goes on from NC_052505.1 coordinate 86,822,648, forward strand.
CGATTGAAAAAATCAACACTATTGATTCCAATTATATAAAGAATAATGTAATATTGTATGCAATTATGGATTCTGAAGAGTTTTTATATTTGTGATATTTTTAGCTCCAGATGTTGGCCTACCTTGCTGCAATTTTTCCAAGATATATCAGGGAATGCACCAACGAAAGTTACATGACAAACACTATGAAAACGCAAACAACACAAATAATATTGAATTTCTACACACGGTTGACAATACTATGAATGAAAATAATTGTGACACACTACACTTTGTAAAATCAAATAAAATTGGCGATGCTAGGAGTATCACAATGGACAAGGGAAACTCGCTTCTTCTGGGAATAATGGTATAAGCCTTCCTCAGGAGTATTCGTAAATTATCCCTCCCAGAATAATGCAATTGAATTTTGCTGGGAAATAGAGATTTTGAGCCTCTCAAGTTCCTTGAATTTTCTTTAACTAAGCGAAAGTTTAACAACACTATTGAAGAGAAATACCCGAATTGAATATTGTGTATGTTCTATCTCACACAATCATGGGATTACAGTTTCAAAGAATATAATAGGCAAATATGGATGATTTGAAATGAATGTCATAGTCCAATCTCTAACATTTTGGATTTGATTTGGAAAACAAAAAACAACTAAGATTCTAAATACAACAGAATAATGATAATGCTATAATGTATTTCATTTTTAAATAAGCTCACTTGATGAAAATTAAAAGAATTTGTGACCCCTTGGGTTGAAGAGCTCGCCCAAGAACTATTGTATTGTAATCTTTGAAACCTGCAACTTTTAATTATACAGAGTTTGATGAAAATGATGAAAACAGCTAAATATTTCTCTTACAAGAATCATTTGACAGTAGGTTTCATTGGATATCCTATTTGAATTGAAATATTACTCTGTCGCTTCAACATCTAATATTAACCAGCTGGAATCATGTGTCAGCGTGTGTGATAGCTCCCAAATAGCCTCAGCTGATGTTATGAATGAATGGAAAAACTGTAGGTAATTGCTTGCAATGAATTCTTCAGCTGACTGAATCATAACAATTTTTTTCTTATGCACTTTCAATGTTAGGTAGGCTATTCTTATATCCTGAAAAATGACGAAGGAGTGAGTCAATTTTGTTTTCCAACGAACTTGACCTGTGAAAAGATTAGAAGAATACGTGTTCAAAATTTGAAGCTGATTGATCATTTCTTGCTAAAGTTATTGTAGAACATACACACAGACGGACAACGACTTTGGTCTTCAGTAAGTCAAAAGTGAGAACTCACTAACGCTCGTTCAACAAACTATAGAATGTAAACTATTAAATGAAAATGAAAAAATACCCACGATTGATGAAGGTAGTACTAATGAGATATACATGACAAATGCTCTAACCAGCCTTACTTACTTGACACTTGTCTTTTTTCACTGTATATACTGTACATAAAAGCGAAATGACATTAATTTATTCACTCACTTTACAGAACAAAACTGGATCTAGTTTTCCAGAAACGTTTACATTTTTTCAGTAGGACCTCTAGATGCAAAATAACCACGAATTTAAAAAAAATCCAAAGGTACACCCAAACGTTTTCTAGCGTTTTCATAGCTGTTTTGAGAACTATCATTTCGATGGGAAATTTTCAAATTTGGTACCTATACTAATATACTATAACCTACTACATACATGAGTTCAGCTAAGGTATAGGAAGAATAAAGTATGTGTTGACAAGACTTCCTATGAGCCAGTGTACAGGTGTTTTCCCTGCTCTTTGCGTTTTCAATACATTTGTCGAGCGTTTCCAAGAACGATTAGAAAAGTTCACTTACAAAATGTACGATCTCATTTTGTGAAAATCATTGTTACATGCTTCAGCAAGAAAATTATAAAGATCAAATGAAAATGAATATATCATGGTTTACATGCTTCAGCTAAAAAATGATAAAGATTGCTTTTATTTTTATTATACTATAAAGGGAAGGAATGGGCCAATATTTGAATTATTTCCTCTTTCAATTACAACAAGTTAGAATTAGGTTTGCATCCTTGCTCCTTAGGTTTTTCTGTACTTTCTTTTAAATCTTGTTACACTTCTACCACACAGTCTTTAGAATAGATCATCTTGGACATGCGTGTGTCGTCCTTCCCGCACTGCACGTGGTAAACTGGCTTAGTAGCCAATCAACAACTTGTCCTAAAGTAGGTCGCACAATTGAAGGATTTAAAAACTTCAGTCTCCTTTTTGTTTTCTTCTGTGGACTTACATCATAATGAATATTCATCTTCAACAACCTGTAGAGAAAGTTCTGAATCAATATATTCTCTGAGGTTTCACAAAAGATTATTACCCTTCCAGGATTCATAAAGTGGGTACCAGGACTCTATGAATCCTGGAAGGAGGATTTGAAAACTGAGAAGAATTTCTTCATTTTAAATGGAGCGACAAATTGAAAATGAAGGAGTCTATACATGATATGAAAACTGTAATAAGTCTGGTAAATTCAGAATATTCTTAATCAATACATCCAGATTTGCTCACTGTGTTGTCATGAAACCAGCCTCGGAATTGTTAATTAACAACCAAGTAGTTTTTTACTCAATGTTTCAATTCATGTGGATATGTTTCTAAAATCATTAATTGTATTATCTCTCATACATCGAAGAAGACTTCAATAGTGTTATTGTGTGTTTATTGACAGACATAATATTTATTTATTTTATTTATTTATTCATTTTATTTATTTGTTTATTTTATTTATTTTATTTGAGTATTACAATAGTGCGATAATATCCCTCTAGCTGTAAGCTATTTGAGGGATATATAAAAATAATCCTTTACATACAATAAAAACAATCAATAACAATAATAATATTTCTTAATTACCTGATTATATTTCTTCATTTTTGTAACTGATTGTTCTCTTTTGTCCATTGCACCATGAATTAACTTAACTTAAACCGACTTAACTAAACGAAATAAGACGTTCCAATAATATGAAGAGTTTCATCCTGAAATGAAACGGACAGTGCAGATGAAGATATAATTTGTGGTGACTGAGACTGGAATATTTTTTCTAGGATGACCACAATATGGGATTAAATCGTTACATAAAGGCACATTGGACGTGCTAGCCTATTTTTCTTTGATTCGGGTGCATGAATTTTGATCTTGTGATGTAAAACATCCTTTAGCGCATTATTTCAGAAAGAATTTTCATTTTATAACTTCTAAGCAATTTCTAACACAAGAA